>NW_028145599.1:1632500-1672500 GCF_977016875.1 Pavona decussata
TTTTATTAGTGAGTTATTACGTGTTATTATAAAAAGATGTTGCTTCTTGATCCGATTCACATTGATTAAACTGAAAAACAGTTAGCCTATCAATATTCAAAATGGATCTTATAACATACAAGTTTTTGATTCCCTTGCAGAATCTTTATCATGTGATAGATTTTGAGGTTTTTTCACATAAATTGCATTAGTGAGAATGATATGCCAAAATGTTCTTGTACATTCCTGAAAGTTTGTATGAGAGGGCAAAACCCCTCAAAGAATAATCAAGGGCCACTAACATACAGTGGTGAGTACTAAGGCCCCCCCAAATCAAGACTTCCACTACTTCAAATGATGGAATAAAAAGATGTATGTAACTTACAAAATTCATTTTGTTTTAGATAGGATTTCAACAAATGATCAGTCTTTTTTTAAATTTAATAGTTTTTATTAATTGCTCACACCTAAATATTAAATATAGCAATTACAAATTGCTTAGGAGTTACAAACTAAGAAACTAAGTTACAAAAGTTACACTCTACTAATTACAACTTCAAGGCTACTGCCTAACAGGAGCCAGGTATCCAGGGGTGCATAGAAAAAATCCTCCACATACCTAAATGCTTTGCAGCAGCACCTTATATTTTAAATGTTGGATTTCTTAGTTCTCTGCATTTGGCCTTGCAGGTTAATTTGAAATTTTCCTTAGGCAACAGCATTGAATTCAATACTAACAATAAATTACAAGTATCAGTGCAAAAAATTAAATCAAATCATATTCGTTTACATTGAGGTTTAACATATTAAACATAAGGCAAAATGTGGCATGAAGTCAAACTAAAAAGGGAGGACACATATGCATGACCCCCATACTATGAGCTTACATATGACAATAAAGCTTTTCCTATTCACACAATACCGTAAAATTCTGAAAATAAGCCCCTCCATGCATAACCCCCTCCATATAGAAGCCCCCCAAATCTGAAACGCAAAAAATACCTCCTATAATAAGCCCCTCCGAATACAAGCACCCGGGGACTTGTATTTGGAAAATATCCTCCATGATGAGGGAGATCTTGAAGTTCATTGCCTTTGTGTTTGAACTTGGCATTTTCAGTGCAGTTAATTTGTTATGATTTTTCAGCCAGTTGCACATTCAAAAATTTTGACACAGATTCCTCAGCAATAAATATTTATTATAAGCTCAGCAAATTTTGAAAAGTAAATTTCCCTCCTATGACAAGCCCCTCCGGATGTAAACCCCTCAAAAAGGTCCAGGGCTAATTTTTCTGAATTTTTTCGGTATTCAATTTACTCTTACAGAACGATATACAATTTAGCTGTCATCATCAAGTCATTTAAAATATTAAAATCTTTATTTATTTCAAAACTTTAGATAAATCATCTCTCACATTGACATCATTATTGTAAAGATTTGTAGCTTAAAATTAACTTTTCATTGGTAAGCCAAGAGCAGAGAGCTTCCCAGAAAGGCTTGGTCACATAAATTTGCAGAAAAAATTATTAGAAGTGCAATGGTTCAATTCTCATTTACAAAAGGCACCTAAAGGTCCATCAAAAGATTGGACTGTTAGCAGATAACTCTCAAAAATAATTTGCTTTCCTGGCTAACTAGTCTGAGGTCCCAAAAACAGTGTTGCCCGCATGAAAGTCGGTATGCTTAGACAAAGCCTTTCACAAGGGTTGTTTATTTGGAGCAATAACAAAGGTTTAAGCAGAAAAGATACATTGTAACAGGTTTCATGTACATTTTGAGCATGACGAAATGAAACTTTTAATAACAAAACAGCTAAATTTAGGATTAAGTTGCCAATTACACGAGTTTATTTTAACAGATCACCCACGTCAACTTGTAAACCAAACTGAGACAAGGTTTCTGCACGACCCACTGATACATTAATTATGTCTACAATTTGTGACTCAAACTCTACTCATGCCTGTTCACTGTATAAGTGGGTGAGCATGCCGATGATGAATGCATGGTTGGTACCATGTACGACAAGTCTACATTAGTTTTTGGCATGGGACTGTGCGGAAATCTTATGCAGAGATCTAGCCCGTACTTTTAGTAAATACATATTTATTGCTTTGCCAGTTGTAATGCAAACGTTAGAAATTTAAACTATTTTATACAATAAATAAAAAAAAATACTACACATTTAAACAAATTTTGTTTAAGAAAGGTGTCTACTTTTGCTACTGCGTATACGTTTGGCGCCTACTAATGCAGCGATATTTTTGCGCGGTTTAAAACTATGCGAAGAAAGCAGAACTTAGAAAGTGCTCTTGGTATCAATCCAAAACAAAATGGGGGGTAACCACGCATTTTTCAGAGATAATAATGCTTCAACATGGAAAAAAAAAAGCCATACATTGCTTTGAATTTTACTGTTAATTTTTTTCAATTATTTTTGCTTTACCCGCATAGTTATAAATCACGCAAAAATACTTCTGTATTAGTAGGCACTGGTTTAAAGTTCGATTGTTTATGTACTCACCAATTTTCAATGCAATGGGCCTCATCAACAATACATGCAACCACTTTCGACTGAAAAAACTTGTTTTGCAGTAGGGCCCTTCCTTCTCTCGAAGCAACTATGGCTTCCGGGTGTGCAAACACGACCCTAAATTCACCGTTTTGGACCTTTTTTAATGTCTCACGACCCACCAACAACTCGTACTGTTCAGTAGATTCTTCGTCGTCAGAATCACTCTTGTCTGCCTCACCAACAGACTCTATTTTCCCACTGCGAAGGACGACGCTTGAAAGACCTCGCTGCACAAGAGATTGCGAATGGTTCGCCATTAAACTGTCCAATGGACAAACAACGATAATAACTGAGTCCCTTTGTACATCACTTCTTCCGCCAGCGCCAGTCTCGGAGCTCATCGTATGCCTTTTAAAACTAATAAGGTCGGGAATTAACTGGAATATTAGAGATTTACCGTAACCAGTAGGCAATACTCCAATTAAATCCCGACCTAAATAAACTGCCTCTAGGGCGCGAACTTGGGCTACCTTGAAAACAACAGAAACATCGCATTCAACAACAGCAAAATTCAAGGCTTGAAGGAAAGTGACCGCCATTTTTTTTAAACTTGGACGTTGGCCCCAGCCTTCTGCGCCAGGTTGAAAGCGAGGTAATCTGCAAGATTTCAGCAGATTTTACCAGCCTGTACCAGGGCCGTTCGTCGTGGCTAACCCCGCGGACGGCCCTGGGAACGAGGTTGGCATACACGAGGAAAGCCTGTCGTAGCAGCCGCTTGTCAAATGGTGGGAATTTTGAAGGTCATCGATTCACTCGATCAAAATGCTGTCAAATTTTAGTTCTAAGAACCTGTATAAGTCGTCATGCAACCACAAGTCGTCTTTTTCTATGGTCCGCCTTGTTCGGTAAGTGTCGGTTGCTTTTTCTTTTTTTGAGTAAAGATTTCATCAAGGCATATATGGGCACTTGGAACAGCAAGTTACATGTTTGGCTTTTAAGGACGGTGCCTACTATAAATACTGATTTTTCTGTGGTTTATGACTATGTGAGAAAAGCAGATCTTGATCTTTGCAAGGGCTATTGAAATTGAAAAAGAAAATTTGGGGTAATCTCGCTTTTTTTTTAGAGATAATTAAGCAACAGTTATTCTAAAAACAATAAAGTACAAAGTAATATGAAAAGTGGCGTTTTTTTTTCCAAATTAAAGCTTTGTTATCGCTGAAAAATGCATGGTTACCCCAAATTTTGCCCCAACCCAATACCCCAACACTTGCTAAGTTCTGCTTTCTCGGCATAGTTTTAAACCGCGCAAAAATAATCCTGCAATAGTAGGCACCCCCCATAGGAAACCCAAGTATCTCGAGATGCGCATAACGTATGCACGGTAACAAAAGTAGGCACCGTCCTTAAATCTACATAGATAAGCTTACAAGCTTAGTCATTTCAAAATTTACCCATAAGCTTATTACTAATGCAGATTTCCATTTAGCCTCCATTTTAAAATTATTTGATAGTGTTCGGCGATGGGCCTGTGGATTCTTAGCAGTATTTTTCATTATTTAGTTATTGCATCAAGCCATGAGCATAACTTACCAGTTGCTTTCAAGTTGTGAAAAATTCTGTACAAGCTAACTGGAACTAGCAATGAGAAAACTGTAACCTAAAAAAATTATTTGGCAAGATAAGCCTAAGTGCGGAAATTTTCCGCACAGCCCCATACATAATTTATTATATATACATTTCGCAACTTACACTCTATTCACACTTGCTGTTTTTGGAAGAGGATTAATATGACATTGTACGAATAATGTACCTTGGGCTGTGCGGAAATCCTTCCTGCATTTTGTCTAAAAGTGGTTTCAAGAATGCCTGAGGTAATGAGAATTTCTAGAGAATTTCTCCCCACTTCCCGCATCATACCCTGGGCATTTGACCATGCACTATTCCCAGGGAGTGTGGAGTTTGAACTAAATTTATTTTTTGGTAAAGTGGTGGCGGAATACACACATGGGCTTTTTCCTGGTTTGTGCCGGTCAGTTAGGCCAAGATTTTACCCAGTGGAGCAAATGGCTCACTCAAAAGGGCTTCAAAAGAGTGTTTGAAAGTGTCATTAAGATGAACAGCTGTTGATTGACACTGAAAATCTGTCCTCAGAGGAGAGGCATTTTTGCTTACTTAAAAGGATAGGGTATTTGAATGGCCTTTTTAACTTGAGGTACACTGTATGGAATTTGAACAAGTCAGTCTCCAAGAGTTAAATGCCTGGGGGTTGCCCGCGGTTGGGGATGTTGTAGTTTTCAATTGATTGAAGTGTATTATACATAATTGTGCATGTTCTGTACAATGCCCTGTTCATGGGCTGTTTATTTGTTCATTATTTTGTTATTTTTTTTCAGGGAAAAACATTATTTTATGCTCATCATTTTTCTCAAACACATGAGAGAATAAGTCCACAAGAGTTGTTTGAGGCTGATCCTTCCTTGAGTCTCAGAGCAGTGATTCTCAAGGTCGTTAGTGTTATAAACAAGGTAGGTGCTTAATTAACACATTATGATAATTATATACATGTAAGAGCAGCCAGATCAGGCTACATGTTGTCCACAGCACACATAGATGTTGCAATTTATGACATATTATTTAATATTGAATATCAAAGCATAACATAACATTACTATGATGGTCATTGTTAGCTCTGTGTAGGTGGTAGAGGGGTGGTGGTTGTGGGGGGGGGGGGTTCATTTCCATCTATCATCTGGAATTCCACCTCTTTGCCTTGATGTTATGCTATAGTTGATATTTTTTTTCTCTGTCTGTATTTTCTCAAAATAATGACGTACTGTTACAGTTAGGGTAGCATTAAAAGTGTTCCAGATAACTTTCAAATTCAGGGAATCAATGAAGAATTTTGAGGGGTCAATAGCTCAGGTTCTCTCCAAATCTTCTCAAGTTTACCATTCATTTTGCCGGGTCAGGAAGCCTGTTGTCTTGGGTTTTTGCCCTGAGACTCCTCTCTTATCTGGAACACTGGTTAATGAGATGAACTTCTCCCTAGGGATTTGCACTCTGAAACAGTGTCAGCCTTTCCATAATATCAGTTTTTCTCCTGACAGTCTTTTGCTACTTTTCAGGGTCAAAGTGTGATTGTGGATGATGGTAACAGCACCAAGAAAACCAGAAGATCTTACTTGAAAATTCTCAGACACAAGGTTCATTCAGTGACTAATGTACCATGCTTGCAATGATATACATGTATGTTTTGCCATTTACTTAATTGCTTTAATTTCAGGTTCCTCATTGTGCATACCGGGTGATTCATTTCCATGTTTCCCCTTCTGATGGCCTGTTCCTTTGTCAGTGGGCCAGAGAATGGGAACTTGCTCACCAGTTTGAATGTATGTCCCTCAATGCTCCATGCCAGAAAGATCACACTGCAAAGGATGTGGAACACTGGTTTGAGCAAACAACTGGTGAGTTACGTCATGTTCATACTATTAGCAAAGTGCTGTAGCCAAAACAGGGCCCCTTTTTTGGGGGACCTAAGGTTTTTCAACATGGCACAGAGGGATCAATAACATGAAGAATTGAGGGATGCAAGAAAGGGGATGCACTGTAAGGACGGAAGACAAAAACGGGATGAGGACATGACCTTTGGGATGCAGGGATGCACAAAGCTAGTCTATTTCCTTTAGTTTGAGAATGATGAACAATGCAATTAATCAAGCTCTCTACAGTACCCCTCTTACAGCATACCTTAAAGAAATCTTTTCTTTATTAGACAAGTCCTTCCTGGTCATTTCACAGAAATTATAGTTTACTTGTGTGTTATGATTTCAGAATCACCTGGTGAAGAAGAAGGGTTCAATGAAATTAGTAAAGTTGAGGTGCAGCTGATCTGTGACACACCTTTTAAGGTAATTCTGTGGCATTGCCTTTACAAGATCCCAGTGGGTATAAAAAAATGATCAAAGGTTGCAAGTCACAGCTGTGTTGATGCATGCAGCAATAAAAATAATTGTGGTTATTAATATATATGAATTTACTAACTTTAAATTCAGAATAAAGAACAGTTCACAAAATGAAAATACTCACAAAATTATTCTGCAATCAGTACTTGTTTCCATTGTAATATGATGGTTTGTGTTTATAAATTAGATCTTCATCAATTGAATTCTCCATTTTCATAGTACAGTCGTCATTGTAGCATTTTTGATCAATTTTTGATTGTTTTATTATGGCAATACATGTACAACCATGATGGTGGTCATAATAGAGGAATAAGAAATCTGCTGATGTTGAATCAAATTCGACATTTTCTTTGTTGCACAGTTTGTTGTTCCAGCTCTCTTTCTCCAGTGGGAAGGTCTGTTTCAAGAAGAAGATGTGCAATCTACATGTAATGTACAGAGGATGGCTGTTGATGTTGTAAAAAGGTGGAGCCATAGTAATCCTGATGGAAGAGTCATTGTGTTAAAATTGAATGACAAACAACCATGTCCTAGTAAGGCTATATAACATGATGTTAATACATTGTGGACATATGAATCAGGCAGATACCAAAGAAAATACACTTGATGCAAAAGAGACATTTATAATTATGGATTTCATTTCTGTGATCTGTGATTTGCTTTTTTTTCTGTTCGTGAACTGTGCAAGAGACCCCCCCTGTACGACCCTCATGTAATACTATGTAGAGTGCCTGAGGGAGTTAATCTTTTACTTTTTTAGTTGGCTTTAAAAAGGGATTGTATGTACTGTTGAAGATGAATGGAATTTGTCTCAAGTCAAAGTGGCATGAAGGTTTAAAGGTTTCAGTTAAGCATTCAATCCACCCCATCCCCATATTTATAGGCTGAGGTTTCTTGTAGGACTCTTTATATTCAATAATATATCACATTGTACGATTGACAGTTTTTAAATTCAAATGGCCATTCCGAAATTATGTACGCTTAACATCTGTATTGCAATATATATTTATCTATAGATGATGTGCACAGGTACTGTGCATGTACTATATATAGTCAATACAACAAGTACACATGTACATGACAAAGGACAAAAATTGATTTGTAGCTTAAGTAACTGGAGGCCAATATTTGTCAAAATTTGAGAAAGTAATGATTGCTTTAATAGTATGTATTGTTCTACATTGTACAGCACCTTGCTTTGTTATTTAAGGTCTTTTAATGTCTTCTATAATGCTGAACAGATGGAAAATATGAATGTGTGGATGAAATGAAGCAAGCCATCAGTGAATTGGTGACACAGGTAATTATAACAGTTAAGATGGAGTTATTCTTATCCTAGATGTACATGTGCACCATTTGACTGGCTGGTGTATAATCGTACCTGGAGGTGTGACATGACTTATGATCAAATTATGTAGATACATGTAGCCATGCAGGATGTTTGATAGCCATGTTGCCATGGCATCAACACATTTGCTCATTCAAACTGTCAAAGATGAGATGATCACAAAACCTTAAATTTCTGTTACTAATAGCTGATGCCTTTTTTATTTCCAGGCAGCAATCCCTGTGTTCTTTGTGCACTTGTGTATGTTCCTCTGGAAGTTCCACAGGCCACCCAATCCAGGAGTTTTTGCCTGGCTTCAAAGGCTTCACAGCATTGATTTGTCAAACAGGGTATTATGTGTGGCTGATATTTTATCATTTTGGATACATAGAATCAAACCAAAGGGATATCCAGGGTGGGAAGTCTGTATTTTCTGAACTTTCTTTAATTGCTAAGTTGAACTTTGTAAGAATTTTGATTTCTTTGGGGCAAATAGCTGAATTGCTTGCAGTACAGAGAAATAAGGAGAGACTGTACGACTAAACCCCCTTTTTTGCATTGCCATAATTTTATATTTATGGACCGACAGTTAATTTGTCCAAAAGACACCCAAATGCATTTGCTGTTTCTCGGTAGTAATTAAGGTTAGCTCCATGGTATATAGACCTTTGGTGTCCTTATCATACTGCTTTGATTGCATGGGTTAATTTTAAGCCATCATTTTAAATTACAAATTAATTTTACAAAGATGTTATGAGTGTGACCAAAAAGGACATGCCCAAGGCAAAATATCTGAAAATATCTTCAATTAAGCTATACTTCAATATATGGCAGTGAGCACTAGAGTAACCAGGTACCTAGAATTGCCCTAATTCCAACATGAAAACACGAACCAAGAAATTAAGACAGTTGAGAGTAACAATGTCTCCTTATCTCAACCTTCCAGTGCACTGTGGGCGATCATGTCACTCTAGTATTGGATTTCTTGTCTCACAATGTAGGTGCAGGACATGCGTTGAATTCACCTTGTGGTTCATCGATGGCATTTGTTTTAAAACATTAAATGAAAGGGACAAGTTACCATTTATTGTAGTTGGAATTTAGTCAGATTTGCAAACAAGATTGCAAAATCTCATGAACTCATTCATGATGCATACACTAATGATTAGCCAATGGTGGAGATTAAGTGACAAAATGCCACTTTTCCCCAGCTGCAAACAGTAAATCTTACATTGTACTAAAAGTCAAATAATGCTTTTGCTGTCCTGTCCTCAGGCAACATTGTATGTGTATTCAAATGAGAACCACCAAAAGGCAGCTAGTGCAGCAGGAGTCAAGTGTATCAAGGTGAAGAGTGCATTAAATTATTATTGAATTTATATGACTCTGTACATGCCCAGGATCAAAACTGTCTGAACACTGAAAATGATTTAAAATTGCAAGCATCTTTTAAAATGCATACATTTACAAGCAATCTATAATTATGTTAGATAAATCATTAAGTGTTTTTTACTTTGTTTACATGTACAATGTACATCTCCAAAGTTAATCAACATGTTTTTAGTTAGTTGATTTTGTTTTGTTTTTCATTATGAAGAACTGTTTGTTTGTTCTCCTCTTCTCAGGCAAGCAAACTTCTCCAGAATCCACAAATGGTAAGGATAAAACATTCTGTTTTGATTTTTCAGAGCTATTTTTTGTATGAGAAGCAGACTTTTATACACGTGATTTGCATAATGATTCAAGCAGGATCAATGATAAATATATCACCTGCTTGTGTTACACTAGATCGTGGCCAAGGACGTTTTTTCCCCTGGTGTTACCAGGGACTTGGTAACACAATTGTAAAGCATTTTGATATTTATTTGGTTACAAAGCACTTTTACTCTCATACGTTCCGGATTAAGTCCTTAATGATTCCTTAGTGATGGTTACGTAGCTGGTTTCTATTACTAGCCCCATTGTCAACTGGCATCCTGTGTCTGGAGTTGTGTCACTTCTTTGGGAACAATGACAATGGGGGTGACATAACTGACCCCTACTTTGATGGGGGTGACTTGACAAGGTACTAACATGACTGGCATTCAGTTGATGTCAATCATAGCTGGCAAATCGTGCTTGAGAAACCTGGGTCCATATACATGTACACACATGGCAGTAAAAGTTCCCTTCGAATATGCCTGCTGACTGGTTTACCAGAAAGCCTTGATTAATGCCAATTTTTCATTTTGTAGATCAATGCTGTGCATTGTGGAGTAACAGCACACGTTCCTGAGTGTGTCAGGAAGGCAAAGCTAGCGTGGTTTGGTTCCGAGAACAGACCTGCAGCCAGTGTACCTCTGTTTTCCAGGGCTGCAGCACCCCATGTTCCTACTAACATGTGTGACATGCCACCACACTGCATCACGGTAACAAACGGTCTCTGCATACACGGAGTGTGTTTTAAGGACTTTGAAACTTTTCACAGGTTTGGATTTACTTTCACATCACCTTGTTTTTGTTACCATGGGTTAAAGGTCTGGTAACACTGGTACTGTTTTGGGCAACTTGTTGCACAAGAGTAGTACAATGAGTGATTTTTTGCTGTACTCCTATTACCACCAATGCGCAGAACATGTTTCCATGTTGCAAAATTTAGAGTAAATGCAAATGTCTACTTTGTGCATCAAAGTTGCCCATTTTATTGTACGTAATGAGTACATGTAGTATTATGATAGGTAGAAGTAGGTGGAACGTAAGCTGAGGATGCAGCTTGCAAAGCACCTTTGTTGTGCAGTAAGCAACAAGAAAATGTTGCCTGTATTACTTTGCCTTAAGCAGTTTGATCGTTAGCATTTTATATACATACGTGCTGCATGTGACTCACTTAATGCATGTCCCGATGTCGCAAAACGGAAAGAAAAAAATACGGAAAGAAAGTCAATTAGGTTTACTCCTTTTATCGCATTATACGAGTATCATTTACGTAAGCCCCATTAAAAAAAAAAAACAAAAAAAAAAACAGTTACTGTATTACCTTTCTTATGCCTCATTGTTGTTCACTAATCCTGCCGGGGTAATTTTTAAGATCATGGTGTCAGAGCTGAGAATTGTGTTTGGCAATACAGTGAAAACCCAAGGATAAGAACCAGGATTTTCCAGTGTTATCTTAAAAATGTTATCATTAATAAATAATTAATATATTCGGGGTATCCTGAGAAATAAAGCTATCTACCAGTAGTTTGATTGGGGGAAGCTGCTTTGCTACAGTGTAATGAAATAGGTGTGTTTTCGCGTTCTTCTTGTGTCTCTTGTAACAAACGTAAATTTTGCTTTGTGTGACTACATGTTTATTCTGCTTTCGGTCCTCTCAATTATTTGAACCAACAACAGTCCCCAAGTTTTCCAAAGAAGAACCAGTTTCAAGGTAAACCAGGTTGTTATATATTAGGATTCTAAATGTCAAATTGTAGCCCAGAGATTCTTAACCAGCTTTGGGGAGTACTGGGTTCGTATACACAGTTTTTATTGTAACTCTCAGTTGACGACTAACTTTGTTTGCTCTCACCTTCTGTCTTCTAAACATTGTATAATACCGTAAGGAGAAGATAGATGTTGATTACCAGGGAGAAGGCACTTTTGTAACATACAGTAGTGCGCGTGCTTCCCTATCTAACACCTATTGCCGTCATCATGGTACATTTCTCAACATATGCATGGCTGTGCGTCCATAAAATGACGTGCGCAACTTGCAGACAAACTCGGGTTTCCATCGCTTAGTTTTACTTTGTACAAACTAATTCAAAGAAGTAAATTTTCGTTGACAATTTCAAATGAAACGTTCTCGTTCAGCTGTTTCCGCGTACTACTTTTCGATACTTTGTTGTCACTATGTTATAAAAGAATTCGTTCACGCTTTTACCTGTGCGTATATCGAGTTATGGATGCACTTGGGAAGTTTGGAGAGCGCTCGAGAAGCTACGCCTCGAGCAACTCTTACGCTTCACTCGTGCTCTCCAAACTTCCCGCGTGCATCCATAACTTGATATACGCAAGCTAAGCATGAACCAATTCTTAAGTGTATGGTAGCCTCTAATGTTTTTCTTTCAATTAACAGGTTCAACTCCCGGTACCAACATGTTGCAGTACCAACAGAACCTGCGTTAAAGGATATCTTCATCTACAAAGACTGCCAGTCAAGTGAACAGAATATGAACATTAGTGAAAGAAAGCTAAATGCTCAGTCTGACTTGCCTTCTATTGAGCCTAGGACAGCTAAAGTTTCACCAGACAAATGCCATGAGAGCAATCAAGTGGATCAACTGACTGGTGAGTTAAGCATGTTTTTGTATGGTTTGTAATGCAAGCTTTACTGATCAAGTATAGGATTGCAATAAGGTCATTGGTGAAAGACGTCCTTGGATTTTTTGATGAGGACAGTCTCAGACCCAAAAGTCTATGAACCTTTTAAGAGTTTAAGGTTAGCAGATATGAGGGGATGAGCTCCAGGAATTGGTGTGGGGACATGTCTGGGGGACTTGTCCCATCATTTGAACTACCCATTTTTGTGAAAACGTCTAGTTGCAGTGACCAAATTTTGGTGCCTGCATGAACTAAAAGTGGTTTAAATTGAAGGGACAAACCCTGAATCCACTCAAAATTATCCCGGCATTTCCAAATCGTTGACACAGACAATCAATGATTGAATTGGAATGCAAAAGCTCTGTTGAAGTAAGTCAAGAATAATATTGATTGATTTGCTGTGGATTGCTATTGATTGCCATTGATTGTTGGTTTCATCTACTGGATATACCGGCCCTGAACACACAGCTATGCTGCCTCTTTTCCTGAGAGTGGTGAGTGATCTCACTTTAGGGTGCAACAAACAAATAAACTTCTGGTCAAAATTAAATTCCAGTGTGCTAATCACCAGGCCCCAGTTGTTCAAAGAGTGGATAACGTTTTCCCGGGGGGGGGGGGGGGAGGGTTCTTCCTTATATGGGCTATATAGGCATGTGCGGCCCCAAAGAGTATGGTTTTTCAGCCGCTTTGGTCATAAATAGGGTATTGATTTTAGCCATTTTGGTAATAAATAGGGTATCAAGTTTTTGCACTCGAGTCTTGAATTCGTTTTTTTTTTTGAAGAGGAAGAAGCTACTTCTTCATCATGATGTTTACGGCAACTGTGTACATGTACGTGCAGCAACGGCTTGTCACGTGCTCCGGTCATGAGGTCTGGAGGGGTTTTTGAACTGAAGTTGACCAGACACTATCAGGTCATAAAAAGGGTATCAAATTTTTGGTCAAGTCAGAAATAGGGTAGGGAAAATCGCAGATTTTGGTCATAAATGGGTAAGGGTTTTGGGAAGCGGGCCGCACACCCCTATCCAATTTCTTTGGGACGTTTTCCAGCAGATAAATTGTACCACTGACCAGCAATTTTTCCACTGGATAAAAGTTATTCGCTCTTTGAACAACCGGGCCCTAAGCAATATCCAGAGTAGACCTTGATTCCTTTTTATCTGGGTGTTCAATAGACAATAGAAATACGTGCATAGAAGGTGACCCTTCGAGTATATGCACCGATATTTTATGGTGTCCAATGGTTGTGTTTTGATACTTGTTGCAAGGTCAAAGGGGTGATGTAGTATCTCTACAGATGATGGGGTAAAGAGAAAATAACTAGCGACCAAACGCAGTGCATCATTAAGACTGAATTCTGTCCTTGTTCGAATTTTCATTTCAGTTCTTATTCATTCTTTTCCGGTCTTTTTTAAGGATGAGACAACAAACAATTATTTGCAGAGAAATATCAAACAATGAAATAAATTCAAATCAACCAACAATTCTCATACTATTATTTTATTAAACTTCAAAAAGTTACATTTTACTGATTTCTAAAAGTCACAGTGCGTCAGGTTGTTACATGTACATCTTGTATACTCAGACTCTACTTATACTTGACAATAGACAATTCCAACTTACTAATTAGGGCAAAACTACAGTACCAAGCAGTGCTTGTTAGTTAATGTACAATAAATCTAACCATCAAAAACATCCTAAAATCTAGCCTTTCATTGTTAGTGCCATAAAAATATAGTGTCGTAAAAATGTCAATGGCGTTGGAACAATTGAATTTGTGGAAGGAATTAAATCCTGCACCCTGCTAGCAGAGCCTTTCTTTTGCTCGCTCGATTTTGGCGTCCTCAGTAAAGAAAAAGACAAAACGAGGCTCTGCTCACAGGGTGTAAATTCTGGTGTGTCACACTTGACTTGAAAGCTACAAAATTTTAAGAAATTTTCAGAAATATTTATCTCTACAGAATGGGCAAAAATGTGTCACAGCCTACCAGCAAAAAGAAAGTAAAATAGTTGTAATAAAGCTGAAATGTTACTTTGGTTGAGATCGGTTCAAAATTTCAATTGACTTACACTTTCACTACTTCATTTTTTTACTTTGAGAAAATCGATTTCCTTATTAACAAAATCTCTAACAATTTCATATCCGTTATGCCGTCATGATCTCAAGACCGGCGACTACAGTAACTCTTGCTTTTAAAACATTTCCCCACCCATCCTACCCACCCCGGGCCAGTTGCCAACCTCGTATTTGAACGCCTTTGAGGCAGTAATGTACATACAGCTGTTTCGACAAAGTTTGTCCAAAAACAAAGAAAGGGGGGAAAACCGTACGCGACATTGCCGAAAGGTAGTCTGGGAAATACCCAATAAATTTCAATAAAAGCTCAAAATCCATAATGTTTCGACAGTAACAGCGAAGACTTGAGATGGCAGGCAATGGATTCTGAGTTTTAATTGAAATTTTTTGGGTATTTCCCAGACTACCTTTCGGAAAATTTTGTCGCGAACGCTTTTACCCTTTTTTTGGACAACCTTTGTCGAAACAGCTGTATAAGCCTCAAACTGCCTTAAATTGGTTTGCTGAGAAATTTAAACTGCGTTATCGGTCGGCCTTATACTTAAGTGTGTACTGTCGGAAAAATAAATGGAAAAGAACAACTTTAATCACTCTCAAGTAAAGACATTATTTCCTGCCTCACTGGCCGCAGAGGGCAAATTTGATTCAAATATTTGAATTCGGTGGTTAAACCACTCAGACACAACGATGCTACCATTACTTAAAACACTTGGAGACTGTGGTGCTTTAAATGCTCCTAAGTTGCTGCCTTGTGTTCCAAACTTACCAACAAATCTTCCATTTAGTTCAAAGAATTGTATTCTATGATTACCCTCATCACAAACCATCAGCTGGTTTGATTTATTCACTGACAAACAGCAGGGAAAATTCAACTCACCATCCCCTGTCCCCTGCCTTCCGAATTTGTACTGGTATTTTCCCTCTCTATTGAACAATGTAATGCTATGAAGATCGGTGTCTGACACTACGAAATATTCGTGACACTGAACACAATGTACAGGAAAACTTAAAGTGCCAGGCCCACCTATCTTCGTTACAAACTCACCATTCGTTGAAAAGATCTTAATCAGTTTGTTACCTGAATCAGCGACAATAACATTTCCATTGGCATCCAATGATAAACCCAAAGGATTAGAGAGCTGAGTATCAAGTCTTCCTTCCCCACATAACATGCCCATGTACTTTCCCTCCCTACTGAAAATCTGGATTCTATTGTTACCACTGTCTGCCACTAAAATATTTCTATTAGTATCAAAGCATATTCCACGTGGGCAGATAAACTCTCCCTGATTGGTACCATAGCTACCGAAGGCTCTTAAGTAATTCCCACTGGCGTCAAAGATTTTAACCATGTGGTTCAAACAGTCAGTTACAGCTATCTCATCAGTGTCACTTACTGTCAAACCCCAAGGCCAAAAATTCCTTCCCACAGACGAATCACTTCCTTCAGAAGAAACTGAAACAGATTTGAATGGAAATGGGTTCACTAGCATAGCCTGTGAGCAAGCTCCCTGCTCCGGTGAAAAATAACGAGAGGCACTCGGGGAAGGAGAGTGCCCCCCGCTATTTATATCCCGAGCGTGACGATTTCCGGAGCTGAGAATCTGCTCACGTGCTTTCGGACTACCTTGTTCTCTGGAAGAATAGCTGATATCATACTGGCCATTCTTGTTATCACTGATTTGCATTTCTGTCGCGCACTCTCGACCTCGTTCGTCTCGGACATCTACCGTTACCCAGTCATTCTCATTGTAAAGCAAAGTTTTCTCGCAGTCTCTAGTTAAATGAAGTGGTACTACTTCGCCTCCAGCAAATGCTTCTTTCATTCCTCTGCCCTCAGCGATGCATTGGCTTACTTCTGTTTGGTTGGGTAGTTCCAGGGAACCAATTTCTTCGCTGTTGACATTTTCGAGCAACTTTCCATTTTGCAGGAAAACTAAGGCAGGAAGACTTTCAGGGTCGTGGGCTACTGGCTCGGTTTGAACAACTTGTTCTGGGGTGATTTCTAATGATCTCCTTAGTTGGATTATCTCTGCATTTGTTCCTCTATAAAGCAGTTTATCGCTCTTTTCTAGCAATGATTCGATCACTCTTATGCCATCCTCTGTTTTGCTCCTTTTCTTTGTTAGCTTTTCGAGTGATGATTTTGTTTGGTCTTCCGCCGCATCGAACAAACGTTTCCTCTTCGCTTCAATGACCGCCATCAAATTTTCCACAAACATCTGTATATTAGCCTTTATGTCATTGCTTTGCTGAATGATTTTAACGTAATCTTCATCAATTTGACTGACAATGTGTTTCATTGCTTCCAAGTTCTGTCTCTGTGTTTCAACCAGAGTAGTTATTGCAATCTTTTGTCTTTCAGCTTCGTCTTCTATGTGTTCTAAAGCGTGACCAGAATGTTCTAGAGAGCTGCAAATTTGACAGACAGATGTCTGGCAGATATTGCAATAGTATTTCAGTTCTTCCTTCTGATGTCGTTGTTTTGGACAAAATGCGGGTCGTTTCAATATCTCCTCATAGTCTTTGTCTTGAAAGTCTTTTACAGCCAGGACTCGGTGATGTTTGCTGCTTCGTATCTTGTTGTGTGCAGTAACGCACTTTTTGCAATAAAATAAGTAACATTGGAAACAATACGAAGCCTTCGAGCGTTTCTTGTCACAATTGCCACATGTTATTTGGGTTTTCTTGCACTGTTTAACTGCCAGTATATCAACCAAGCCGTTGAGATAAAAGCTGGGCAGAAGGTCGTTTAGATCGCCGCTTTCAGGCACTCTGTTAGTGGCTCTGCAGTTCGGACAGATGATCGTATCTTGACGATTTGTTGTACTTTGACTTGTTTCGTGCCATCGTTTTAAACATTTTAAACAGAAGCTGTGCAAACAGGGAAGCTGTCTGGGATCCGTAAATATGTCCGAACACACCGGGCATGACACTTCTTCGCGGAGACCAGAAAGCAGCGTTTTGATATCCATGTCGATTGTCTTCTCACATAAGCGAGCAGTCACCTCAGTTTGCGGAAGTCAACGGCCGGCCTCGTGTCTTTCTCAGAAATATTTTTCATGGTTTCTGATTCTTAGATTACTGACCACTCCCAGTTTTATTGTTATAACATGTCAATCAAAGGAATGATAAAAAGCGTCAACGGAGCTTTATTGTAGCGCTACTTTAGGTCCTCTATGTACTGGTGGTAATATTTTGATCCAATCCCGGCCAGAGTTTACATTTATTTTCTTGGTCTGGTCTCACTTTACTTGACACATATTAAATGGAGCATCTAATTTGCCCGGGTCGCGGGTCGTGAAAAATATTTTTAACGCAACTTAACTCCCTTTAAAAACATGGACATATGATAACGTGTTACTAGCCTGTTTTAAGTTCAAAAACCCAAATATGAGACAGCTGATGCTTAGTAGCAAGATGAAAGTTTGTCGTCCCTCAGTAGCTATTGGCCCGTTTACATTTAGCTTTCATTGTTTTATCATCTTTTTTTTTGCAAGTGGTTTAAGGCGGAAAAAAACTTTGAACATAAATTTTCCTTTTCGTTTCACTTTCAATTATGGGTTAGTTTCAAATAGCGCACATCACCTACAGTTCAAGATTGATTGAAACATTTCTTTTCAGGTCACGCTTAACTTAAGTTACTGCATACTTAATTCTCTGATCCATCGTTTGTGTCCTCAGTGCTTGCGGCACAACATTCATTTTTACCCTTCATATTCACATTGCTGCCATTACCACCATAATCACCCACGACTTGCTCCCGTCTGGCCTCGAAGCTCAGTTGGTAAAGCAACAGATGATCAATTCCGGAGGTCGTGGGTTCGATTCCCGACGAGATCGGAGATTTTTTTCTTGCCTCGTGTGATTCTCCATTTCCTTACTAGGGCCAACGCTCAGTAGGAATTTCATGGGTTCATCTTTAGCACTTCAACATACACTGCAGAGTTAATTCTCTGATCCGTCACTTTCGCATATTTTGGACATTGAATCGTTCACACATCATCAAAGTTGTTTTTCAGAGGGTCTTCCGTCAGCTGATAAATAAGAACTGTTCTTTACCATCAATGAACAACAAAATGCAAGGCGTCTCCGCCAAGCGCTGAATTTATTAAGACATAAACACTGTAAATGGTTTGAATCCAGGAGTCATCAGAAGTAGGTAAAATATGATTGTAATCTTGAGAAGGACCCGGCGTTTGTGGTGACATTTGACTGACGTTTCGACAACCTGAACGGAAATCATCATCAGAGTTTTCTTCACATTTGAAACGTTAACTAACAAATAAGGGTATAATGATTCCCGCCAACCGTAAACGTTTGCCCATAATGGTTGAACCACCATTTAGCTTTACCCCCATAATAATACTCTCTTTTCACGGGGAAACATGTGAACTGTTCGTGGGAGAACTTCCTGCGGCCAGTCCCCTCGTGTAAACGATACAAGGGAGTTGTCCGCTAGTGTGTGCCGACCTTTAGGTCCATAAAATCAAGAACAACAAGTAAAAAAAAAAACAAAACAAAAAAAAAAAAACAAACAAAAAAATCCTTTTATCAGAATATTAGGGGTGCTGACCATTTACATGGAAAACCCGGAAATTCCAGTTGGAAAATCAAATGATACGTGTCATTCCATTTGGATTCTATTTTTCTCACACTATTTCCTGTCCTACACACGACATGGTATTCTTTGTTTCCATTGTTTAATCTCACCTCCATTTGATGGGAATAATATTTCCTCTCTATTCTCTTCAGTTGCTGGCGCTACTAGCCCAAGCCATTTGGCAAAACAATTGACGCAAAAGGACATCGAGAGTCTTGCTTTTAGTGCAGGACATTTCAAACGAGGGGAAGGCTGTGTTAAGTTGATCCGAAATGTGACAACCACCGTGGAACCAGATGGGGTGCACTTTGCTGCTAAATGTGAGTAGAATCATGACTGTGTATGAGCATTTTTTTTTACTAAAATTTTTCAGCTGGCAAAACTGTGTAACCATAGGCCATGAATCAGATTCATCCTTTGACATCTTCGTTTTTAGATCTCACCTAGACGAGACATTCTCTGCAAGCAACAACGAGAAGTGACCAAATTTCGATGTTTTATTTCTTCGATCTATCTGAACCAGACTGCAATCCCTTCTTTTAGCTCCTGTATTCCTGGATAGTTCGGCCACGTTATACTTTTTGGGTGATTAGGATTAGCTCTGAATAATAGACGGTCCAGTTTGTTGGCGTCGTCGTTGTGGTAGCTTAAGGCCCCTTTTACTCGCAGGATTTATTCTTCAAGTGAGCCTTTACTCTGCTTTTATGATAACATGCTGTACAGTTTATTTATATGCTGTTTTGCCTACCGTTGTTAATTTGGCTTTTGAATTTTCTTTGACATAGGTTTAGGATCTCAAGGTCAACTCTATGATGTTTCTGCGTTGCTCAGTCTGAAAGGTAGGATAACTCACTTTGTGGAGTCCTGCCATCTCAGTAGAGTATTGAATCCCAGTACTAAGCGGCGAGAAGTCCTTTCCGGGCGAAATGTCGATTCATTGGCAAACGGATAGTTTGTACTATATGAAACGATGATCATTTCCTCAAATGAGAGTAAGATAAAAAACAGAACAAATAAACAAAGAACTAATATAATACTCCTACCAATAAGAACTGTTCCCCAGGTGACCCTGGCTGAAACTAAAAACTACAATATGCAAGCTGTGTATAGCACAGAGCTAAGAATAATTGAAAGCTACTGTAGATAAAATCGTGCTGTATAGGACAAACTCAAAGTTTGCTTGATGGCGCCTCCCAATCTGCTTCCGTACCTGAACCGTCAAGAGATTGCTTCTACCCGTAATGGGATGACTGAAGCTTTGATTTTTGTCTTCAATATCTAGATTCTGGCTCAAACAAGCGCCACCATTGTGACTAAAAGTGGTGTCATATTTGCGCTTTTTTTAGAGCAAGCATTGTACGTATTAGTGTATTAAAGTTGTTATTGTCCTGTTAATAGGTGTTGTGCGAGCTAACTGCTCCTGCGCTGATCCTGCCAGTAAACTGGGCAAGTGTAAACACACCGTTGGCTTACTGCTTTGGTGCACGAATGACAAGAACGTGAGTTCTTCTTCAACTTCTCTTCTTGTTTGAACGACTGTTTTCGAAAGCATAAAGAGGAAGATTGCTACAAATATGTGACTTTAACCTCAATTTCTGAATCAGATGTTGCGTATTTGTGCACATAAATAGCGTGATTAATGCACAGTTGACTCCCAATAACTCGAACCCTCGCTAACTCGAACCTCGCGCTATATCTGGCTTTCCGTCAGTCATTTACTGTAACTTTATCCCCGTTAACTCGTACCCTCACTAACTCGAACCTCCCGCTAACTCGGATCAATTTTCCTTTCCCTTCAGGTCATTTTCTATATAATTTTACCCTCGATAACTCGAACCATGTTTGTCAAGACGTGGCAACTCAAAACAAACAGTACTGTAGTCCACTGAATTTATTTTGAGGCAGCTTTTACATTCTTTGCCTTTTTTGCATAACAATATGTGTCAGTCCAGTTCAAGTTCGCATGCAGTAACTAGTCTTCTCCTGCTGCTTTGCTTGTTCTTTTGCTTCACGTTACGTTACGTTCTGACTGGGCAATTTGTAACCTAAAGTAATTTCTTTATTTTAGATGAAAGATGTCAACAATCCATCTAGTCCACTTGGCAAAAGCAACATAGGTCATGTGAGAGAAACAGTAACAAAAACAAAGGTAAGGGCAGGGCTGAAGGGTCTCCGAAAAATTAATCATTTATTGGTTTGATTTTAGCCTGGCAATAAGTCAACCACCCTTAAAGAGTTACAGCCGAAACAAGCTTAACCTAAGTATCAGTCGGGCTTTTCGGTGGAGGAGGAGGGGGCAGGGGGAGCCCTCCCCTCCCCTCTCCTCTTAGAAAGACCTTCGGCTGATACTCAGGTTAAAACAAGCTTGAATGTTTTTTGTTTGGAAATTTTATTAATGCTTCGGAACTGGAACTGGAACTGTCAAAATTCAAAGAGATTTCTTTTATTGCGGAAATTGAATTTTAATTTAATGAGTAGCTTAACACGAGTGGGACATGAGAATCGCACAGATTTGTCTTTACTTAGCTTAAACGGTTTCAGACGGCGTGGAAGTATTAAAGAGCAAGGGAGAGTCGGAGCGCGTCTCAGTTTCATCCAAATCTTAGAGTCAGAAACGAGCAAGAAGCGTTTTCGTGTTATTTGTACCCACACTTACTAAGTGCACGGCAATCTTTTTTCGAAAACAAGGTGGCGTATATTTGTTTGTTTCACCTTGAAGGAGGCGAATTGCGAGGTTCCTGCTTGCAGCAACCAAGAGGAAGTTCCCTCACAGCCTGGGAGGGGTAAATCGTTGCCGAAGTGGATGGCATCCCTTACACAGGTAGGAATGTTGGCGGTAGCCTGCTGGTACCTTTAGTTCACCGCATACGTGATTTAGTTTGTAGATAGATGAGAACCGTATAAGGTAAAATCTTATTCTCCAAGAATTGTTTGAGCTAGCGGCACACGTTAGAGAAGGTGTTAAGGACTGGTGACTGGTGAACGAAATCAGGCTGCAATACGTTAAATAAGACAAGTTTTTACTGGTATACATTCGGACTCAATACATGTAACTCTCTTAGAGTTTAGCTTTAGTTTAGCTTAGTTTAACTCTCTTAGAGGTTAGAAATCCCCAAACGTGAATCATCCATCTTCTCAAAATGCTATTTTTATACCGCGAAAAAGCCTGATACTAGTAATTCGAACCAATTGTACAGAAAATTCCAGTTGCTACCGTAAAAGTGAGAAAAGAAGGGGTAATACTTCGAAGTTTAAACCGTTCCATTTGTGTTCCCACCGGAAGAAGCGGTTTTTCGACAGAGATGGTAAGAGCTCCAGATTTCTGTGACGTCCTCAGGTAGAGCTTGCGCAGCACGTTCCAAAGATGAACCTAATCTCAGGTGATTATTCCAATGTTTGTTTCTGTAGTCTACCTTAAGCGATGGTGATGGAGGGAAAAGGACAGGAGATGAAGTTTCACCTGCCAAACTGCGCCACAAAAGGTACCAAGAGATCCAGGTTTTGTCGTTCAGTTCAGTTTTCAGTAACAAAATATGCATGAGTACGTACCATTTATTTTTAGGATGAAAACGAAAAAGACTGTAGAAAACACACTTTACTGTTTAAGTCCAGAGGAATTACTTCAAACTGCGGAGGAAATAGTAGAAGAGGTGAGCATGTTGTGTGACATGTGTCCTTTTTTTAGCAGGACTATTTTGGCATGAAGTTGTGTCACGCTAACGTTTGCTTTCTTTAATTTCGCTGATAGTATCGCTGCTCTTTAAGTGACCGCGAGTCACACGTAGCTGATCAAAGCAAACAATTGGTAAAAGACCAACAGTGCAGAGCTAAACCGAGCACCTTTGCGGGGAAGCAGTCTTGTCAAGGGAACTCTTCAAGGTACAGCGAACACCTGACGACTTTTTTTTTCCTGTTTTTACAGTAAAAAGCAATTGTTCTCTACTCTGTGTTTTGCTGTAATTGAGAGCGCTTTTCTAATTCTGCACGGCGTATGAAGTTGGCTGAAACTCTAAACATCCTGAATGAGCTGGAAGACAATGCAGTCTGTGAAAACGTTGGTTCGATGAACGGGAAATCCTTCTGATACGGTTAGATCAACGCTGTGGTGCTGAATTTACCTCTTTTAGAGTAAGAGAGAGAAAAATAGCGAGATTCAAACCTCGCCTGCCCTTTCTTACGCTTTCTTTGTTTGTTCAAGTGACGGAGATTCGCGGTTGAGGCCTATCCATCGGCTAAGTACTTCCCCTAGGTCAATGGAGTCCCTCGGCATCCTCAGTTGTTAAAAATAAGAATAAACACACCACCCTTAAGAAGCAGTCACATGTAATGTGGAAAGTTAGAGGAGGTGGGATTTATCGCGGATTAATTTCCAAATGTATGTGCTTGGAGTGAATTGGAAAGATCTTGGAAGAAGGCCTACATTCGAGCTAGCTTGGAGAGTTTTGTTGATGCCTTTTCTCCGCCAGGAGCGATAGGCTTAAGTAAGTAGTGATTGCCAAGTGTAATTAATTGTACTTTGCAATTTGGCAAGTTAATACAATTCAAGGTGGTTCTTGGAACAAAAATTGAAGAGAGTGCCCAGACGTTTTTTGGAGGAAACCCGGGATTTTTAATAAAACTTTTGTGTTTGTTTCTTCAGCGAACAGCCTGCTGCCCCTACAGAGATTGGTGTGTTAATCACAGAAACTAGTACTGGCGAGTCTCCGTCGAACGATTTAAATGTTGTTTCAGTAGTTCCAGAAACAGTCGCAATGGTCACGTTAGAATCGCACTCCAACGACAACAGACTGGACTTGAATGAGCCATCCTTACGGTCAATGGAAAATCGTAATAATGAACAAACAGATCAAACAGACAGAAAAGAACCCAAGAGAGTGGTTGTAACATCAATATTGGATGACTTTATTTGATAACTAGGTTCTTAGCAAACTGTGTCCACTTTATAGTTATTCTGAAATTTTACATAGTATTCGATGGAAAGAATGCCGTTCTGAACATATATATGTTATTCACGGGCTGGGAGGTCCGTATTGGGAAAAACTGTGCCCGAGGTCGCGGCCGACGACCGTGATCAAAACAGAGTGCACAGTTTTTCCCAATACGGACCGACCTTGGCAGGAGAATACAATTTTTATTTTTTTCCGCAAGAAAACAAGACCCAGGTCTTGCAACAAATCCGCCTGGGTTCGCGGGTAAGATCGAAAAATTTCGCCCGCTGCTGGAATCAATCAGATTGCTTGATTTACAGAATTTCGTCTTCTCGCGTACTGACAAAAAAAAAAAAAAAATAAATAAATAATAGTAATAATTTATCTTATTTTTAACATGTGTACATAGTAATTTTATTTCTTATTTAAAAAATTTAGTTCTCTCTATATTATATATTTTAGTTTAAATGTTTAAAGTTGGGTGTGACGGCCAGGAATGCTCATGGTCATGTGGTGTTTAGTAACTTAATCAATGTAGCCGTATGTAGTGAATAAAACGGTTCAGGTTTTTTGAAACACTCGCATCCTTCGGTGCAAGGAAAGAAAAGAAACAGTCTTTTTGTAAAAATTGATTACTGACAGGAACTGGTTTGGCCCTGGAAAGTAATGTATATGAAGCCTTCAGAAAGAAAAGTAGAATGAAGAAAATGGCAATAAATGGCTCGAAACTCACAAAACCTGACCAATCACTTTTGGGAGTCTTGACAGCCAATTAGATCACAGCTTAATTGGCCAATCAGATCAATACACAAACTACTTTACTCCGATTATTTCTTCCGTCCAGTTTGTCGGGAGATCATTCAATATGACGATCTACAGTCCTTCACACTAGGCAGACTATATCAAGACATTTGAGTTGCTCTATTTTTTCGCATTACGCGTGCTTTTAGTTACGACGATGCTGCTTGCCAGTGCGGTAGTTGTATAATCCAGGATTTCTCATTTTTATTACAAGAGTTGTCGCCCGTTAAAACAGTAGAAAAATTGAAATTTTTCGTTTGCGACGAGATATGACGTGGTCGTAACTGGCATTAATTGTCACATGATGACGTCAATAACACCAAATCGTAGTGACACAGCTGTTTTCAATGCATTGTAATGCAGTGTCGCAAAACCAAAACCAAGGTAATTACTTTGACTAATCAGAACAGCCGCAGATGACACAATGAACCACTCAGAACTCAAAGGAATAACGTGTGATTGGTACTAAGAGGTGGAAAACTCCTGTGAGCAAAGCTATTGATTAAGAGTGTTGCGAACTTTTTTTTAACCGATCACAGATCGAATTAATGCTACACAAAAGCAAACGCGAATGCCTAGGACACTAAATTGATCGCCGCACTGCGACAGAAAAACGACAGATCATAAAGGACCAAATTACGTTTACCGTTTGTAATAGCGGAGTTAAAATATGAATGAATACCGCAGTGTGACCATTGATAGGAGAGCTGTCGAGCAGTATTACTCTGTTGTCCTATCGGTTATGCCTGTATACGACGTTTTTTTTTAATACAAGTTGTAAGACGATGATGATCCTTCAAATGAACGTCATTGAATTGAACTATTCAGAAGTGCCTCTACCTTTTGGATAAATTCCTAAACTATGACTGTTTAATTAAAAGTGTCGAGCAATAACTTTGTTTTAATTTTAGTATTTTTTCTTATTTCGCAAAACGAGTTTTGATCTTTTCGAACTTTGGCAGTCGTCAAATTAGCAAAGTAAAAAGCTTCGAGTGTGTTGTTTGTTTTTTTTCGGACAAGTATAAACCCCTGTCGTTTGGATTACAAACAGGTGCAATGGGGAATTCTCTGCTTCACGAATTTGTAGTCAATTTGCAGCCTACAGTAAAATCTTTCAAATTTTGTTGTTTTTGCCTTTCCTGTCATCATTTGGTCTGGAAATCTTCTCCTTTATTGTTGCATACACATCCTGTTCTGGCCCAGGCCTCTGTACATTATCCCTGATGCGATGAATGTCATTTCCCAGAGGACGGTACAGTGCGACGACTATGACGTACTTGCTACTGGGGCTTGGAGCTGCTCCCATTCCTAACTGAGTCGTGTCTTTCCACACCATCTGTGTGAAATGCTTTACATGGTCATTCAGCACTGGATAAGAGTAGCTATAGGCCTTTTTCTCGCCGTACCATATGGTAGTCGCTTTGAGTGGCGCTCTTGGGAGGTCATGCCATATCTGAGCGATGTTTTCACCCACTGGCTCCCCTTGGAAGGTGGATGGGTCACTGGCTACAGATTCAGCTATATTCTGAGCTTGTTCGGATAGAGTGGCGTTCCACTGGAGAGGAAGGACGTGATGAAGAGATCTGAATTTGTTGTGAGCCAAGAGTGCTTCTTGAAACACTGCATCTGTTTGTTGAGAAGAAATGGAGTGCGTTTTACTTGATCTTTGTAGACCTTTGGCCCTTCACAAGCTCCAGGGTTAGCATAAAAACTTTTCTTTAGTTCAGGGAGAGGAAATTAGACAATGATTACTATTGGGTTTATAGTTAAATAATTATTAATAAGTTAAAAAATAACAAGTTAATGTTAATTAACTTATTAAAATAAGTTAAATATCCCCACTTTTTACTCGCATTTCACGACTTAATGCCTTTCCATTACAAAACAGTACAATTTAACATGATTGAAAACTAGCCTTTCCCTCTGCTTACTCGCCACCTTCTCGTCCTATAATACTTACTCGATTCAGAGATGTTACTGTTTGTTTTGTCGTCATGTGTGGTGATGTTAGTGCTGTTGTTGGGAGCGGTCTGATTATTGGTTCTGTTGTCTTCGTCTTTCTTCTGTTGATCTGCGTCTTCCTCGGCTATGTAAATTTCGAGGGTTTTGCGAGCAGCACCTTTTGGTGAATATCATGCACATGCAGGAAAAACAAATAAGGTATAGGTGTTCCTTAGAGGGCATGGTTATGACTGAGAGATACCTTTGAGAATGGCGTTAAATATTTAATAGAATAAACACCATCAGTGCGGACTTGGGTAGGGTGAAAATGGCATGGCATGTCGGCGATTTGGGTTCCGGCAGAAAACCGTGCCAACGGGAACAAACGTTTAATTAATAAATGGGAGACCGTTGCAGTTATGTACACGACTTAAGCAGCTGCGATGTGCACCTGCGAAGATGTGTGATGAGTGAGTGTATGTATGAATAAACACCCAAGGCTTTTTATCATTGTCATCCTCGCGAGGGAAGCACAACAATATAGTCAGAACTGATATCAGTACACTTGAAAGTGCCTCTAAAGGTTAGCTCAGCGAGCGCAAGAACAAATCTACATGATACAACTTAGGGCATGTTTACGGAAGTGTTCCCATACCAGCATTTCATTTCGTTTAATATATATATTAAGCCAAGCCCAAAAGCGGAGCTCCACAATTCTTTTTTTTTTTCATAGCATTTATTCAAGTCCTCTTATTGTATGAACGTAATAACCTTACAAATACCTCATCCCTTCTTGAGTGGTTTACATAGAGGTCCTATTACTAGATGTATATTATATGATGCAATTAAAATACAAAAAATTTAAGCTAAAATCGATATATATGATACAATAAAAATATAAAAAATTTAAGCTAAAATCAAGATATAAAAATAATTACAACATACACACTGCAAGGATTAAAAACAAATACTTAATTATAAAAAGCAGAAAAAAGACACTTCTTAAAAATAAGTTCTCGTGTTGGACGGAATAAGAATCTTGATCTGGTAGAGCTACTGGAATCAACTCGTACCGAAAATTCTTCCTGCTGGTACGAGATTTTAAACAACCCCGAATGTGAATATGTGCAATTAAGGACGGTGCCTACCAATACATAGCAAGGGCTATGGAAATCCAAAAAGAAAATTGGGGGTAACCACGCATTTTTCAGAGATAATTAAACATTAACATCACTAAAAAACGCCAAAATATAAAGCAATGTATGGGATTTTTTCCCAAATTGAAGCTTAATTATCTCTGAAAAATGCATGGTTACCCCCAATTTTTTTTGGAGATACCAAAAGCATTTGGTAAGTTCTGCTTTCTCCGTATAGTTTTAAACCGCGCAAAAATATTCCTGTATTAGTAGGCACCACCCATAGGAAACCCGAGTATCTCGTGATGCGCAGAATGTATGCGCAGTAACAATAGTAGGCACCGTCCTATTACAGTGCGATATTT
Source organism: Pavona decussata (assembly GCF_977016875.1). Taxonomy (NCBI): domain Eukaryota; kingdom Metazoa; phylum Cnidaria; class Anthozoa; order Scleractinia; family Agariciidae; genus Pavona; species Pavona decussata. Next base: position 1,660,477 of record NW_028145599.1, read on the forward strand.
ACTGTCTAATGAAACCTCACATTTTTGTTAATACTATTAAAACAGCCACTATCGCCTAAAATGACAATAATATCAGTGTGTTCAGTAATCTACCATTACCTTGCACAGGCGCAAGTAACTCACCTTCTGCAATGGAGTCATCAGAATTGTACCCTGTTTGTTTGTCGTCATCAGCTGACAGGGCACTCGCTAGTAATCCTTTGTTCTTTTCTTTGTTCATCTCTTTCCCTAACATCTGTGGAGCTGATGTAAAATGTTCATGTTTCCGATTTATTCATATATTTTTGTCACTACTGAAATTATTCCTGGTGCCGGATACATGAAGCCATTTTAGGATGTTTCTTAAGTATTGTTGAATGCAAAAGGTAATTGTTTAGATACAATACAGTATGCTTTATAACATAGCGCGCGTGCATCCTAATCTAATTCCTATTGGCGTCATCATGGTACATTTCTCAACATACGCACTGCCGTGCGTCCATCCGATGACGTGTGCAAGTCAGATGGGGGAAGCATGCGCGCGCTGTGTTATTAAAAACCTTTTACAGAGAGACAACACCATAAAAAATGTGTATTTATAAGATCTTGCAGCTTAATGAAACGTTAAGATTAAACCAATATGAGAAACCATTTTCGCCTTTTTTTTTTGTACAGAGAATTTTGTAATTAATCGGGAACAAAACCTGTTTTCCAGGAATCGTTTACTTTATTTTCACTATGTTATAAAAGAATTGGTTCATGCTTTTAGCTGTGCGTATATCGAGTTATGGATGCACTTTGAAAGTTTGGAGAGCACTCGAGAAGTTAGAGTTGCTCTCGGCTACGCCTCGAGCAACTCTTACGCTTTTCTCGTGCTCTCCAAACTTCCCGCGTGCATCCATAACTCGATATACGCACGCTAAGCATGAACCAATTCTTAACTGAAATCCAATCTCACCTGGTCGCCGTCCGTCCTGGATGTCATATTTATCTTCAGATTTGTACGGTCGCACGGTGTCGAATATGTCCTCCTTGTTTCTCTCTCTGCCCGTTACTTCACTTAACACATCCGTAGGAGGAGCCTCATCGCCTAACTCATCGTATTCGCGTGTTTCATCAGCACCATCTGTAATTAACAAAAGGATTATCTAAAAAGGCAGTAGTTTTGAGTGGCTCTCGGTGATCTTTACAGTTGCTTTGATTTTGCTCGTGATTATCTTGCTGAAAGCCGGCTTTTTACCAGTGACGCAAGCGCAGGTGCAGGGACAAACACGGAAACGCGAGCGCAAGGATAAAAATGTTTTGGTACCTAGCGTTTGTGTTGCGCTTATACTTGCGTAAAAACCATGCTTCAGAAAATTCTGACCTTTCAAAGTATTTTCGTTTATTTTGTTTTCAACTTAGACAAAGACTTTCGCGACTTGCTCTTGAAATCTGATTGGTTCAATGCGTTATGTGAACGTGTTGTGATCGGTTAAATACAGCTTCTCAGTTAGAACTTAGTTTGGGTTTTCCAACGTTGTAATTGTTCTTTACCTATGTTACGCTTTAAAATGAAATGAATTGTTCATCGAAAAAGCTGTTGAAGGCCTTGTAGTAGGTAATTTTAACCTGAAAGGAACGCGTCTGCTGATCTCTAATGTAAGTAACTTAAACTCAGAAGTGCTTTGACGGTGAGCTGATTTTTTGGCATCCTACTCCCAAAAGTTTATTCCACAAAGCTTACAGAAGGTTAAAAATTATAATTATTCATAAGAATTAAAAGGAGTGGAGATTAAAGGGGCACTGTCACGGAGATTTTCCTGTATGTTGGTCCAAACAACACAAACATTTGGCAGAAAATCTCTTCTCTAACTTGAAATTACTCTTAGAGCACCGGGAGGAAAATGTGAAATGATTTCCCCAAGAAAGAATACACTATAATCAGTTTTCAGGGTTTTCACATTATTCAACTTTATCTATTTTTTTTTTATTGTCATTTATTGCATGCATTGTTGATAGTTCTTTTTGTTCCTTTCTTTTTAATATTTAGTACCGTTGGTGCGATATCTGTAGAGATTTTACCGACTAAATAAATGTAGATGTAGATGTAGATTTCTCCAGAATAAAGAGGAAGACGTGAAAAAATTGACCAATTTTGTCGAGTTGCAATCCATTTCCATCCTAGCTTTCTACATTCAAAGATGATTGGTACTAGTTTCTGTGCAGTAGTAGGGTTACTGTTAACAAAACTGAACCATTATTTTAGCGTTTCCATCAATACAAATAAAATTTTGGTTATTCAAAGTGACACTAAAAGTAGGTGACACTGCCCCTTTAAGATGATGTGATGATCATGCGTATATAAAAACACTGGCCAACGGTACCTTCCACGACCGGTCGTTGAACCTCAATCCTTCTGTCCCCTTTTCCAGCCAGCTGGCTCACAAACGTTGGTTTTTGTTTTAACGCAGCTCCTGGAGTAACCAGGACATCGGAACTCTTCTTAGTTGCGTTTGCAATGGACAACCGTCTTGATTGTGTGATGTTTGAGCCGAGATCTGGGCAAAGTTGATAAAATTTATACAGAGAAAAAGATGAGCAAAGAAACAAACAAACAAATAGCGACATAATGCCATCGCGAAAAAAGAAAATTCGGCTGGGACGACGAGATTGTTTGTGTGTTTGCGTTGTTCATTTCAGAACAATCTTTTCCTTTTCGGACAGAGCTTCAGTGAAGTGTGGCTGAACAACTACATGAAGAAACAGGACCTCATCGAGTTGGCATGAAGGTTATTGCTGATAACATATCGTTAGCCTAAAATCCCATCCAATTATAACTCATGAGCCAGCGCACGATGCACAATTGTCCAAATTGGAAACAGTGATACACAAACAATTCCTACTAATTATTCCAACTTGGAGAGTTTTGAGTCCCACTATTCAGCCAGCAAAAATAAAGAGAACACCCACACCAAAACAGTGCTGAACTGGTAGAGGGGGTGCGAGTCAACGTTAAGGACCATTAGATTACGAGTGACTGGCGTATTATGCCTAAAGCCTGTTCAGCACGGGTTTGGAGATGATAAGTTAGCTTTTAGTGTATGTAAGGTTCATTCGTTCCAGTTTCACAAACTAGTAGTTTCTCCGCTGGAGAGTTGATTAGTAGGCTCGATTTCTCACGCCGCGTTGTGAAAACGGCGCAATTTTCTGTAGTGCTTTTTTTTTTGTTCAATGTTGAATTCTTATTTATAGAGGACTTTCCAATAACTTCGAATCGTTCATCGATTCCTTCGTGCCCATTCGCCGGCAGGTTTGGAGTGGACGCATGTAAGCTCATGTTATTGCGCTGTATTAAAGATGAAACCTAAAGTGTAAGTGAGGTGGAGTGCCGTAGCTATCCACCAATCCCCTAGCTCGTAACGTTTTCAACAAATACTTTTTGGTTGGAGACCAAGATTATGTCAATGATTAAATTGTTGGGCGTGTTGGTTCAGAGGGAACTCAAACAAATTGCACACTATCTTTTCAGCGAGGAGACTTTATTGCCTAATTTGATTTTCTCTTATAGAAATACAAACCAAAACTCACCATTTGTTCGTAGCAGGGCTGGTAAAAATAGTAAAAATCCAAAGGTTTTAATCGCAATATGATTCAATCCCATTGTCTTATCCTCTCAACCGAGGAACCTGAAAAGAAAACATCCATTTTATGAAATGATACAGTGATATTGATTAGCTTATTGTATTGTCTATTGTAATTTTCTTTACTGTTTTGTGAAATATGGTCGGCTGTTTGCAAACAAATTGAAACTAAGTGTTGAAACCGGTCTTCAAACGTATCTTATAGTGTCAACAAACATGGTCACCATTTTAAAGCAATCGGTGCAACTATACAAATAACGCTGTTCCTTAATTAACAGTTCTCTGACCGGGATACTCAACAGTACTAAACTGGCTGAGATGCAAGAAAAACAGCAAACTTGTTGAAAATTGTTACCTTTTTTGAAACTCATAACAGCTCCATTTTGCTCTTCGCTAACTGTTCTGTTTAGACTCCAATTTATTACATCATCGGTTCCTCTTCAATTCCCACAGTGGTAAGAAGGCTTGTTAAATGGCAGATACTCGAGAGGATAGCCAGTAAAGGGTCGTTTTGGTGACCTCTTGGTTTGGTGTTATTAGCAAAAGGGCGAATGACAGGTTGTGCTTCACAGATGAACGATTAGATGACTTACTTTTTGAACAACCAGAAATGTCTTACCTTAGTTGCTGTGAGGGTATAGTTCTTGTTTTATTTCTTTTTCTGTATCAGCACTTTTAGAGCTGTCAACTTTAAAACTTTTTTCAGGAAATTTTTTCCACTGAATCTCTTCAGTTCACTCTTTTGTTTCTTGTTCCAAGCAACGCCGTTTGAAGGGTTTTCCAAAAGCTCTCCATTACATTATTACAGCACCTCCCAGTTGTGTTCATTTTAGACAGCGTGTTTCACGTGCTACTCCACCTATCCTGCTTGAGGGCAGGTGGCATCTTTTATCTATAGTGGTGCAGTTAGTTTAAACGAACAGCAAATTGAAAGGTAGTTGTATCGTTTGTGGAACTGCTTGAACAGTACTCGGTCGTGACAACCTTTAGCTATTTGTATGCGACAGCACGAATTGGGAGAAAAATAGCAGGAGAAACTCACTGGTAATCCCAGTTCATTTTTAACAAATTGGAACTGTTTTGAATGATTATCTTGTAAGCTTCCGTTAATAAGAATACCATACATCATCGGTATTAATAATACGGTTTTTTTGTCGCTACATTGCTATATTTACAAATTCAAGGCGGTGCTTATTACCAATGTGGTGTTAACAAGATATTTTATCCAACATTTCGGTAACAACATGGTGAACTGAACAAAGGATTCATTGGACGCCCTCCCATCAGGTGGTGAAGTTGTTACTGTTTGTTCCGGTCTACCAAACTCAAACAGCGGCCATTTCCACGCATACGCTGTCTGGCAGCTATTGGGATGTTCGGAAATAAAGTGACTGTAAGGTCTGGGCCACTAAAGTTCGGACATGTTCGATTCTTCGATCGCGTACTGGGAAGAATGTTATTAGTTCTTGAATCTAAAGTTGATATGAAGGTGATATAATTCCGACCGGGATGAGAATGGTCGTGAGTTCAATTACCGTCAGGGAAGCCCCCATACTTTATGATGAACACTATCTTTCTCATTTCATTTACCAGCTTTATTTACCATCGCATGGGACAGAACGCGTGTAACATACAGACGTTAACGCTAGCAAATGGCGTAGCTTGGCACGAGTTTATCACTAGCTCAGTGATGACATGAGGCATTACATCTTTCTCAAAATCGACCGTTACATATTCCTAACCTGTGTCAAACTGGTTTGGAGTCCACACGGGGCAAGTAAATGTTCTTTATATACTCTGCCTGACATTTTTTTTTTCGCCTGTCCTCAGTATCATTTATGACAATATCCAAGCCACTGAATTCTGGATTTAGCCAACCGAAATATCGGCTTTAGTGGACAGAAGCTGTGCTGTCATCAGGCTTAAACAGGTCATTAAATCACTTTGTTGGATTTTGGACCTTCGGCAGCAAAATCATCTTCCGTCTGAACGAGGACTTGAAGTCAGAGGGCCACAGGGTTATCGGCGTAAGCTGTCACGTGTTACCCTCTTTAACTGAAGTCTCTTACTTAAGTTCTTTCTTTCATTGCTTCATTAAGTAGATACGTGACACTCTTCCTAAAATTCCAGGAACAGGCATGGACTCTTGCGAATGCGACACCGCATTCATTGTATTATACCAGGACTCACATTGTCGTTAGAAAGAAAACTAGTTGACTAACACTTATCTACCGTACATGCTGCATGTGTCGTTAGAAAGAAAACTAGTTCGCTAACACTTATCTACCGTACGTGCTGCAATGTTCGTTGATTCTTTAAAGTGCCAATAGGTGATATTCCCCGTCAAGTATGACACAATAGGGTACCCATCCAGGATTACCATTACGAATGCCGACCGTAATCTGATTGGTTGAGTGCGCTACTTACTATTTTTTTAATTTGTGAGTAGCGAAAAGACGCTCGACGTGTTGGGTTTAAACCTGGAAAACAAATAACGTTAATGCATGAAGCTAAACGTTTCATTTCCGTAAAATACTAATCGACATACTAAAACAGTTCACTCTCGAGTCCTATGCAAGATACTTAATTCGGGCTGCAGCCTCATCAACTATCAGTCGTTATAGTTCCCTACTAAAATATTTCCGAGTCTGAATGGTTTAAACTGATCACTTGGCATGACAGTGTTTACTCGCGGAGAGATATCAGGAGATAGGTCCATCCGTGTACTTGTCCGAGAATAAAAAGTTCTCAAGTTTTCTTCAAATTCATTAACAAACAGATTGCTTACATTGTAATTTTATCTTTCACTTTTATTCGTCTTGTTCATTTCGACTCGGAAGAAAATTACGTGGTAAAAAAAAAAAGAAAAAAAAAGAAACAATGGTGTTTTTGACTCGGGACTATAGGCAGTTACCTCTTGGAAAAGCTATCATGTGAGTCCTCGAAGCTTTCCGTGTCAGGCTAATATTTGTTTGAAGAACAACTTTTTTTCCGCCCAGCATCTATTACCCGGTCAACATGAACATTCTATTGCTTAAACAGAAATAATTTATACAGTTACATAAAAAGGCTACAGTGCTTGTTCCGGGCTTCTTCTAAATGTCGAGTACAAGTCATTCTTTACTCCTGGTGGAAGAACGTTCTGCCGTAAATGTCCCTTGCTGTCAATTGGTGGACTGTAAAGTGCAACTACAAACGCGTAATCTCCACTGGGACTCTTAGCCACCGCTAACCCCATTTCTTTTGTTCCTTTCCACACAATTTGCGCAAAGTGTCGTGTTTTTTCGTTTATCTCTGGATACGAAAAGCTGTAGGAATTTATTTCGCTGTACCATTTGTCGATAGCTTTTTTAGCCAAGTGTTCCTTATTGTATTTCATCTGAGCAAGACTCTCTCCATGCGGCTCTTGAAGGTCATCCAAAGTAAGAAAGTCTTTTGCTGCAAGACGTTGAGCAATTTGCTGAGCCTTTCGTGCCAAAGAGTAAGACCAGAGTAGAGGCTGCGAGAGGTGTTTACGTCTGAGCTTGTTATGCTCTTCCAATGCTTCCTCTTCCACATCGTCTAAGAAGGTAGACAATCATACTGTTATTTTCATTAGCAAATGCCAGTTCAACCTCAGTAAAATCTGTCGTTTTAAATGTGTGTGGCTATTTTCAATTGTTACCATTTTGAAGTGTGTAAGTCTGTTAGTTTGGCTAACATGAAATACTTTTCTTTGATTAAATATTTTAATATACAAACCATACTTGGAATTTTGAAATTAAATTCGTGCAAGTAACATTACAACATGCCATAAATTTTCTAATTTACAGTCAAAATTCTCCAAAAGTTTGGCAACGTTTAGACCACAATTGACTGGTTGTATTATGCAATTTTAATTATCTTTTTCGAAGTCTAAGACGGAAAAGAGATGAACGCCTGGAGCTAGAGTCTTTTGATTGTAATATTATCCGGTGAAGTATTTGGTTAGGATTAGGGTGTAAAGATACGCGATATACCTGAGCAGATGTCTCTATAACAACGTCTTGTCTGAAACAAGTCGTTTTGAGTGCACGAGGACACGAGGCAGACTCGTGCTCTCACAGATGTTCCTTTTCCACACGTAACTGAGCACGTTGACCAGTCATTCCACTCACTAAATGTGGAATCTAAAAAGTAAGGATTTTCAGTAGCTTAATAACATAAAGGCACAACGTCCTCCATTTACGCTGAGTATTCTGAACTGTAGCTGAAGTATTGTCCTGACAATTAGCCCAAGATCGTCTTTGCTTAAAGATTAGCAATTCATTTGACACAATTGTGGTAATAGAAAGATTGAGGATCACGTTTACGACAAACGTCAAGCAGTAAAATAACAACGTGACCACGATTACCCTACGGTTTCCGTTTCTAAATGAAGTTAGCATAAAGGGCCAGAATTATTTTCTACTATTTCCATTTGCGTACTTTTTTTCTTTTTTTTTTGGGGGGGGGGGGGGGGTGGGGAGGGGACGTAAACGCGAATGTGACGTTTGCCTTAAACGCGATTCTAAATCTTTCTAATATCTTTATTTTCATGTAGTAGATTCGTAACGAGGATTTGGAGTAAAAAATAACTGATATCATGATCCGTGAAACAGTAAGAAATATTTACACAAACTATGAAAAAAACAATAATAGAGTGGCGAGAAATATTTTGTGAAGGTGGCATTTATGATTTTATCGGGTGTAAGTGACCTAACTGATAAAGACAAATAATTTCTCTTAAAAAGATGGTTTTCTCTTATGCGAGGTTTGATCAAAAGGGAGGAAACAGAGTAAACAGTTCTTCTTGAGTTGAATTGTAAGTCTTGAAAGAAAGGTCTCCAAGGCAAATCTAAACTGGAGCAATAGACCCTTCTCCAAAATGGCGGCCGAAAAGTCAAATAAGTTAAAATTAAAAACGTATACCAGCACTAGAAAGAGCACTTTTACTTTAGTAACCCTGCAAAGTTTCAGCATATCAGGTGTAATATCAGCTGAGAAAATGTAAGTTGAAAAATGAAAAATTTACAGACGTTTGTTTGACTGAGGGTATGACGTATACCCCCAGTCACACAAAGGTCTGCAAATTTGTCAAATTTCATCTTACATTTCCTAAGCTGATATAACACCCAATATGCTGAAACTTTGCAAGGTTACTAAAGTAAAGGTGCTCTTTCCAGTGCTGGTATCAGTTTTTCATTCAGTTCAATTTTAACTCATTCAAATCTGTTGCCGCCATTTTGTAGAAGGGTCTATTAACCCTCATACCTTTTGTTGCCGGAGTGGCATCATTTTGATCTTGAGGTGTTGGGTGCATGGGATAGTAGTAAAGATTATTCAGTGAGAAGCTGTTTGGATTTAATGTTGAGGTTCTCGTGGGAGAAGCTCTGGTGGTTGCCGTTCCTCTCAAATACGATACAATGCGTTGCAGCTTTTGTAGGTCTGCTAACGAGTAAATACTTGTCGAGGGACCATAGTTTGGCTGGTTTCTTCTGAAACCAGTTGACGTTGGCCTATTTTTGTTGCCATCATGATCATATTTGTTAACTTTATGATGCTGTGCCTTTTTACGCTCAATACGTGCGGGTCGTGGTTTTGTTTCAGAAATCCGTTCCATTTTTATCTCGATGTCTTTACGTTTTTGATCTATTAGCCGCTCTCTATTGCTGTCGTCGTGTTTTTCAACCTTTTCTTTTGTTAATAGAGGCTTGTCAGCTGTGCTTATTTTTTCATTGTATTTGGAAACCGAAAGAGACGCTTGGCGTGTATCGGAATTTGAATGCCGGAGTTTCGTATCAGTGTTAGTGGAATGCTTCCCATTGTCTGTAGTGGAGGAAGTGCTTGTGAACTTTTCATCGTTTATAAGATAATCCGTGGGGATGTGCTTTCCATTGTCACTCTTTGACTTAATATTTGGCTCTTGTAAGAGCTTGTTGTTGTCATAGTCCTTAGCTTTACTATCGGAATGTTTTCCATTTTCTATATTAATAGTCGTTGTTTCCACTTCGCGCCCAATGCTGTCCGTGGGTATGTGCATTTCGTTATCACTTTTTGACTGGATTGGTGTTTCTTGTTTTGGCTTGCTGTTGCTAAGGTCTTCCTTTTCATTAACAGAAACATCTTGAGTTCCTTTGTCTTCCTTGGTGACTTTCTTCTCTTGGCTTTTTTCGCTGTTCTCAGCATTGTTTAAACTGTAGGCACTTTCGTGTACTGGTTTATGGTTATCATCGTTTTCAGTTTCCTTACCCTTCATCACCTTCAGTTTATCTTCCCTGTTGGCATATTTAGTTTCTATGCTTGAAATCTTTTTTTCGCTGCTCATATTATTAGCTTTCGTGCTTTCTTTTCCCCCTTTATCATTCGTTTCATCTTCTTCCTCATCGTGGGGACTGCTTTTTCCGTCTTCGCTATCCTTGTTACCATAACTCTTGGAATTCGGTTTGTCTTCCTTCCCATTTTTAGTCCCGAGTTGATCACTTACACTGCTATTTTCATCCCCACTCCCTTGATCATTATCGTTCTGGTAATCGTCACCATTTACATCATTTGAAATTTTGTCCTCATCGTTGTAGTTTTCATTCGCTTGTTCAGTTCCACGGTCATTATCTTCCTTGTCATCATTATCCTTTAGCTTTCTCCCGTTTGCCGTAAACATTTTGTCGTCATCGTCGGAGATCTCCTTCTCATGTTTGCTTTCACTCTCATCATCATTATCATCCTGTTTGTCGTCAGTTTTTCCTTCTTTTGAAAGTTTGTCTTCTTCCTCGGAGTTAGATTCTTCATCATGATTCTCTATACTTTCAGATATATCTCGAATATTTTCAAGTTCATCACTTTGTTCATCAAAGTTACCGAGAACATCGGAGTCGAAATTCCCAAAGTTGTCATTGTTTTGAAAGTTGTCCAATTCTTTGAATAGTCTAGCATCCTGGTTTTTAATTCGGCTGTTAAGATTTTTCATTGTTGTTTCTCGAGGGCTTTGGTCTATGTCATTTGGGGTATCTTTGTCATAAATTATGCCGTCGTGATCATCATTTTCATTTTGATCCCACGACATTTCACGATCAATCGCATTTCCATTTTCAGAGCTTTCATCGTCGTCATGATCATTAACGTATTTATCTTCCCACCCTGTTTTTTTTTCATGACGGTGTCTGTTGTTTCTGGTGGTCATCTCGTTCTCGTTAAATAAAGATTGTGTGTCGGAGTGTGGGTCAAAGCCTTGGTCAATGCTGTCTTCTGCAATCTTGTCATGATGTCTCTTGCTCCCGTGGTTTCTGTGATGATGAAAAGAAGAATAAGTATTATGTTCTCTTCCATCATTTTCCTTAAGGGAAGGGTCCTTGCTCTGCCTGAAATCGTCCATATCTCCCAATACACTACTATCTTCATAAGATTTGACGTTGTAGTCGTTGGGGTCTTTCATCATCCAGTCAATAGCCTCTTGATTCCCTTTGAAGTCTGCTTTGGTTTCCATATTATATTCGGGCATGTTTCGAAGATCATAACCTTCATTCTTATTGCCGTTATCCGTAACTGACATCTGGTCGATACCATTCCCGTATTGTTGGCTATCAGATTTAGAAGCGTCTTCGTCTGTCTCTACGGAGAAATCCAAAGGCCTGAAATCTTCAATGCCATCTTTCTGAAGCATCACTAGAGAAGAAAAGCATTGATTCTTGGCTCAATTACCAGTATAACCTGTTAAACTTCGCCAAAAATTGAGCACTTGTTTTTTTTTTTTTGCTCAAGCCTTTCCAAAAAAGATTCCGTTAATTTCCTTTTAGTACCCGCCAATAAAAAAAAAGAAAAAAAAAAGTGAGTAGTGAGAATACGGTGGAATCCGCTTTTTGTTCATCCGCAATCTCTCAAATAAACTACACCACAACTACACTTACTTCCCTCATCTTTGCTGTCCTCTAGAAGTTTTGGTTTCACAAACGCATTCATGAATTCTAGGTCATGCGGAGTTATCCGACTCTCGAGCTCCACCAGATCTACATGCAACATACACACGAGAAAGTTATTGTTATAAAGGATTAGTATTTATCTTTATTAAAGGAGCAAATATTAAAAAGGCCATGCATAAGGTTGATTAAAAACTAAAAAATGGCAAGATCAGTGAATGAGCACAAAATTTAGCAAGAGCATTGTTTAAAAGTAAACTTCCAGTTAAAAGTAGGAAAAATATCGATGTAAGTTTTTCACTTTTTTAACCTTATTTGCGTTATGGCTTCAAATTTCTCTTATAGAGTGTTTTCACATAACGTCACAACGGCCATGTTGATGTCCCAAACTAAACCTCTGGGAATTGAACTCTATTTTTATGCAAATGCTTTCTTTTGTTTCAGTAAACCAATATGGCCAGTAGTCACGTGAATGAAAACGCTCTATAGTCACTGACCTTTTAATGGTGTTC
>NW_028145599.1:1677500-1750000 GCF_977016875.1 Pavona decussata
CCGACGCGACGCCGGCAGTGTCCTTTTCTAAATGCCCTCCGAAATTATTAAAATAGGGTTGATGTTCTTGGACGTAAATATTTTTATGGCCCTTCCCGAACTCATTTTAAAATGAGCCTGAGTCGGGCCAAAAACATTTACGCCCGCGAATATCAACTCTATTGTTATATTATATGGCTGTTGTTTGAAGTTGATAATTTTGAAGCTGTTTGAAGCCGATAACGCGCGCTTTTGGTTGGCTTAATTGAGGGCAGGATGCTCCCCTAATGCCCACGAGCATTATGGGAGGTGTCTAATGCGTTAATTCAGGGTGGGGTTTCTCTCTTTTGTTAAACAAGAACAGTCAGCATCACTTTTGTTAGTACAAACAAATTACCGTTTCTTTGAACTTTAATTTTTGGCTTAAGGAAACCACGTTTATCCTCCACGCTTCACTGAAAATTTGTAAATTTTCGCGCGAACTCTAAGTTGAGTTGAGCAACTTGCGTCAAGCTAGTTGTCAGTGTTCATTCAGGAAAGTTGATTGCCAGGTCGTGAAGTTTATTGAATTCAAAGCTGTATTTCTTGAACTTATTGTTTATCGAGGAAATCCTAACCATTTAAAATTAGCTCCCGATAGTACTTATATTTAGGGTCTGGTCAAAGAATCCGAACGATTTGGTCATGTCCTGTTGCGACCAACCGATTTCGTTGTTGGTTGGATTTGTTCGTGTTCTATTGGGAAAAACCGTTTTGGGTTGTTTTTGCTTTATCGTGTTTTTCAAGCAGCCCAGAACTCGATTGAAATGGTTGACAAAGATGGATGGCGTCCGCTGACATATTGACAGGCAATTAACAACAAGACGTTCAAGTGATAATCTATGATCGTGGGAAGTTTCCGCTAAATATCGCTGGAAATGGACCAGAATCAGGAAAACGAAACCAAGCAAAGCGAATCGACAGTTTTGAGCTGTTTGTCATGGAAGGAAGGGGCAAGCTTTTTATGCGCTTGACAGCCGATATTTCATTTTCTATTTGTCAAGAACATTCATTCGTATTTTGTTTCATTATTAATAAATTTAAGTTCACACTACACTGTCCGACGGCCCAGCATTTCCTATGCAAGGAATTTCTTCTAGAATTTCAATAAAGCTGAATAAAATACTCGCGAACAGTCAAGAAGAAGTTTTTCTCAATGTTATTACCCGAAAGAAACGTAAAGTTCTTTTCGGGTTTTTGCGGACAATGATTGAAGAAACTGCGAGGTTAACTTTATCTTTCAAGTTCTCGCTTATGCTTTAACCCTTTAAACCCTAACATCAAAGAGCAAATTATCCTATCTTGTCCCAATGCTTTTCTTATAAAAGGACTGGGGAAAAGTTGTTAAAATATCAAGAAAGTTTACCTTGGGTGATCATATCCTTAATTCTTATTACCTTAGGGGTTGAATAAGCATTGATATTACAAGGAGAAATTTGATGCTGATCACTGTTAGGGCTTAAAGGTTAAGAGTTTTATGCTGAGCTGCATGAAATCAAACGACAAAAATTTGAGTTTTAATTGAAACAATGTAAACAACTGAAGGCATTAATTCTCGGATTTGCGGAAGGCATAACACACACATATATATATATATACTAAAAAAAAATGGTTTTTCGCAAATGAAGTCTACTTTCCTTTCCTATATGTTGTTGTTAATACTGTCTCAAACAATCACTAGAATGACTGGAGCGTGTTTTTGCTCTTATGAAAATTTCCTCTTTTATCATGTAGCCGTATACATGGCAAGCAACTTGACAACTTTGTTGACATACGAAGTTACACGAGGAGCTGAGTTTTCCCTCATTTTCGAAAAAAAAAATGCTTCAATCATACGGATTTCGGCTAAAACGGTTACGTCAGGGAAAAAACGAAGAAAACTCATCTTGCGAATGACAGCCATCTTTCTCTTGCGCATAGGCACAACCGAGTCTCAACCAAAAATGGTTGGAAAAGGGTTCTATTGGAGCCTTCAACCAAACCGAAACTGGTTTAGTTTGAAACGGTTGATCCCAATGGAAAACGACCTTTATTTTGTGTGCACTTCCCTCACCGTGAACAAGCATTTACTGAATAGCCGACCGTCGTTTGATTGCTGCAGTCGCTCTCAAAGACAGACAGACACATAGACAGACAGGCACACTGAGTCAGATAGACATCATTCCTTAAGAAGTCTCTCAATTTATTTACTAATAAACTAGACTAAGGGTTGAATAAAATAGAGAAGATCTTCAAGGCGTCTTTCAGGCAACTGACAGCAGCATGAACTGGATTTTCGGTGTAAGAGCGTGTTAGGGAAGAGCTCGCCACACTGGTGGTAGAGTTTACTCGAATTGCTCTGCTCAGTATATGCAAATGACTTTTTTGTAGCAAAGAACTTGAAAATGTCAGTGAAAGCTAACTTGTTGCGTATAAGGCTCGACTGCATTGGCATTTTCAGAATTTTGCGCTTTCAGTGATTGTGTTATATTTCATAATATCTGGTGGTTTATTCTAAGGACTATTTTAAGGCCTTCGAGTTTGTAACATAAGCATCTATCAAACATCGGAATACGAACCAGAAGTTCATGGTATATTGGGGGAATTTGTTTAAAGAAAGAGGGGATAGAGAAGTAACGTTTTTAATTGGTTCATTGTATTGTTTACTTTGTTGTGATTGGTCAGAGGGATTACTTTGGTTTTGGTCTTACTACACAAGGTTGGAAAAACACTGTTTAACAGCTCAATACATCTGAGGTCAAAATAACCATACATGTAGTCCTTTGTTCCATCATCAGCCATCATTCTTTTAAATAGGCATCGAAACGATATTTTTATTGGCTTTAAATTTGCTGATAGGTGGAGTAGTTTTGTCAAATAACTGCGATTTCGTTTCATCTGTGATAAGCTAAAAACTTTAAATGTTGTTGCCTTGGTGTCAATCCAGAAGAGCGTAATCAACTTCATGGTATCATTAATTCAAGAGTTTTCGATTGCTTTAAATCAAATTTGTAATTCATTGTCTAAATGATCCCTCATTTTAAGTATAAAAAAAATAAGAGAAAAAGTTAGGGGGATTGTAAACAATAAAAACAGTGGTATTCTGGTCTGAACTTCTGAACGTTTTTATTCTCGGATAGCATGCACTTCTAAGACTTGTGGAGGGAAAAAAACTTGAAAACAGAAATTCTCATGTATTGCAGTCTACTTAAAATCTGCATTAATGTATCGTGGCAGCTTTTTTTGTTCAGCAAGATGTACAGTTGAATCTTTCTGAAGGAGTCATTTTCTAAGGAGCAGCCATCTATCTTTCGCTGAAGATTAACCTTATGAAACCCAGTTTGAATCATTTCTCAGCTATCGTCTCTTTCATTATGTGCAACCATCCATTCTAATGTTTAGGCTGGTACCTTTTATGGAATTAAGTGCTTTCACCTTTCAACATTCTCTAACGTCAATCTGTTATCTTTGGCGTATTTTTTTAAGAATTCTGTTATTTCTTATCAAATACAAAATTGGATAAATAAAGGTTAAAAAAAATCTAACAGCATCTCAGTCTCTCTCAATGGCTCGTACAATGTCCCGATATCTGTGCAGGCTTAAGATTCCCATGCTGGAATGAACTTTATACTCGGCTTTCCAGGAACGTAATAATTGACTTTTATGTTAACGCATGTATGTTTAATCCACGCGTATCAGAAAATCAGTTAGGAATATGTCAACGTAACACACATGATATGAAATTGCTTTAATAGGCCAAAAAAAAGCTCTTTCTTCTAAAGCTCGTGGAGGGATCCTCGAACACTAATGATGCTCGGGTTGGGTTTTAAATAAATATGGTGAACATGTGTGTTACAGCAAGTGTGAACACACTGGACCTACGAAAGCAAAGATGACAACTGAGTTGCATTCCAGAAGTTGTTTTGAAAGTCATACTGTTATACCAGTACTCGTTTTGAATGGCTAATGTTGTGATTTAGGCAGATGGACATTGATTTTCTCTTCGTTTCTGATGTTCCCGGGAGGATCATAAAGCGCTACCACGTATGTTCGTCTTCCATCTGCACTTTTAGCTTCCCCAATTCCAATCCTTTTAGAACCCCTCCATATTAGTTGTGTAAAATGTTTATTTGAGTCACTAATTTCTGGATCTTCAAAGTTGTAACTCTTGACTTCACTATACCATTGAGCGGTTGCTTTCTCGGCCGCGATATCATAATCATGCCAAAGTTCGGCAACATTGATACCCGAATGTTCCGTTTCCAAATCCGCTAAATGAATGGAATTATCGGCCATGTTATTTGCAATTCTTTGCGCCTTGGCAGCCAGACGGCTGGACCACTTTAAGGGCGGACTCTTGTGCCAAGCTCTGAACTTGTTATGCAGACGAAGACCAGCTCTTCCTAATTGATCTGAAATGTTTCAAAAACACATAACACCAATGGTACAATGATAAGCAGTCCCATGTTGGTCCTATTGGCTTCTGAGGCCTAGTAATTGTATTTTCAGGTCAGTAGTCCAGGCCAATGCCGCTCACCTTGTGTTTACATGAACATCTCATTCTTTAGTGCTACGAGCTGAGTAATTGTAAGAAAATCACAAAACTTGAAAAAGACCTACAATAAAAAGGCGGGTCACGCATGCTGCTCTGTAAACTCGAATAATAGGAAAGGTCGTCACGATGGCTAGTCTCTTATGCCCCATAGTTAACCAGAGGTGAAGACGGGCACAAATCTATTGTATGGCTTGGATTAAAGAATTAATCCCCAATCTCGCAGATGTAGGCAAATGGCCTTTTTATGCAGTATTTCCATAAAGTGAATGAATGTCGATTTGTTGAAATAATTGATTTCTTTTTCCATAAAACCTTCAAAGCGTAGTTAGAATTTTGGCATATTTTCAGGAGACAATTTATCAACCTAAACGCTGGATTGGTCTTACCAGGACATGGTTGCGTGAAGCAGGCCTTGCTCTCAGTCCTGTATCCCTTACATTGTGTTCCCTCGCACAACCGGGCTCTGGCTTGAATGCCTTGGCCACAAGTCACCGAACAAGGTGACCAAGAGCTCTGCTGTTTTTCTGCATAATTTGCAAAAAAAGTAAAACACTTTTAAATGGTAATAATATAAATATTTAAACCAAGAGACTCTCTCACCGAAGTCTTGGGGTCGCTCAAAACATATCAACCCTTATATAATGAGCGATAAGTCGTGTTTTAAGGCCAAGGTAACCTGATCCTACTTATTTTCTTAGCCGCAAAAAGGGAAAACAGGGAATACCTTTTTGCTGGAAGATATCTACGAACAGGGTAAGTCTACAACCGAGCACAAAATAACTACAATGACGACAGGAACGATCAAATTTGTCAAATTAAGTGAGAACCTTTTCCTGTCTCGAGATATCGTTCGCAAAGTATTTAAGACTATCACATACACACCGAAAGCTAATGCACAGGAGTGATATGAGAACTGGAGATACTAACCTTGGCCCCATATTTCTCTAGAAGGTTCATTCACTAAGTTGTGAACTGGACCGGTACTGAGCTTTGCTCTATTCACAGGAGAATCCTCGATGAACTTTGAAGGCCTTAGGAAACTCTTCAAGGACAAAAACTTGTTGTTGTCCACATTCTGTCGAATTCTTAATCCAGCAGGAAATAACTGAGATGGTGGTGATTTCCCAACTCCGGTAAATGATACTCGGCTAAGTTCATTGTATTTGGTTGGGGTTAATTGAGACAAGTCATGAACGGCTGTTGGAAGTATGTAAAGACCGTTCAACGCACGAGCTTGTGTTGGCCTCGCGGATGAAGCAACCTTATGGTTACCTTGAAACATGTCATTTGGAAATGTATTTTCCGTTTCGTCCTGATTCAACTTGGAATTTGTTTTTCCCAGTATCTGCCAACTGAGCATTTCTTTGCTTGGTCCGTCGTCATTACCTTCAATCATGTTTTCTTTCTTAGCAAATTCCTGCCAAGGAATTTTCTGGCTTGCCCAGAGATAGCGGGTCATTTGATCGGTATCTGTGGCCATTTTAGATTTTAAGCTGTCATCTCCGTTTTGATTTAAAATAACATCACCAGGAGTGTCTTTGTTCGTACTTGAGTCCATTAATGTGACATTGGCTGGTATCTTGAGAACAAGCGAACCATCATCGCTCGTTCCAGCCTTAAAACTAACTGGTTTCCCAGAACCAGAAATTTTAAGCGTAACATAATTTTCTTTTTTTGAGTCCTCCTCCTTTGTCTGAAGTTGGTTACTCAATGATGCTTTTTCAGGCTGTAGTTCAATGGTTTTCAGTTTCTCTTGTATTTCGGCAGCTGATGGCGACAGTTGGCGAACAGTTGGGGCCTGCTCTTTAATCAAACGAGGTGGTGCACGTGGGTCCTCATGGAAGACATGTCCCTGTATACTAAGATTAATTCCCTTGGGCAAGTTAACTGATTGCGTTGTCTGTTGAGAGTCAAGAGTGAGCGCTTCTTTAGGAGACACCTTTCCAGATGTAAAAACGTTTCCCGACGAGGGCAATGTCGGAAAATGACCAATAAGTGAATTAGGAGATAAAGTAGTTGTTGACATTTTATTCACGAACAATTTGTCCATCCCCGTCTCCTTTTGATCCGAGTTCCCTCCCATTATTTTCTTGAGAAAGTCTTGCTTAAGATTCTCCTCACTCTGGACTTGAGACCCATTTCGATGTTTCAAAAAGTCAAGGATAACCTTTTTTCCGATCATTGAATAAAGATCGGAGTTATCGGAGGAAGGATGTTGGTTTCCCTCATCATTGGAGAAACTTTTAAAAAGTTCTTTATCTTGATCGTCAAGTTCATATTCGTTCTTTGACATTTCCAGTGGATTCTTAGGCATTTCAAACGGATTGTTTTTGTAATATCTATCGTAGCCACCGCCATTGGAGTGGTAGTTTGACACGTCGCCGTAGTTTGATTCTTTGTAGCTGTATTCAGGCATAGGATTGTTGTTGTAAATGTCGCTGATTTTTCCCACATCAGATGATTGGGGCTGGTCGCCCTCGATCTGACTGATTTGACGATAGAAGTCTTTATCCAACCCTCCATTGCGAAGTGTACCTTCAAAAGAAATATGGTTTTGGTTCATCGGAGAGCAAAGTGAAGTAATACAAAGACAACATAATATGGGTATTGTTGAAGTGTTAACTTTGTAATACATTCCCTTCGTAGCTCTTCAGCTTCAGAATAACATCTTTACGGAACTTTTAAAATGGACGCTTCTAACATAATCTACTGCCCCTTTCAATAACAAGCGAACATGGAAGTTCCAAAGCAAGGCCAACTAGCGACAGGATTTTAAACTGTCAGTAACAATTACCACGACAACAGACAAGAGGACCTAAAGAGAGAAAAAAACAAATAAACAATATGCATCAAATTCCGTCAATCAAAACCCACGGATAAAGCAGTTTCGGATCCCATGGTTTAAACGCCACTGCATATTTTTTTTCTAATTTTGGAGTTCGTATGTTATTAAAAAACGGCGATTTTGTCGTGTATTTTTAGGATTTCCTAGCCTTAGTTTCAAAATAGTAATAATAATAATAATAATAATAATAATAATAATAATAATAATAATAGATTCGCAAGAAAACCCCTTCGTTTCGGGCTTAAACCAAGTTCTGAAAACATCAACAAATCCTCGAATGGTGAGTGACGATGAGTGGAATCAGCTGTTATTTTGAGTGGCATTTACTGTTATCAGTGCATGCACGTGCAGAATTGAAGTGGGTTCTTACTGATGTCTTGTTTGAGATCTCTTACAGGGTTGAACTCTTCTGTTCTCCCCATTTCATCTCTCGCTACCTGCTCAACGAAGTTCCTACTATTCCTATTAACATCTAGAGGAGAAGAAATGAGTGTTATATTTTGAATCGGTAATTGCCTGTATTCGCGCCTTTTCAACCATTTTGAACCGAAAGGTAAGAACTGGTGAGAAATAAATCCCACTAGATATCCAATAATTCGTGACCCTAAATGCAAATGACTAGTCGTTTTTTTTTGTGTGTGTGGGTTACAGGTAGATTCTACACTTTCAGTTTGGTGACAGTCGCTGAATTACTGTTAAACATTAAAGCCAAGCCATTCATGGAGCCTTGTGGAAAAATATGTTTCAAAATGTAGCCTTGAAGTGCCTGCAACATCAGTACAAATAAGGCATGTCGACGAGTAATACTGTTAGCTTTCTATTTTCATAGCAGAGGAGACGCAGCTCAGGCAATGTTAAAGTGACTTACTATTGCCTCCTCCATCATCTTCAATCCTTGACGCTATCCCAGGCGACGAGTCATCATGATTTGCTACAGTTTCTGATGTAAATTATAAAATAGCAAAATAACTTCATACCGAAATAAAAGACACTGCACCAATAGAGAAGAACTTATGTTGAACGTCAAGTACCTTCTTTAGCAACAAAGATCAGGGGAGGGTTTTTTTCCAATGCGCACCTCGACAGCGATATCCGCCATTTTTTCTTATATAGAAATTCATGTTCTTTACACGGTTAATTGAAATCCTGCTACATCCTACCTACTACAGCGCTTTCGGGTCTTAATTCACCTCAACACGTTTTAAATTATCAGTGGTTTTATTTACCGGATTATTTGTGTACCGTTTGTGATTTTTTGCATAAAATTTGTAACACAAACTCATGACTATTTTCGCTTCATCCGGTGCTCTTGTTCGCGTCGCAAATCAAGCTTTGCGCGTGAATTTTCATTGGAACACCTTCTTGCGTGTTAAGAAAAAGATATTCCATAGTTTGAAGGGCTTGTCAGTCATCTATTCACTGCGGACATTTTTATACAAATTCAGTATAAAGCGTGTTAGAAAGTCTCGGAACTCTACCGGCGACAACATGCAGCCCGCTCGGTCTTGTATTTATTCTGAATGTGATGCAGTACATTTCAAAGAGACAATTGTGAAGATGCAAGTTTACTCGGCGTGATTTGTGTTAAATAAGATACCATCGAGTATAAGAGGAAAATTAGACAAAAAGACCAAGGATTTACCTGCGTCAAATTGTTTCACTAAACGCTGGTCCAGTGGTGATAGCTTGCTAGAATAATCCAGTGCACTGTCTGTCAAATGTTGTTCCTCTGGCAATTCAGAACAAAGAAAACTATGACATACATGCAAGATACGTCATTGACACAGATAACTGCCAAATTAAGCCGACTTAGCAAATTGCTTTTTATAGTGTTATGGTACGAAAAACATGCTGTACATTGACACCGCACAGAGAAGATTTAGAACATCTACTTTGAGACTTAAATACTTTTATCTCAAAACTACCTTAAAAAAGGAGGTCACAGCTCTAACCACACACTTTTAGTTACGCGTGCGAGAGAACAGACTGTCATTTTGAAAGCGTAGGTTACGAAATGATACCGAACTGTCCAATAAAAGATGATTCAAGGTCCATGAAGTATAAAATTCTGGGGATAAAGTTTACGTGATACCTTGGAAAGCTGGAAGTTGATCTAGCAAATTAACTTCACTTTTTCTTGAACCTCCAGTATCTGAAAAGATAAATATCAGAGACACTTAAATCAGACATAGACAGACAGACAGACAGACACACGGACAGACAATTGAAAGACAGTATTTTTGCGTGATAAAAAGTTAAAGCTGTACAGTTTGTGGGGTCGTGCCTGATAACTACAGGAGTAAGAAAAAAGACAAAAAACAAAAAAACAAAAAACAACAACAACAACAACAAAAACATAGAGATTCTGCATGTTAAAGAGATGTCAGTGGCATGCCTGGTGTATAGGAACTCAGTGTATTTTGCTCTTGTATTCCTATGCAAGAAACAGTATATTTATTACAATACCTTACGTGATAGAGCACATTGTAAAATGCTGAGGTTATTCTTGTCTAACTGACCTGCTTTCCCAGTCGTAGCAATTTCTTCTGGTTTTATCCCAATGAGTGCAGACCGACCTATTTTCTCATCCGCCATAGCAGGGACTTTTCTTTCATTCTTGCTTCTTGTTTCCTTTCCTAGAGAACCTAGGATAGCATTTAACACATTATTGAACTTTGCATTCAAATGAATTGAAGAGTTAAATATGGCCCTATAAACTAACCTTCAGTCGATATCAGCAGAAGCAGAAGTACCAAATGTACGTCTTGCATTTTGTGCATCCTGTTAGTGGTGTGGAGAAGAACCGGTACCTCGCCACCGAAAACGTGGCTCTATTTTCCTGCGTTGTTATTAAAAAAAAAAAAAATTATTATTATTATTATTATTAGAAACTTGAGTTAGTGGACTCGTAGATGATCTCCTGAAAAATATTTCTGGTAAACAAATCTGAGAGCTTATATCTCGTATAAAAAGACATAAGTGAGTTGGGTATGATCAGTTTGGTACAAATGAATTTATACAATGAACTGTGTAAAACTCTCGTTTTGATTGGTCTAGAGGAGTTTGTGATTAGAGTATAGACGCACGATTGACGTCATCGACAAAGACCGTTGAGAGTGACCTCAACCAGGATAAAAAAGCTAGAACTTTGTTGTGACGTGATAAGGAAGCAAATATTTGTCGAAATATGTCGCCGATAGAAATCCGGTAATGGCGAGTAATCGATTAAAAATCGCAGTGAAGCGACTAACATGCTGTAATATTTTGGGGTCAGGATTTCCTTCTGGAATAAAGGTTAGTTTTGAAAATATTGTTAGAGAAATTCTTTCGGATTATACTCTTTAGAAGATCACAATTGCATGTGTGTTGTAGTCTAAAACTGAGTTTGCTGGAAAGATTTTTTTAAATTTTTTTTATTTCGAAAAACACAATACTTACAATACTATATGAACACCACTTACACTTATTACAATGCTTATTTACATTACTCCTTTACTCTACTTACAGTCACTAATAATTGCAATACTTACAGTATCCAACTCTACTAACAACACAAACGGCTAATTATACTAATAGATACAAAAAGTACTATTTTCTTTTCAGCATTGCACAACGAACACACATCGACAAAAGCGACGCCCAGTTAATTCTCTATAAACTAAAATAGGCCTTATCACGGTTTTCGACGCCATTTTGACGGGTAGGCAAACAGGCTTGAAATTACAGTGTTTGTATGGAAATCCGACGTCAAATAATTTTCATAAAACATCGCTTCTGAAAAGTTCATGAATTGGAAACTTTTGGCACTAGGAAAAGGATGTTAAGAACAAAATTGGAGGGATGTAGCTGTGACAGAAAGCGTCCAGTCGTGTTTTGAACTTTCCATACATTTCCTTGTATTTTTTCCCGCGAACTATTTTTAGTAGCAGCTCAAGGCTGGTTCGCTTTACAGACAAATGTATGGAAAGTTCAAAACACGACTGGGCGCTTTCTGTCACAGCTACATCCCTCCAATTTTGTTCTTAAAATCCTTTTTCTAGTGCCAAAAGTCTCCAATTCATGAATTTTTCAGAAGCGATGTTTTATGAAAATTATTTGACATTGGATTTCCATACAAACACTGTTATTTCAAACCTGTTTGCCTACCCGTCAAAATGGCGTCGAAAACCGTGATAAGGCCTATTAAACTACTAGTAAACTAATAAATAAAGATAGATATAAGATCTAAATTTATGCATTGGTCTTCCATTCTTTTCCTTAAAAGAAAAATAAAAGCAAACAAAAGCTATATGAGAAGCTCCCATCTAATTTGAAAATCGCCAAGGGTTCTGTTTCTTATAGCAATTATTTTTTTCAACTTGTTTTTTAACTTCAACCTTGTGCAAAAACAAACTAAATATTGGAGAGGTGTTATTTTTCTACATTCCCAAATAGTTAATTTCCCTAAAATTATCAAATAATTTAGTAAATCTTTCCTCTGAAGTAAGCCAACCATAATATCTTTTAAAGACAAAGTTAAATATTCGCCACTAAGATCAAACCACCAGAGTGTAAATACGTTCCAAAAGGCTTGCACAGAGGAACAGTTAAAGAAGAGGTGGTACAGATTTTCTGTACAGGTTCCACAAAAAGAGCACTTGTCTGAATTACTTAAACCGATTTTGAACAGTTTATCATTCGTAAACAAAATAAAATTCAATACTCTGTACTGCAACGACCAAACATATGTTTCGCTCGCAGCAAGGTAAGGAATAGAGAAAATTTCCTGCACATTTGAGAGCTCAAAATCTGCTATCAACTTTTTAAAGCCATTCGGGGGTCTCGCTTTACTTGATATCATCGTAGCATAAAACTGTGTACACCTTGCCGTATATGCATTAAAAGATTTAGACTTACATTCGAAGTTCATAGGATCGAGATTACCCGCTGTGGGAATGGAACAGGAGTTTTTTGATTTCTTATTAATAGTAGAGGATCTCAAGGCTGTCCAAGTCAAAAAGTTAGTGTTAAGTCCTTTCTGCTTAAAGGATTCGTAAGAGCGCACATTGTCAACATCAAACTGTAAATCATTCAAATAAATTATGCCCTTGTCAAAGTATGTTTTATAAAAAACGGGTTTATTGTCTATTCGTATATCCTTATTATTCCAAATTACATTTTGAGAATAAGTCACATCAGAAAAGGAGCATCTAACTCAGCTCAGGCAACGCGATGCTCGCTCACGAAATGTGTTGAAATGTCTTGGTTATTGTATAAAACAAATAGATTCCATTTTGCCGTGGGTCTGTACTCTGATAACACACAGAGGACGTCAAAATGTGGTGAGAATATCAGTCACGCTACTCGCCTGCGGCTCGTAGCGTACTTCTTTGTTCTCACCACGTTTTGACGTCCTCTGTGCGTTATCAGAGTACAGACGCACGGCAAAATGGAATCTATTTGTTAAGTAGTGCCGCTACCACTACGGACACAAATGATGGTTCAGAGGATGAACTCTGTACTGTAAGTTAAAGTGCTTTGTGAACCCATGAAAATTCGTACAGAGTATTAGCCCTAGTGAGGAAATGGGAGACCGCACGAGACAAAGAAAAAAAAATTGACCTGGCGGGAATCGAACCCACGACCTGCGGAATTGATCGTCCGTTGCTCTACCGACTGAATTACAAGGCCAGCCAGGAGCTAGTCGTGGTATGATCAGTTTGGTCACACCATTCCCTGAAAGGTGCTGAGCCACATTTTACGGCTTTATAGGCAAGATTGGTTGCCTGGTTCGGCTATACTTGAGCAAGATATTACCAGTGCAGTGCTCTACCAAGTGAGCTTTGAGGCCGACTAGGAGATAAATTGACCAGAAAGTGACCAGCTCCCAGTTTCGTGATAACTCAGGTGGAAAAGCACTGCACCAGTAATGACAGGTCCCCGTTTTAGCCCGATTTTTGTCGTGCTTTTTGTTTGCAACTGAAGTGGTTTTCCTGTATCGGATGTTTTTTTTACAGTTTTCCCTCAGGCCCAACAACAACAACACCTGAGTGCAGAAAAGATTGCCAGGATGACAGCTAAATCTCAATAGCCATTTTGAAGTAGTTATTCTGTTTCATTCAAAAACTAGCTCGTCTTACTCACTGTAAGTTGTTGACAGGGTCCAAATCAATGTAGTATCAAATGTAGTATCACGTTTTAGACTTTGAACGGATACCCGTAAAGACAATACCACTGTCAAATGAAATGCCTTCACATGTATCAGTTACAAACAAGATAACTGGTGTCTTTTAGTTGAAGAAAAGGGTCAATTTAAATTCTCTCGTGTTTTACTAGACAATTTTTTCCATATCAAAAATTTTAACCAAGGATTTAACCAAAGGCGGCGTTTCGTTCTTTTCTTATTAACAAGTACCGGAATACATAATGCGACTTTTCAGGTCAAACCACAAGTAAGATAGGTTAAAAACAGATATCTGGCGATGCAGTAATATCTTACATTACAGTAAACTTACCAGTCACATTTCAGGCTTATTTCCACGACTATATATTTGGGTTTTTCCATTGATAAGAAGAATCCGTGTTTGCCAGTCAAAATAGGATTAACGTAATTATGCAAGACCGCAAATGCAGGTGCTCTATTGATGACATAATTGGCCTTCGATATCAAGAAAACGGTTCACGGTTTCAGTCTGGCTGGTATAGGTTATGGTCTAACAACCATCTTGTGTTAAACGCTGAGAACGCTTTCGCTTTCAAAGAAGTACAACTAACATACAAATTAAAAATACTTTCCTTAATCAGATTGAAATTTTCTACATTATAGAAAACCTTTATGGACATTTAGGTATTCAAAGAAAGACGACTAAAAGACACGATTAATATAATGTTGTGAACCCGTCTACTTTGACAACTGCAAAGTAATGGGCACTTGAATTGTGTACTGATGAGTAACTTTAGCTGATCATGAGGTTGTACTGAAAAGCCTTTTAAAATTGCTTTGCCTTAAAAAACCCACTGTTTTCCTATTTATATCAGCTAAGAGCAAAACCATACCATAACAAGGGTTTTTGTACTCCGCTACCCATACATTTGGGCTCTTTGAATTAAAAATTGCTTTAGCAATCACTACAGGCCAAAAGTTGGATATGGAAGGAACTAATAAAAAAAAATTTTCAACTTTGGTTTTTATGCCATGAACTTGCGTTGACGTAAATTCTATAGGATTCTGATCCTATGAAATAAATTTCATATAACTGACGGAAATTTGATGACCTAAGTGTTATTAACCTATACTTGCAGTACTAAACCGATAAATTACTTGGGAGAACTGTCCTCCCACACTTACCTTCAGAACATGCTGTCAATGAGCACGGCGGGCACTGAACGTTGACTAAAGAATAAGTGGCCACTTTCGGGATTTATTACCGGCCACAATTTTTTTTATGTCACTTTCGGAATTTTGCGGTATATTAGCCAAAAAAATATGTGGTATTTTTGTACTATTTATCTTTTGTAACTTCCTGTTGGTTATATATATAGGTTTTAAGAGCATTGTAGTTTAAAATCGACTTTGCATTTTGCAACTTTCTTTTTCTCTTCAACTGATGTTCTTTGAAAAGTAGCATTAGAGACGAGTATCGTTCCCTAGCTTATTTCTGGAGTACCACCAACGTCAGTCCTTATCGTCGTCGTAATCAGTATTATTGTCATTGTTATTTTTATCTTTTTCCGTCAACGAAATAAGGATCCAAAATATACCTTTTTTAACCTCTATCACGAGTGCTTCAGATAAATCCTTTCCAATCCAACTGAATGACACACATGGCTCATCGACAGTCGCACTAAGGTCAGTTCTGTAGCGCCAACCGACTACTGCTCCCCTGGGTAGGATGCTAGCCATCCCAAGGCTATTGCCCAGCATTTTATTAGGTTTTATTGATGGTTCATCGATCCTGGGTAGATCGAATGTGCGGAGTAATGTTTCGTACCCAAAGGACAAAGAGAAAGAAACCATGAAGCAAGCAGCCTTGAGTCACAACGCAACCCCTCTCTTTTCCGCTTCAAACATCCAAATTACTGAACAACACACGAGCACTGCTCCCACGTGTAGTAGTACATGTCCTTCATATCTATTTCAAGTAGTGGTTATTACTAAATGGTAAAAACAGCATAGACATTTGTCACTCGGCAGCCATGTTGAGTCTCAGGAGAATAAAAAGCTTTGTTTTTTGCACGGCAAGCCTCGCACTGAATTCGCGTCTGGGCGAGGTTTGTCCTGCGAAAAGAAAGCTTTTTATTCTCCTGAGACTCAATGTGGCATCGCGTGGCAAAGGTCTATTGGGTGTTATATTTTCAGGTGAGGAAGAGTAAAGTTTTCAAACAAATTTAAATTATTCTAGATACAGGAGCATTTATTTTATTTTGTTTCTTGTTCGATTCTTCATATTTGAAGTTTACTCGTCCTCAAATCTGGAAGAGCCAGCTGGCTAGAAAAATCAGTTATGGGCTGGCAGTTTTGTCGATTTTTTGAATATGTGAGTCAGCTTAACTCGACTGGCAAAAAAGAATGGACTTTTATTTGCCAACACATTGCGGAATTAGCCACATGGAAACAAAAGTAGTAAAATAACTTTTTTAATCAAAATAAGTGTTTTTAGTAGATATGGATTCTTATCAATCCTCCTGTAGAACAAATTTCGAACATTTACCACTACAAGTTCTAATGTTTTGTTCATTCGTAAAAGCGGCGAAAGTAATATGTATGGAGTGAAAAGAATGCACTGGCATATTTGGGCCTATTGTGTCCTCTTAAATATTGAGGCATAAACATCCTCAGTCATAGTTCCTTTATTAAGAACATTTTCCCTCAACCTCCGTCGATCGTTCCCGGGTGGTTTATACAAGGCCACCACGTACAGATCGTTAGTAGCTGTATCCTTAGCACAACCCATTCCGATTTCTTTAGTTTCTCTCCAGATCAATTGGGTAAAAGCATCGGTTTGCGGTGTGACTCGTGGATATGAGTAACTATAGTTACTCGATTCGCTATACCAGACATCCGTTGCCACGGAGCCTGCGTCGTTGAATGGAACTCCAGTTATCTTGGCGACATTCTCTCCATATCCCATGGCAGTGGCTACCTCTGATCGCTCTACTATTCCTTTCATGGCCATATCATACGCCATTTTCTCAGCTTCAGTAGCAAGTTTATCCGACCAACGGAGACGCGAGGCATGGTGTTCTTCACGATAGTGGTTGTGAGTTTGAAGACCCTTTTCAGCGAATGCTTCAAGATCTAAGGAATATGGGAAAGCATGCAGACATTATTTCAGTAAAGTTGGGCCAACCGAATTGGAGCGATAATAAATGTTATAATCTTAACAACGATTTTCTCCTTTTTTCCATCAACCATCCATTATTACGTTTTGTTATTTAGACACGAGTGTTTAACAGGAAAACAGACTACTCTAAAATCACAGATACAAACTGCTTCCGGAAGACGATCCTCAATGGTCACGACACGGATATTTTGCACCGTTGTTTCTGTAAAGCTGCTGAACGTCGTTTGAAAGATGGCGAACTGTAGATTTGTCAAAATCTGCCTGAAGCCGACATAAACTCAATTTCTTAGGAGTACAAAAAGACTAACACGAAGAAGGAAACGTAACATGTACAGTCGGCAATAAATCACGTTTTTACTTAAAGTTAGAAAGCAAAATGGCGAGAAATATGAACCATCCTCTCTCAGGAGGTGTCGACCGATACCTTTGGGGAAAAAAAGGAAACAAAATTTCCCCTGCCTGTGTGAACGATATCGTCGAAAAGTCGCAAAGCAAATCAAAGCTGCTCTTTTCCCCCAAATATTGTATTAACCAACAAGGCGAAAACAAAACTCACATCTTCGTGTCACAGTGAATACCCGCTATTTTGTAGCAGCTAGGTGACTTGCACTTACTGCTGTCAACCAAGCGTGCATAAAAGTCTTCAAACCAGGCGCCGTCCTGCCCGTCCACACTAACCCGAAAATATTTGGAAAGGGAACTTTCTCGCGTTGGGTTTCGGTCACCAAAACGAAACTTTTTGAAAACGTTTCGCGTGGGTTTTTTAATAAATGCGGTTTCTTGGGTCAAGTGTAGAAAGGGAAAACGAAACTTTAACTGATGCTGAAGTCAATTGCTATTTTTCGCTCCACTTAGAAAACCAAAAACACCATTAAAGCAATAACGGAAAAACGTTGCGACTGTATTTCACTTTTTCGGGTCAAGTTTAACTATAACGAAGCACAGTTTAACGTTGACATTTAAGTGCTTTTTTATTACTTGTAGAATTTCTGTTAACAATAAACTGCAGTTTTAACACTGAGTTTTTCGTATAGAAGTTAGAATTGAAATCACTCGCTTTTACATGTTGAACGTACCTTCCTGTATGTGGTTAACTGTGCTTGCCTCTTGCCTGTCCCTTGGCCTTCCAAGTTCTGTAGCGGACTCAAACAGCACATTTCCGGTTGGACCAAGCCGTTTGGTCGGGGAAATTGATTTCGTGATTGGCTCCATGTCTTTCAATGGGTCAAATATTGTATTTTCATGTCCCTCCGGTTCACTTTGTCCAGCAGCTCTTGTGAATGCGGACAATTCTTTTAAATCTGTTTGTTTCCTGGCAAGGACTGGCTGCTTTTGAATCAGTTGAATGTCATTCATAGCAGCCGGGTCATTGCTTATACCTCGCACACTTCCAGTGTTTGTTTTTTCAGGGACCTTTGGTTGATCGCTTACAATGGAAGCTACATGATCGCTTACTATATTTTGCGGATTATCACTTACTATGGAGCCTATATTTTGCGGATGTCCTATTAACTGCTTGCCCTGTAAAGTTTTAATGCTGGACTGCACCGCCTGTAGTAACTTCTTAACAGCTTCTGCAAATGCAGCGGTGGTCTGTGCACTGGACTGGAGCTTCCTAACAGGCGTCTCATTCATTAGAGTACTGTCTGGTTGTTTCCTGGTGCTTCCTTTCAAGGAGGGTAAAATCCTAACATTATACCCTACTCTGCTAGTTGGTTTACTTTTTATGTCGATTGGGGAGTTTTGTACGCCATTATTTAGCCCGCTTTTTGAGGGTCCTTCTGTTTTCCTTTCGTTGTTTTCTAAAGACAGTGGATCAGCATCGTTCAGTTTGCCTAAAGTGTCCACAATACCTGCATGTGATTTTTGCATCTCGGTCTCCTTTCCTTCTAGAAGCTCATCGGCCATGGTTTGCTGAGGAACTATTTCTTCTCCTGACTTTGGAATTTTCAAAAGAACCCAAGATTTTCGATTCCCTTGCACGTCAACTTTCTTTCTAGGAGGCCAAAAGCGTTGGGGAATCCCTGCGGACTGAACTTGCTTGGAGAACTTCGGCTGATTATGCATTTTTTGTAAATAATTCTTTAATTCTTCCTTGGCCATAGATTTGATGAGGTCGCTGACTGCTTTTGCAAGTGCAAACGAAAACGACGCCTTGTGATGTTTCTTCCTTGAAATTCCATTTTCTCTATCGAATTGTTTCATTTGTGACGCAAGTCTAATGTTTGAACTTGAGACAAGTTGATCTGTCGCTGGCGATATTCTTGATGTTGGATTATTGTAGAACAAAGGTTTATACGTGGGTTTTGTCACGAGGGGAGCCTTATGTCCAAATAACAGCTTTAATATTGAAACTCCTAGTTCCGTGGGGTTAATGAGTTCTGTATGGATCGTAGATTTCCGTTCACCTCTCTTACTCTCTTGAGATAACGAGTCGTTTAAGAATCGTAACACACTGGACAGCCCACCAAGTTGAGAGGCTATGCTGGGAGGGGAATAAGAACCACGAGTCGCGTGTTTCGCATCGATCTTTTTGTCCTTGTCAATAAGCACTTTGGCAAGAGTGAGAGCGTTTGAATCCTTCTCAAAATGGTTCCTCTGATCAAACAACAGGCCAATTGCAGTAAGAAGAGTGGGTGAAACGGGAGCCTCGTGCTCAGACAATGATCTGCTGTTTGAAGCTGAAGGTAATGCTATTGAAGCCCTTTTCTGGGCTACAGCCTCTGAAATTGGTGAACCTGTCATCTGATCTCTTCTTTCATTTTTTCCTGTTTGATGCATCGTCTTTGGGATGCCATGTTTTTTGCCCCCTGCCTTTATTCTAGATCTCCTGACTTCTTCAATGCCTGAAGACAAAGCTAATTCTTTAACCAACAACTCATTCCGCGCTAGTTTCTTTTTATCATCAGCTTGAAATATATCACTTTTTATTGATGTTAGTTTTTTCCCCGTTCGAAATGTTCTTTTCCGCTCTCGGAGCTTGGTTGTTGTGGGCAGTTCCACTTTGCTCCTTACCAGGGGAATCCTGCTCTTTTCTGTTTTAAAAGCATGGTGTCCTCTTTTGTCCGCCTCTTTTAACCCTAAAAAGAAAATTCATATTGACTTTTCTTGTTTATGTAAAGATTATAGAAAAATAGAGTGAACAGAACCACTGTCATCAGTTCCTTTTCCCCGTGTGGGTTGGGCAGGAACTCTGACACAATTTCCCGTTTCCGTACCCAGCCGTTTTTACAGGATGGGGGAATTAGCCCCATGCCAAACCTGCAATCTAGAGGACCAGGAGCTGTCCTTTGCCAGACCTCTCAGCCGTGACCAATCCGGCTTTTGTTTTACGCCCACTTTAAGATGGCGGTCACCATTAATCACACACCTAGCTACTTTTCCCGACTTTTAAAAGTTAATTTACCTAGGTCGTCGGATCCCCAAGCGGAACACCTAACCACTAGAGTACAGACGACTGGCTGACAGAAATTGCATTTTTTTTGGCTAGATATCCTTAACCCAAATATAAAGGCTAACCGCAAGCTACCTAAGCTACCCAAGCTAAATTGGGCTAGCCAGAGAGCTATTTAGGCTAACCGGAGCGTTATTTTGTTGACGGTGGGCGTAAAAAAAATTGCCTAATCCGGCCGGTAGGTGGCTAAACCCCCGCAGGCATAGCTCAAGGGATCATCAAGACACACCAGCCTCACCACTGCAATAAGGTGGCAAGCCCAGGGCGAAGGAACACAACCACCGCGGATGGAAAAAAATGTTACGTAAACAGTAATCGGTTCAAGTTCGTATCAGGGCTTATGCGAGAGCTGTAAGCAGCGACGACGGCAACGCCAACGAAAACGTCACCTGAAAATATAACTTTATTTCATTTGTGCTACTTCTCCATTTTTTTTTTACCTCGTTCAAATGCCTTGTAAATTTTGAGAACCTATCCGTCCTCACATAAAGGAAATATGGAACAAACAATCAATAAATAAGATGTTAACTTTAATCTTGGAAGGCTAGTTTAGCAAGAACAACAATGAACCTTGTCACCTTAAAGATTGGATGTGACCCAACAATTGCAATTTTTGCTACCGAGCATTTTTGTACACCGAACTGGCTTTTATGTACTAATAATACTATAGGACCTTACCTAAGATAAGGACTGTACGCGCCAAGGTTATAACAAGTACCAGGGCTAATATTTTCACACTCATTTGTTCATCAAACCCAACAAGCTGCAAAGTAACAAGGAAACGTTACACTAAGTTATATTTGTCGTCACTAGAATCTCAACATAGACTTTTTGTCGCGCTTAAAATGAATTAAAACAGATGTTGCATTTACGCTGCGGATCAGTAGGTTTTGTTAAGTGTTTCGATTTTACCTGATAGCATTGCAAAACTACGCGGATTTTATTTCACACATTCAATTGTTGTTTGTAGGAGATATATTATGTTGTAAGCGATCTTATAAATAAGGAAAACCTTCTTCTGTTAAGTTGTTACAGCAGTCATCTTTGATACCAATAGATTACCAACAACCAGTCTTACAACGTAGAAGTTAGGTAAGGGCAAAAATCCTTCACACATCAAACACTGTAAACTTACAGTATGTAAAGTGAGTTAATCTTTCTATGTTTAGGGGTTGTGGAAGAGTTGAAAGGCAATAAGAAACGAGATTTTCTTTATTTGTATGTAAATTGAAGTCGAAATCTTAGTGTTTTATTACTAGTTCCTTTACTGGATCAAAATAACCGTATCAGTCAACAAGCGGGTAACCTACCTGTGATTATTCATAATTATTCATATTCATAGCTGCGATTCCTCCTTTTCCAGTCAAAACAGATGTACAAGATGTCTACAGTTCCAAAGCTGCCGTTTTAGCGAGCCATTTATGATCGGTGCAACTCCAATTTAACCCATGTATATCACGAGAACGTCGTTGAGGAAAGGTAGATGAAAATAAATATTGACTCACTTCCCTCGCTAAAGGAAAAATGAAATCATGCGATTGGTCTGTTTATCAGGATCTGAGAGCAAGACTGGTGCCTGCTTTGTTTTGACTGTCTTTCCCAGCTGCTAAATGAAAGTAAAATTAACCTGTCACTCCACTTAACGCTTCAAGGGTTCTGTGTTAATTACGACTGGATTCAGTAGTAGTAAATTGGAGAGTCTCGGATCCACATAGAGACCTCTCTGCTGTTTGCCGTAAAAGACGGGCGGTCGACTGCTAGAATCTCCACACCCTAACTTTTCACGATTTCATCCTTTGGTAAATTGCAGCATGGTGACATTTTCTCCTGGCGCGAGTCCGTACCAAGATCACTTATTTTGACGGTTTGCTTCTTATATTTTATTTATCAAATCAAATAAGGCTCGCATTTCTTGATGACTATAGAAAAGTAGCGATAATTACAATCGTTCTGTCGTCAATGCATTTGAAAGAGGCCCTTCATCTCAAAATTCGTGTAAAACGCTGAACGTCATGTTTTTTCGTTAAAAGAATAATGAACAATACATGCGCAGAGAGCACATAGATGCGTTGTGGTCTCGTTTAAAGGTGATTCTTCCTCGCTTTTCAGCAAGGACAATTTCTTCATGTATTTTGGCTATTTGAGCCAGAATTGGCAACGAATTACCATAAGAGCTTTTATAAATTATTTGTCCACCCATAGCAGAGGGTCTTTATCTCGGCTATTTTTTGTTGAAATTGAAATGTTAGGTCGCACATATAGTTATGACTCTCTCACAGTCATGTTTTTTTTATCGTTCTCCTATCGAACGAATCATTTGTATGTTATTTCAGTTGTTGTTGAAATTGCTACATCTTTGTTTACGACTGGACGCAAACTTTCATCCAGAAAAAAATTAATTAGCCGCATCACTTTCGCTTAGCAACTCTTTCGAGAAGCCACAGCTACTGAGATTAATTTCCACCGGCAAACTGAAGGATTTTTACATCTGAAGATGTATCCTTCTCGTTTGTTTAAAATAAAATACTCGTCAGTTTTTCTTTGGCTGTATTACCCTGGTTCCAGAGGCTCGTTGCCTAAAATCGAAATGGGCAAATAACCGTGTAGGCGGTTAGAAGGATTACAAGGCGGTAAGACGCGGTTATGTTGTTTTTCTCTCGGCGCTTCGCGCCTCCTTTCGCGGCTTCGCCGCAGTTTTCTCACTAGGGAAGAAATAACCTCTGGCATCCAGGGTATGACTGTATACAACTCCATGCATCTTGTTTTATGAACCTGAGGGACATCTCATCAATGACATCAATGGCATCAACGAGT
This sequence comes from Pavona decussata, assembly GCF_977016875.1. Classification (NCBI taxonomy): domain Eukaryota; kingdom Metazoa; phylum Cnidaria; class Anthozoa; order Scleractinia; family Agariciidae; genus Pavona; species Pavona decussata. Next base: position 1,700,489 of record NW_028145599.1, read on the forward strand.
AATCGATGGGTAATCAGTTGATTAGTTATTGATTATCGCCAATGATCAATGGATAATCGATGAGTAAATGATAGCCCACAATATTTTTAGTCATTAATTGGTCATTGATTTCATTGATTACTCATCAAATGGCATTTCCATGAGGGAATAAGAAAAAAGGAAAACAAGTTGAACGTAACATGAATGACTTTTATTCATTAAGCACAAAAACGTCATCATTGACAGTAACTGCTGTGGTTGAAGTAGCTGGATCTTCTATCTGGCGCTTGTTGTTTAACAAGATCTTCACTTCGCTTGTACTGAGCTGGTTAAGTTTGGAGAATTCTCCAAGTACCCCTTGTGAGGGGTTCTTGGATTCTTTGTACAAGGCGTCAAGGGCCTTTCTCTGCAGATCGGAGAATTTTGTTCTCCCGCTTGAGCTGCCCCCTTAAGCTCTTTTCCTCTTCCTTAATTATTTGCTTTGTTTGCATATGTCCAAGGCGGGAAAGCGTACGAAAGTCAGTCTCGCTTTCGTAATAATTTCATATACAGATAAACATCATTTCACTAAAAGAAACGGTAATTCTCGAGATTACTAGCCGAAGCTGGCGGGAAACTCGTAATAGATGAGTAATCAATAGGTAATCAATGAGTCATCAATGACATCATTGACTAATCAGTAACATCGATGTGTAATCGATGACATGGATGAGTAATCAATAGGTCACAAAATATTTGTCCTCGATTAGTCATCGATTATTTATTGTTCATCGACAATAATCAATGACTGATCAGTTGATTACTCATTGATGTCATTGATCTTTGATGAGATATCCCTGGTATGAATTAGCTATAAACCAGACATGACTAATCACAAAAGACCACAAAATATTTAGCCATCGATTAGTCATTGATGTCATCGATTGGTCATCGATTGCAATGAAGACTCACTAATATCATCGCGCGGCTACAAATGAAATTATTTTAACTAGTATCATAACCGAATGTTGTGGAGGCGCGGTGGTGTAGTGGTGTAGCGAGGCCAGGTTGGTCTCAAAATTGTTCCACATTGTCTCTCTTCACCCAGGTCTATAAATGGGTACCGGCGACACACTGCTGGGGGTCACCCTGCGATAGACTAGCATCCCATCCTGGGGGGAGTAGCAATACTCCTGGTGTGAGTTGCATTACATTTAACGTCGGGCGTAACCACTATCGTCAGACGTTAAAATACTGAATATGACTGGGCTGAAGGTCTGGCGTTAGCAGTTACGCCCGACGTTAAATTTTATGCAACTCACCCCTGTACCTGTGGATTTTGGTGTAGCTGCTTATGACGGTAGCCTTCCTTAGTCGAAGCAGTATTTCTTTGTTGACAAACAGCCACCACAGGAAACCTCCCACCATCTTGAAGCTTCTTGCGTATAAGAGCTGTTTTGAAACGCTGTATAGTTATTGTTCTGCTGTTTTGTTTGACAACTAAACCTTTGACTCGCGTAATCATGAAGTTAACGTTTCATTTTCGCTACTCAGCGTAACGGTATTTCTCGAAAAAATTTTAACACGAGTTCATTTCTGCTGGATATCCGGAATTGAATAGGACGTGATTTCCCAATAAGTAATAAATAGGTAAACAACGAGTAATCATGAACATCAATAGCAAATCAATGAGATCGATGATGAGTAATCGGTGACATCGATGAATAATTAATAGGCCACAATTTTTTGTTTTCGATTAATTATCGATTACTCATTGATTATCGGCAATAATCAATGACTAATCAGCTGATTACGATTACTCCTTGATGTCATTTGTCATTGATTAGTTAGTTCACAAATAGCAAGAAACTGAAATACCGTGGATGTGAAATGACACATTGCTCCCCAATCAAAACTGCAGTATAAATGAATGGGAAGAGAAGACAGAAATCGATTATCCGAGTTACTTACTCTTACCTCAAAAACTTTCCAAAGGGGATATTCAGGGTTACCAAACTTAACCAACTGACTGGACAGAAAAGCAGTTGACATACCTATGTTGATGGTTCATTTAGTGTTTTTATTTTTACTTAATTAAAAAGAGGACGTAACATTTAAGTCACAGGTGTTATATGTATTTTGCAACAGAACAATTCCTTTTACTTGTGGTACGGGTACCATTGCTATAATTTTATATCCAAAAAAACTAACAGCTGCATTCTAGAAATCAAGTTTTCTTTGTTTAAATTACAGTGACTTGATTCAAGTGAATTGATGAGTCCCGTGAGGTGAAGGGGGGGTTGCTTTCCATTGCAGCGAATATCAGTTTGAAGCAGCAGAAGGCTTGTCAAACTATGACAATCTTGTTCCTTCCTCCCTCACTTTTCTTCAAGCCAGGCTGTTTAGTGGGTGTGTACTTCACATCTATTGCTATCATATTGAAATTCTGCCAAAAGAGAGCAACGATAAAATAAATAAACTGAATTCAATTGAATCAACATTGCATTAAAATCTGCGAACGAGTGACCTTCCACACGTGCAAACTGGCGAGAAGCTGTAACCGTTGAGGTAATGGAGACTCGCGATGACCTATGGAGGCGACACACGCCCTGCACATACTTCTTTTATTTTTGCAGGTCAAAGGAAGCAAGAATATAAGGACCTTCCAGCTAAATTTAGAAGACCTTTTTTGACCTATGTTTTCGAAAACCAAAAATCAAAACGAATCTCAATAAAGCATAAGCATTGCTTACATGTACCTCAAAAAAGTGACTGAAATCTTAGGTATTTGATATATTAAATAAAAACTAAGCAAGTAAGGGACTTTGTAGACCAGAAACGTCTTACCTGGCCAGGCATAACTTCAGCATTTATCAGTTCTATACCGTCCACAACGGGCAAAGGAAAGCCAACTTCAGCAATTTCTGGGAAAAAATATTAATTGTGCTGGTGAGGCGACACCCAGGTAGTAATACATGGATCTGAGTAAAGTTTTTAAAATCTCCGTAAAGTCAATTGTTCTACTTTAATTGTTTTAATTTGCTGCAAGTATGTTCTGGCGGGCTTATAGCCATATCAATATGTTTATAGGAGAAAATCTGTGTATACGGCTGGAAAGATAAACGGGATTTTTCTTGTGGTAAACAAAAATTGCTATAACAGTGAGGTGTTTGTATTGGTTTTGATACACTACACTCAAGAAAATATAGCTTCATAGTAAGTTATCGATAACTTCCTTAATTGTTAATGTGCTTAAGAAATTCGAATTGTAAGTCCTCTAGGAGCTAGAAGGTTTAATAATTCATAACTACGAGAAGAAGAGATTATTGTGCAAAATGTTTGTTCCTTACTGTTCAATTGTGTGACGATGAGTTTGTCTGCAAATGCATCCAGGAAAAACTGAAGCAGTTTCATGTCCACCTAAAATTGAGACTAGTACGTTAAAAGACTTATTGTTTACTCGCAATCTTTTTGAATCTATATACTGAAATAACGGTTGGGCCTTATAAACTCTGACTAGTCTTTGTTTAATTTTTCCTGGGTAAGTATCCCGTTTTGTGACTCCACACGCTATTTTGTTGGCAACGTTTTTACGTGATCTTGCCCGGCTTGCTCCAATGCCGGAGCAGATCTGGTCAGACTAATTTGGAAAATGCACTAAAGTTCTACCTATTCACAACAGTCAAGCGTTTATCATCAATTACGACTAATTTAGAGAAGATACCCCGTTTATGAGAAAAAACTCCTGAAATCGATACCCAGTTTAAGACAGACCTCTATAAACCATACCCTATTGAACCAAACGTCGTTGTTTGGGCCAAATGAAGGGGTACCCACCCCACCCCCTGCGGTCCTTGAATTTGCGAGAAATAGCTCTATTTCACTACTGCAGTTATCAGACTCGAAGTTAAGACGATCAATCAAAAGTGCTATTATTTGGGTTGTATAAAAATGCTGTACTTAACCGAAATGTCTCCGATGGCTGACTTGATCAACTGGACGTTAATCCTAAAACCAAATAATGAGAACGAATGATCATTGAATAGCTTTAAAACAATAGTACGCAGTTTGTACCTACAGTACACGGCCCGAAAGCCACCCCCTCCCCCATGCATTGTCTTATACAAGTTACATATATTTTTTAATCGATTTTAAAAAAATCAATAAAGATTGCGAAGCGGTGACAGAATATTGTCGGGATGTTTGTCAGAATGTTTTCGGGCCCGGTAAATTACCGGGTCTTTCGAGAAACGGGCCCCAAGACAGGTCATATTTAGTCGTGGAGAAGACAATACAGTGTCAAATAGTCCTCAGAAAGTTGAACTAGGTCAAACTACACCTTCGTAACTCAAACCAAAGTTACTCCCCTAATAGTCAATCTAAAGTGATTAATTAACACTAAGTAACTGGACATTGATCTTTCCTCCCAATAACCTCGAACAGGTTTGCATTTGCCCTGATCGTTCTACCCACAGAATTTCACTGTATTTAAAAGGCACAATTTATAACAGTACGTCATACTTCAGCAGCGTTCCTCAAGCCCCAAAGGAACTGGGAAAATCGCAGTATATCAGCTAAGTCATCACAAAAACGGCAAGCAATAACTGTGTGAGGTGAATGACCTCATATCCGAATAGAGTGCTGACTCAATTCTTCTTTTAACTTGAATCGTATTCGACCCGGCTAAAATCTCATTTTGTCTAAGTTGCGACTACGCGAAAAGGTGCTGCCTGCTCACACTACGGTCAAGTCAAAGTAAAGCCCACATACTTGACCGTATCCACGTGTCCAGTGACGTTATTTCCTTTGACAGTAACTTTTGCGAGGGCAGAAATATTCTGAAAAGAAAACAAAGAAACAAGTACAAACAAAGCAAAGACGACAACCCAAGACAGAAATAAATAACAGCAAAAACAAAAGAGAGTAAAAGCACAACTCATGACATACAAGATTGTAAATTACCAGCATTCTATCATTGGTTGAAAGATCTTCAGTAAAGTTTATCAGAATAATAGTAATTGGAAAACTTTAAAGTTGGATCCGTCACAAGTCTATTGCATAATTTGGAAATTTTAAAATCCTGTTTGTATTAATTTATCAGGAAATCAAAAACGGAATTGTGATTCCCCATCAGATTTCCCACAGCATTACAAGCTCACATGTGGGGAAAACATCGAGCATACATAAGTCTATCCCAAAAGAATTGATAAAGAAGGGAACAGAACTAAAGCAGAAGAACTGAAGAGGCCCTTTTATAATTATATTTAAGACGTTCTCTATTGCAAACATAAAGGACAATGTTGCTTAGCAAAGTAGGCAAGAAATGTAAAAGTTTGAAAACGTTTTCCTCTAGTACAGAAAATATCTTCTTTTAAATCCCGCTTTTGTCTTTAGCTTTATGTATAATTCGGTTTACTTATGTATTAAGTAATTATTTGATTTTCTCACCACTCCCATGGTGAAGGTGTACACAAATGAGCCATTTTCCAGCTGCACAAAACATTCCGTCACACCGTTGATTGACAGCCTGACGCCAGCCGAGGACGTGGATATTTGGGGCCTCTGAGTGGAGTACGCTGCCAGTTGCATCGGACGATTCGGGTACGTCCTGTAAAGCTAACGGGGAACAATTCAAAGGAACTACGTTCTTATAAGAGTTAAGTTTCAAATAAATATAAATAACTATACCGTTTATTTGCCACATTGCAGAATCAACTGAATTAAAGGGCTATAAATTTACAATCAATAAATAATTAAACCTAGTAAACTATTGCGCAATGGAATAAATGTGATGGAATATTTTAAGCGTGGTGAATAAATGAGAATGATTTATTATTCACTAAGTGACACAGGCACACTCGGAAAAAAATCCGAGTGCTCCTATCATTAGTCAAGCCTAAGACCTTCCGATAACTGGTTCGGATGCTCTGCAACTGAGCTACAGGAGACTCGTGGGAGCTAAGGCCATTAAACTAGGTTCATGGGACAAACATCCTGCATACTGCTAGGAAAAAAATATTCCATCACATTTATTCCATTGCGCATATGCCACACATGACATTCCAATCCTAGCATTATGCAGGATGTTTGTCCCATGAATCTAGTTTAATGGCCCTAGTTCCCACGAGTCTCCTGTAATTCGGTGGTAGAGCATCCGATCGAACTAGTAATCGGAAGGTCTTAGGTTCGACTCTTGATAGGAGCACTCGGATTTTTTTCACTTACTGAATAATGCATTATTCTCATAGTAAACTATTTTGTTTTCGGTGAAGGTTAAGAGTCTGGTTGAACGTTTACGAAATGCGATGTGATTTGGGAAAGAAACGAGAGGGATTTAGATTTTCTAAACACTAGACAGTTCGACACCACGCGAGAGTTCGGCTTGTTAGCAGACTGTGTTGGTATCCATCTATTAATTATTAAGCTTTCCTTTAAATTTCTAATCACCTTAAAATCTAAAAGTTTCTCAATTTTCCCAAAATTCGCTGGTTCCGCCCTTTTTCTTTTGTACACAGATAATAAAAATCTTAAAAAAGATATAATCAAAGATATGATGTGGCTCCGCATTATAAACCTATTGAGGTATTTTTAGATTGCTTAAAACCTCGAAGACATGATAAAGATAAAATGCTGAAGCCTTACTAAACTCACAGCATTTAACCAGAATACCTCCATAACATAATTTTTATTATCTGTGTACAGACGAAAAAGGGCGGAACCAGCGAATTTTGGGAAAGTTGAGAAACTTTTAGATTTTAAGGTGATTAGAAATTTAAATTTTTTTTTTCTAATCACCTTAAAATCTAAACATTTCTCAATTTTCCCAAAATTCGCTGGTTCTGCCCTTTTATAATAAAAATCTTAAAAAATACATAATCAAAGATATGATATGGCTCTGCATTATAAACCTGTTGAGGTATTTTTAGATTGCTTAAAATCTCGAAGAAATGATAAAGATAAAATGCTGAAGACTTACAAAACTCACAGCATTTAACCAGAATGCCTCCATAACACATGATGGAATTCCGATACACATATAATGTTGCATTCAGATGTTTCGCACCGCATGTTATCAGTTTTCTTCAAGACTGACAATAAAATGATTTTTTTTGCACATCGACTCAGTGAATAACAAAAAGAGACATTTCCAACAATATCTTACTGTTTAAGTTATTTTAAGGATATAGTCACTAACCTTCGGTATGATCAGTTTAAACGTATTCGTGTTTAATGGGTAGGAAAAGTTTGGAGGAAGCTGCAAATCAACAAAGTAAAAAAAGAAGTACAAAAATAAATAAATAAATGCGTACATTGTAACATGAGAAAGCAGTGCTAAAAAATCTAAACATTTTCATCAACAATAGCTTAAATAATGAGACAGAGAAAGAATTTCTAGCCTGATGTAAATAGACTCCATTAAAGCAAGTTTCCTTGAAATGTAAACCTCTCTTTGTCGATATCTTTAATTTTGTTGCACAGATCAATCATTTGGAAGAAAAGCCCGATACGGTTAGGGGCAGTGTAATAATAGGTTTTTTCTTACAGCTAATCTGTTCGGCATGTCGACGTCTCTTTATATAAAGTCCTCAAATTCATTGTAGAGCGATGTTTGAGGAAGAATAATAGACGAACTAATCCTTCATTATTCCTTCTCGGACTGCGTATTTCTGTAATTAGTATAAAGATATAAATAGAAAATCAATTCATCAAGAGAAAACAAAGAAAATCACTACTGTGACCGAGGTTTGGACATGTGTTCCTAACTACCATAAAAATTTTGCCAACTTTAGCCTTGAATTTATCCAAGAATCATTGATCATTCGAGAAGCCATATCATACACTCGAAAGTGTGTTTTATCAGATATCCAAACACCTCGAAGTCGTTTGAAAAAACTCAGCTGAGCCCCGTTTTTTCAACCTACTTCACAGTGCTTTAGATATCTGATGAAACACGCTTTCTCGTGTTTGATGTATTACTTGAAAGACTTTTAAATTATCCACTGCAATAAAATTATCCATTTCCCATATTGCTGAAGAACTGATATATCAAACACGAGGGAGGCTGTTTTATCCGATTTCCAAACACCGGGCATCCTCGGACACCCAGGGGCAGACAGTTGGGTCAGGACGAAGCGAAAACCGCTAAGTTTACAAGGACGAAAGAGCGTTCGTTCTTGTAAATTTACACCGAGAAGTGGGCTGAAAAATCAAGGCGCCGCCGAGATTTTTAACCAATTTCGACGTACTCGGAAACTAAACAATCTTTCGATTGTTTGATATAGCTTCTCAAACCATAAACAATTCTTGGAGAAATTGAAAGCAATGATTCACCAACTTTTATGATAATTAAGATCACTTCTCCAAACACGGTAGCGGTAGCGGTTTCCTTCGTTTTCTCTTCATGAGTTATGAATGAGTTTGAGAACTTTGATGTGTCTACACGTTCATCTGCGCATATCACATGAATTAATTATCTGTAGGATACTATTAACAAAATAGAAATATAGAGAACTTTCAAGACTCGAAGATACATGTACATATATGAAGCTTACTTAAACTTACCATTGAAGGAGTGATAGTTTCGTTCAATACACCAGCTTGTTGAAAAACAAGTCCAGCTGTGTTGACAACATAGTCGGTCATCCAAAGATACGCCATCTTGACAGATTCTGACTCAGGAGGGAGGAGTGAAGGGGAAAATGGCGCCTCTCTTGGAGACGTCGCGGACATAAATTCTCCCTGGAATACATCGAATGGAAGGTTTACAAAAGAAGTATGGTTAAACCAACAAGTTATGATTACACGAGTATTTCTACCCCTCTATAGAGCAAAGCACAACCAAAGCCCATAGAAAGCTGCAATTACTCTCGACCGTCGCGTACGGAGAGAAGTCTGGTAGACATGAAGAAAAGCGTGCACTAATATCATACTGCTGCTATACAGACTAAAGAACTGAACAATTGTCCGAATTGTCATTTCTCGGATACTGATTATGGAAGATCACAACTCGTGGCTGTTTAGCTGATGACGTTTCACGCAGAGAAACAGTAATTGCACATATTACGCCATCAAAATATGGCAACTTATGACTATTAAAAATACCCAGGGTCGCCATGCATGTTCAGAATTAATATAGACAGGTAGACGCAAGCAAACAACAAAATGTTGTACTTCCAATCACTTTTTTCTTTATATTGTTTCTTTCTCATTGCATACAGCACTATGTCTTAATGTACCATTACTGACTGAATGTAAATGACATGTTTCTCATCAACATTAAACGAGTTTCTAGTTTTGAAGTGAGCAGAACTCTCCTGAACCCTAACCATCATTAACAGTCATTTTACGAAGTAAACAGTACCAGTGGAAAGTGTTGTTCCATCGATAGCGTTTTTAAAAGTGAGTGGACAAATTTGACTGGATTCCATCCTCAGGTAAAAGTTATAACCAAATTTTTAACTGACTCAAACTTTGCCCAAGAACTATTAACTTACCTTAATAAAAATGTCAGCGTAGGTCTCAGTGAAGTTGGGGTTTGAAACCAGCGAGTAGTTTATCAAAGCATATTTGTCGATTTGCTTTTGAACTACGAAAAAAAAAAAAAAAAATACATCGCGTGTAAATTTGGTATCTTAAGCTCTATTTTTACTGCATTGCAGTCTTCCTACAAAGTTTAAAGATCAGTGCTTTTCACCTTTGAGACCAATTCTTGCAACAAAGGTACGTAAATTATTTTGTATACACTGAGCCAAAGCCAACTGAAAATGTGAATGGTAGTGTGTACATACTCAGCTCTACCAAACTAAGAATAAAACCACAATATCGCTGGAAGTGATTAAATTCTAAAACGTACGCTAAGGAAAATGCCTGAATAGAGAGGTGGAGCTCTTGGTTTCAAAATAGTTATAATTTTTAAATCGTTCCAACGATGAGAAGAATTACTAGCTACAGTATCCATCGGACGTATCCTGTTAGCTAAAACAAACTTCAAATAAACCTACCTGGAAAGGTTGCGAGGGCCTTTTCCGCGTTGTCGTTTATGAGATCTGACGTTTCCTGACACAGCTATTCAAGACAGAGAGAGGATATGGTGTGATAATACAATGGACGTCAGAAAACACAAATGAGGGATAAAACACGATATTTAAGCGGTAAAATTATCGCCCAAATAATTCTTCCATGGCTCGTTAAGAAAGTAAACTCGGTCCTCGTCGATTTGATCTCAACAAAAACATTTTTACTTTACCTTGTTCTGTATCATTCCTTTAATTTTGCCATCAATGTAGCTATCAAAAAGATTGTACAGCCAACTACAAAACAGAAAATTGAAAATATTTAATTTTAAATCAGATCTGAGTACACCGAAACGATAGTCCTAACTGAATGTTTTAAAATATCGCATGCCAGTTCCTTACAGCGGTTACCAATAACAGTCGCGACCTATTGCCTTCAAAAAACTCCGATAAAGTTGCGTTTTGGTGGACGTCAATCATAGAAAATCCGTTGAAATTATTTTGAATTCTGAGAACATTTCAAGTCAGCAGAACCAAGAAATTGGCCGTTTTATCCGCTGAAAGATGGTAATCTTTATGAAAGTTAATTTCCAAGCGAGTTTATCTAAAAGAATGGGCATTGTTTAGATGAAGCCCTATTTTTTTAAACATCTCGGAAATCAATTTAAATAAAGTTTACGTTCTCCTGGCGAGATAAACTGATTCTTAGTTTCTTGCAGGGTTACATTGTTAGAATTCAAAATAATTTCAACGGCTTTTCTTTGGTTGACGTCCAAAAAGGAACTTTATCCGACTCTTTTGAAGACGGTATGTCTCGTGTTATTGGTAACCTCTGTAAGTTAAAGTCAACGAAAATAATGAAGTCGTTAATATCAAAGGAGAGAGGATTGGGCATTTCATGTCCGCATTATTTTTTTAGGGTTAAAACTTATCTTATGTTTCTCATCCCAAATAGGCATATTCTAACTATCAATTTAGAGGTCCATCCAACTACAAACCCAACCCAATTTGAAACGCAAAATGTTGTCCAATTACAAATAGACCCCCAAAGTGCTCTTTGGTGTGATGTTTATATTCTTATAGCACTTTAATTTCACTCACCTTGCACCTCCATGAAAGTGAATTTTGACGCTTCCTATGGAACTGGAGCAACCAGCGGCAGCAATGGTAGGATGACCTTTAGTGTCAACACCTGAGAAAGGCAATTTGTTTGATGAACTTCACTTGCTAATCCCTGGGTGTGTGAGTGTGTGTTTTTTAACTTTTTGCCCAATTGCAATAGGTGTAAGAAACACATAACTCCATAGCAGGCTTGGTTCTAACACGTGGCCGCAAGTAACCTTTCCCAGAAACGACATGGTTGTGCATGCCTCCTTGTGATGTCTCGTACAAAACGCGAGTCTTGAGCTTTAGAAGGTTTTTTAATCAAAGCATAATGGCTCAGAAACTACGGCAACTGAACGCCACGTTCTGGAATCTGTAATGGTACCAGTTGCTCTAATACAGTGGAACCTTCATTAAGGGGACATGATCAGAATGAAGAGAAGTGTCCCGTTAATGGAGGAGTCCTCTGAAAAGAGGTTGGATCGATTTTGTTAGTGATTAAGTACTTGATACACCATACTTCAACTGCCATTCATTAATTAGAATAAAGAACAAGTTCAAGCTTTGAAAGCTGTCAGCACTTGTGATTAGAATACAATAATCTTATCAATCCTCTTTGTCACGTGCCTAGTTGTCCCCTTAAGGAAGGTTCGAAAGCATTTACGACGTTTAAAACCTGTCCCCAATCCCTTAATAGAGGGGTCCTTTAGATTATCTGAACGTTTTTACAGAACAAAGGTTTGTGTCGCCTTAATGGAGGTATCCCAAACTAGAGGTTCCACTGTACCTCGAATTTCAAGCCTTTAAGCATTTGTCACCCACCTAGTTTAGCTTTAAGCGTCACCGCAAGGCCACTGACGTCCAAATCAAAGCTATCACCGCCACTTATATGGGGCCTGCAAATAAAGTGAATTGAACGGTGGCATCAATAATTTGTACTCTGTCGTTCCTTATTGCGCCAATTTTCGTTTGGAGGGAAGAATAATTCTCTCACAGTAACAATATTATACTGATTACTGAATTCAGCACTGATTACTGAATGTGATACGCCATGCTCATAGGTCGTCCAACACAATCCGAGCCCAAGGAAAACTGACAAAAAATCAAAGTAAATCAGCTCAATAACCGCAAAAACAGCGTGCAAAATACTTTAATTTGAGAAGTAGTTTCTCTAACTTGACTTGTATTCACGATGCGGCGGACTCTTTGAACAGAATTTAACAACTTTGGAAACACATATCAACATTTGCTTGCATAATAATAATAATAATAATAATAATAATAATAATAATAATAATAATAATAATAATAATAATAATAATAATAATCACACAAGCAACAAAAGCCACACTAGCGCGCCTCCTGTGGGTCTTTTCCCTATCTTTTATCAATTAACAGAACCAGTTCATATCTCACCAGTGGTCCTCTCGATAGTGCCAGTTTCCACTCAGAGATGTGGAAGCGCCAGAGATCTGGAGCTGAAGTCCAACGCCAGCATCTGTTTTGAATGTCGACGAGGGTATTGATAGAGAATTGAAGTGTATACTGCGAATGAAAAGAACGGCCTGCTCGTACCACAAAATGTACTTTATGATTTTACTGGACTACTTATCTAGAGTTCGCTGAAATCCTTTTTTCGTGCCTTATAATGGGGTTGAAGGTTGACGAGATTCAAGAAGTCTTGGGAAACTTGCAGGTGCATTTTCATAACACGTTAAATTGTGTTCTTGCTCTAATGAAAGGTGCGTGTGTGCGTGTGCTACGACAAGAGTAATTTTAAACCGGTGTTTCTGAAACACAAGCGTACCTTGAGAGCGAGTAGGACACATGTCCGACAGGTGTGTCAGCATCTCCAGAAATATCAGGGATGGTCGCTGTCTTGACTTTCTCATCGAGCATCTGGACGGCTATTGAATCAACTTAAAAAACAAAAGCCTTTCATTAGAAATACGCCAGATGGAACGAAGAGAGATTCCGAAAGGATGTCTGCGCAGAAAATGCCCAAACAAAGTAGCCAGGTTTAGAATTAGGTATAAACAACTTCTAAACAACCAATTTTCGGCAAATGGTCAAACTTTTTCTCTTGTTTAATTTAATGTCAGGGTTCACTTTCGTCGTGCCTAGCCAATTGTTTGTTCAAAAGTTCCTGGCCTTCCCGATAGTTCCAGGGTCTTTTAATGCAGCTTATTTTCACTAGTTCAGTTTTTATGAGATCTTAAAAAGGCAGATTTAAATGGGGTGTACAAACTGTGCATGAAACTATAAAAAAAGCTAAGAAAACAACAACGAAAACAGCAAAGGCAACGGAAGTCGGTACGGACATGTGAGTAAAATGCGAGCAAACTCTCTTAGGAGTGTGGAGAGACACTCGTGTAAGGGACGGTCCATTTTTCGACGACTTGCGGAACTGAGCACTAAATGCCTTGTATGAATAATTCTTTTACTAGTTACCACGACATTTCATCGCTCGTTTCGCAGTCCATGATCAGTTTTTTTTTTCTGTTCCGAGGCGCAACCCGCTCGCTTCCTTCCCGGAATTCACCTAAATACGGACCTTTTTGTCATCCACAAAATTCGGATCTCAGAGAACTTCACTTATTGTTTACTTCAATAAGTACCGCACATGTGTGCTCTGGTAACCTGTAACCACTGGAATGCGTGATACCAAAGTTGGCCTTAGTGCGGAAAAATGGGTATTACCGTACCCTTTCATCTACCGATTGAAAAAAGAACAGCAACAACAACAACAACAACAACAACAAAAAAACAGCCAAAAATGACAAAAAAGAAGAAAAACAAAAAACAAAATTGCAACACAATAAAAAACAAATGATGGGGAAATCAATCAATCAATCAATCAATCAATCAATCAATCAATCAATCAATCAATCAATCAATCAATCAATCAATCAATCAATCAATCAATCAATCAATCAATTAATTAAAAGTGTAAGCCAGAGCCAACATTTCACGTTCCAGAAGTGTTATACTAATGCCATCACTTGCGATTAGATTACGATATTTGCCCGGCCAAATTTTTACCAGGCTAAATCTTAGCGAGCGACCAACTACATTATAACAGAAAGCGAAAATGACTGCTAAGCCCGGGCCTGGTCACAAGTATAGGCTGGGAAATGTTAGGTACAATACAATAGTAGCAATCCACTTTTATACCAACGGAAATATTATGATTATTGTAAGTGAATCCGTTTGAATCTTAGACCACCAAATAGAATTGAACACTGAGGGTCAACAAACATCCGTTAAAATCTCTTTATGCTTGAGAGTTATTTCCTTATTAACAAAACAGGCACAGCCTGGTTATGAAACCTTGATTATTCATTATTAGCTGGTATTTGTCGGCGTACAGTGTATTTGCTCGCCTGATGTTCGTATTTCTTTTTAGCTGGCACGGAAACAGTACAATGTGACAGCTTAACCTCGAAGTGAAAGAAACTTCCTGCCAGATCGAGTGCCAAAACGTCTTCTAACTTCTAGAACAATTACACAAATTTATAATGATAGTGCGAAGAACTCAACACATTTCTGGCATGGGTTATGTTTGACGATGGCCAAAAATCGTATATTAAAATTTTAATTTCAAAGCACTTATAGACTGAGCGGAAATCGAACTTTTCTTTCCAATTTGGCTAAAGTTTGTTACAGATAAAACCATTCAAATTCCTGAAACATGGACTCTTTTGGGTTGAGTACTTTTTGTTGTTTGGTCGCACTGAATTTTGTTTGGGATGCCTGTTCACAGTTCCCTATTTTTTCCGTGTCATTGTCGAGGTCGCACGCTTTGATCGAGCTGCCCCCATCTTGCCTCATCGTTACTACAAACTAAGATGGCGGCGGCAGTCAAAGCACGGGACTCGACAATCGCACGGAAAAATAGAGGACTGTGAAGAGTCTACTAAAATGGTGAAATTGTCCATCTTCAGTTTTATTTACCGCTATCTGGTTAAATGAAGCGTGAGTGTTTAGTTGTCAGATCCCAAAAACAACTTTTGTCTTGGCGGCCAAAGTAACCCGAATTTTAGGCAGAAATATTCAGTTTAAAGGTATTCATTTTCTTACAGTATAGGTCAAAAAGTATCTACAGTTTCGTGTAGTTGTGTTTCACGGAAAATGGCAAAGTTTGCCTTTAGGCATATGAAAGGAAGGTTTTCGGTTTCATAACATGAAATAGAACTTAATGGGAACTAATTTGTGCGATTTTCTATTCGAACAACGGCACATCGGAAAAAAAAAAAGGAAAGAAAACGGTAGCAGCTTGAAAAAATTCGTGGAAAGGTTTTGCCTTTTGGGATCGGGCTACCAAAGTCTAATAAATAACCTATGCATGCGTTTCCCAAAAACCAAAAATTGAAAGTGGTTTCAGCATTTTTGTGACGCCGGACTGCGATATCATTTCACGGGTAAAAATGATGCAGGGAACCTTCAACAGCTATACACTATTGAGTCCTGGAGGATGTGAAAAATTTGCTAAGCGGGCAGGTATCGACAGATAGCTTTTACAGTCATTCTCGGATAGCGATTTCGCTTGAGTCCGTACATGTATGCACGTATTAAGTAACGCAACGAGACTATATTTTTTCTTTAACAGCTCGAAACAGAGATATTGGACTGTTTCTGAGAATAACTTAAATTTCAAGAGGTGAGAAAATGCCTAAATGAGGGAGAAGGCTACATAAAAGTTAAAAACGAAAGTTATTTCGAGATGTTTTGAAATGCACTGTTTCCGGTTCGTTCTGTCCCGACAAGCGATGTCACAACTCC
The DNA here is from genome assembly GCF_977016875.1 of Pavona decussata. NCBI lineage: Eukaryota > Metazoa > Cnidaria > Anthozoa > Scleractinia > Agariciidae > Pavona > Pavona decussata. The sequence goes on from NW_028145599.1 coordinate 1,716,346, forward strand.
AAGAAATGAATCTTTATCACGAAAATGTTATTTTGAAAGGTGTTCATTATGTTCAGAAGGAAGAATCAGGAAAAAAGAATCTACCGCAGCGATAACCAGCATTAAGTCATCTTTAAATATCAGAACGAACTAGATTAATTAGCAGTGAGAGGTCGTTGAAATTTCCGGTATAAAATAATATGTTTTGTAAACGAAAGTGGCGAGACTTACCATATTGTAGACCCTTGTCGGTAATGCGAAGACGAATACCAGGGTTTGTAGCCTGTGTCGAAACCAAAAGCAAAGCGATAAGGGCCGTAAGTATCGGTATTATAGTTCTCTTTGCCATGTTCGAAAGTTATGGAGTAAGCGAAGCCAAGATCAGAATTTGCAATTCAAAACCACATAGTGGTGTGATGCACGAATGATGACCTTTTACGGTTCGCAAGTAATCATCACCAATACAATAAAGCAACGGAAGTGTCAACCAGTAAATAAACAAATTTGATTGGATGCTCATTGGAATGACATTAAGAACTCCCTTTATAAACAAAAGCTATCTCGGTACGTGAGCTGGAGAAAGGACAAAGGACATGGCAAATATACTGTTCGTGTTAGTCTTCACTGGTCTGATTTTCGAGAGTGTCTCGACTGAACACCAAGCACGACCTGGAATCCGTTTGCGAGTGACCGACAAAGGGCTTCAATACGGTAAGAAATACACCGTAACATTGCGCGTGGAGAAATCTTTATCCTTCCTATTCTATACGCTTTTTTCAGTTGTTCAAGCCTTGTTTGATAGTATTTCTTTTGAATTCATCGCATATTCAATACCACGAGCGGGCCTGTTTCACGCCCTTATACAACGCCGTAGGGAAGTATGTTGGTAGCGTTACAAATATCCATGCTACCCCTGCACTGCCGGCAGGACCGAGTGGTTTAAATATTACACAATTTTGGGAAACATTGTTCTCACTTTCAGTGATATGGAATTCGGTCATCCTTGTATACGTTTTTGGATAAACAAAGTTAAAAACTGAATCTTCATTTTGTGAGTTTCCTCTGTTTGGCATATGGATTATGTTGTTCTCTTCGAGTGTGAATTCTGTGTCAGCCGAAGGACACCCGTGAATATCTCATGGATACAGAAACCACTTTTTGACCAGACCGTCGTTTCATTTAGGGAAGAATGGATACTAAGCTGAAAAAGTTAACTCATACATCAATCGTGAAGGACAGCATCAGAAGATTGGCGCGATGACAAGCTCTAAAGGGACGAACCCTTGGGTGCGAAAGGGAAAGGTTCTAGAGTCAGTCAGTAGCGCATTCAAGGAAACGTGTTTCAGTTCGGAGCAGATTTCGAACGGTTGGAGACAAGATATAGTGTGAGCGCACTGTATAGTGAACAAGCAAGTTTGAGGAAATCGAAAAAAATGGTAGCAAACCAACATGAAAATATACGATGTTTGCCACTATCAAAGTGCGTTTCTCTTAAAAATCCCAGAAAAACATTGTCAAAAGAAAACATTAAATGCCCACCCACTTTTCAGAATTTAGTATTGAGTAGCGAGTAAGAGTCCTTTTCCTCTATGAAATGATTATTAAAATCAGATACATTTAATAGGTTGTTTTTGTCGATGTGAAACAAATGAAGGATGGAAATGCCATTAAACAACAGGACTCTTGCTTTTTTATATGTTCTGAGCAGTGGTCATCTGGGATAAAGACAAACCCAGGAGACAATCGGGCGGGGGGAGTGTGAAATATCACGCAGTTAGAGAAAGCTGTCAAACAACAGACCATGCAGGCAGCAAGGCCTTCATGTGTGGTGAAACTACAATACTCCCTGGCTCAAAACCTATTATATATCGACACTATCGTTCGCTGGTTTTCTCCATTTTAGAAGCCAACCTGATTCAAGCAGTTTGCGCATAATGTAAATGCCAATACACTGTCTTCAAACCCCGCATAAAGCACTCCAAATGGTAATCGTTAATGGAATCCATTAATCTTTGTGTACATTAGCCAAATCGTATTAAAGATCGTCGTGGTTCTTTTTGAATGAGCATCTTTATATCCTGCTGAAAGAAACTCGGCTCTGAACTGTTTAGTGAGGCAGTTTCACTTACTGTGTTACAAGTTCAGCCAAAACCGTGATTGATCCTGAGGGGTTGAAAATTTTCTTTCGGTGATAAGTTCCTCCGTTAAGACCTCATAAATCCACTTACAGGCTTATACGACTGTGTGTAAGTGGGGTCTATTGCCACTTACTGCTGACAGGCTTGTTGTGCGATAACATTGAGTAAAGACAGGAAATAGCTTCTTCTAATCCAAATTGAATTGTCAAAATGAACTCACACTCACCGTATTTCCTAGGCGCAGTTGAAACACTGGGTGGCCAGGCGAATAATGTAAGCATGCTAACATTCGCTCTCGTTCACTTGCATCACTTATGAAAAAAGAAAGCCCTCTGGTAGCAAAGGTAGTAGGTGAGCTTAGTGTAGCTTTTAATGTCTTCTAGGCAGCCTGGAACATGCTAAACTGACAGGTTAAATAGAGGAATAACAAGAATACACAAAGGAAATTCAGAAAGTGTTAATAAAGTCAACAAAGCCAAGGGCAGCAACGGAACTATTCTATTCACAAGGGGCATCCTTTATCATCGGAGAATCCAGCTTCATCACGCGATCGATTCCCTACCTTTCTGGGAGATTCGACTAGACTGTTTTTTCCCTTTACATGTATGGAAATACCGAATGGATAAAGAGTCCATCTGGGTTATATTAATGATAAATATCAGTGCTGCTATTAGTCTGCATTCAAGTTTTTTCTTTGGATTTTCTTAAGTTTCATTCATTTTTCCAAGCACTATTCGCTGTATTTCTTCCGTACCTCACTTTCCCCATTAGACTCCAACATCCACGCTCTTCCCATGCGGTATTCTTTTGTAAAATGATCTGTAAAAGGGAACTTCTTTCAGAATATCTTCAGCCGTCGCCCTCTCTTTCGTGAAAGTCGGTATAAAATACCCGAAAAGAAAGGAAAAGAAACAACCATAAATTCATAAATGAATAAATAACTTTAACTGAACAAACTTTGATTATATCTTTTCCGTGACTGTCGTTTTGCTACAAGTTCTCTTCTATTAAAAAGTGGTCGAAGGCGTCGCACTGACGGAGAATGATTTAGATACAAGGGACACTTGTAAATGTATTTAAAGCATATTAAAACGTGAAGAAAATTGGGTGGAATGGGTGATAGGTAATAAGCCATTTTATTGTCGGGGCGAGGAAATTTACCGTGGGGTGCACACCGCCATTACTAATAGAGCTAGACGAATCTTTACTATATCATTTAGGGTCATGATTCCTTGTCTCGGCAGTAAGACAATCCTTGACCAATAGCTGTGCTTATTAACCCTCTCCCCCTCCCCTCCAGCTTAACAACTATCTCCTTATAACTGCTATTTCAAGTGGATTCTGGTGGGTTTGGCGGTAAAGGCAGTATATTGTTCGAGGCGCCACCACATAACAAGATTCTCAGCAACTTTCCATGTAAAAATGTTTCTTAATCATCCTAGACGAGAGTCTCCCCAGATTAAAGAAAAGCCTTTTGACCGTGTTATTAAGGTAAATGATGTGTGCTTATTGTTTTTTTTTTTTTTTTTACATTTTAGCTGATGACGTTGGCATCAAAGTATTGTTCAAGAGGCTGAGAAGAGATCACCTAGACGATATTTCTCACAAAAGTGGCAACCTTGAATACAAATTATATGGGTAAGATAGCTTGCCTTGCTATGACTATTCTTCACTGTTGTCTCTTAAGAAACTGAAATCCCTGTAGGTGACTCTGTAACTCAGTTGGTTCTTGCGACGTTCGCCTCCCTAACTAGGCTTAGCTATTTTTGTTGAGTTCACGCCTTGATACCGGTATTGAAACAATCGATGTCTGATCTTTGGTTTCGCCCACGGGGAGTGGCTGACTGTGAAGCATTACAGCTGAATGTTAGCTTTGTTATGGTTCAGTATTTTACGTTGATAATGTCTTAAATCATTTATTCAATTATTCAATTATGCAAAATTATTCAATAGTTTGTAGTACGAAGAAATAAACGCTCTTTCTTCCTGCCTTCGGTGCGCCCTCAGTTCTTCCTCCCAAATGTGCGTGTCTATGATCCTTTATCACCACTCATCTCCATCTGCCCTTGGATCCCCCAATTCGGCAACCATAAAAAGATTAGAGAGTTGACAGCGTTTCGAAATTTAGCTCTTCGTCAGAGCGATTGAAAGGCTAAAGTCTCGTACCGTCTCTAGGTGGCGAAATTATCTTATCAATTCTGGTGATAAAACCAAACATTCGTTTCTACTCCCCACAGGCACAGCACCACAGTTCCATTACAAGCTTAACCTCTTTGCGACTCTTTTAGCTTCTCTTTTGTTCAGACCCTTAGCCAGCATAGAAGCAACCGAGGCAATTACCTTGGTAAAAATTTCCAAGTTTAACTTATTCAGAACACTTGTTTGGAATTTAACTGCTTTCCGGCTGTAAAGTATTCATTTAAAAAAAGAAAGTTTTGTCAGTACAGGTTTGAAACATGTATAAAAGAAAGATTTTAGTGATCGGCAGCCATGATGGTCCTCCAGACTTGAGCAGCTCATTAAATTGATGTCTATTTTCAAATTTGATGTAGCTGCGGTACAAGGTTTGTGCATCATTGTTATGCGAGGTTGCAAATATCGGACCATTGCGTATGAAATGTCGGGTAAATAATTCGCTCGAGGAAAGGCACATTGTTTTGATTTGCTTTTTTCACTCAGCCAGCACCGAACTTTCGTGTTTTGTTTTTTGTCTTCCGTGATTATTCCGGTCGCGGTAAATTTCGGTCTGGCCACGGGCCTGCTGTTGGGGTTCATTTTTAAGCCTTGCCTGTGAAGTCTTTGAGATGTACTAATGCAGGAACGTTTTTCTACTTTTGGGCGGTAGTTTCTTTGTGTGGTTTACTAGGGTTGCAGAAACATGGGCTCCTGGTTCTGTATAACTGTATATGCCATTTATTAATATGTAAAACATTGACAAATAAGAAAATATACTTTAAACTGTGCGCGAAAGGTTTAGCGTCAAATGGCTTAAAATCGGTCTTCCCCGGCACTTAGCAGGCTTGCTTCATTTGAGGCGATCTTCACAGCTATCTCACGGCGTGTGCGTTCGTTTCAGGCATTCCGGTGCACGACATGTGGCATTTGTTATTTTTATTTGTGTTTTCGTTAAACGTATACATCTGAGTTTGTTACTTGCTGAGGATGCTATGTTCGCTATTTACTCACCTCTTTCAGCAAGCTTTACATTTTATTGCCACATTATATTTGGACATATTTTAGGTCGTCATTTTCATTAGATTCAGAACAGGTAACTATCATTTCCCTGAATCCTTGTACCAGTTGTATTGTACATGAAATGGTTCTGTCAATGTGTCCTATTGCCTTTAATTTGCTCAACATTTTTTCACGCAGCATCAGGAACAATCGCGCTTCAATAGCTTCCTCATCATTTACCACCGCTCCAGGAGAGGGGCTCACTCTCCGAGCTTTAGGAATTGACCTAGACTTTTCGGGAAGTTTGAGTTTCAAAAAGAAGTTTGGCTGGTATGTATATTTTTATGACTAACACATTAAGCTGACTGATTTACTAGATCTTCTGTACATGTTGCTGAATAAGTGTTTCTGCCTGTATTATTTCTTTTTATCTTTCTGGTAAACGAGAGAACCCGGCGGGAACCCGAAAAGAAAGGGCTAGAAATTGGAAAAATAATAGATATGATCTGTTCACCACCACCTTGTTAACTCAGTTGGTAAGAGTATCCTACTGCTGCATCGGAGGTCGTGGGTTCAAGCCTAGGCTAGACCACCATCCAAGGTCTTGAAATAACTGGTAAAATTATGCTGGCTGTGCTTAACACTTTGTGTCAGCTGAGATGATCGCCGCATGCTTTGGCGGTATGTTTTAAAGTCAGAATAAAAATAATGGAAAATTTACCTGTTGATGATGTTAAAAAGCGGGATGTTCATACCTCTACATCTGCCTTCTGTTAAACAAACACAAGCTTCTAATTGATTCTCTTAACGCTGCTTTAATCCAGGTCTTGCGGTGCACGACAACTGTTTGTTGGATAAAGCTAAGAAATTAATTTTATCCTCGTGCCATTTAACTCCAAATTCCGGAAGTTTCAGCTTGGAAATAAAAGACTAATTTGGTTTGCCCATAAATAACTGTCGAAAACTCTCAAACACAATTTCTTATCATTTGATCTAATTTTAACCCGCATGTGTGGCCAACGAGTTCGTTTGTGGCGTTCCAAATAAATTGGGGGACTGAATTCCCATTAAATGGAACCCGATTTTTCTCTGAAGGAATTACCTTCAGGAGATTTTGCGTCCCACCTTTACACCAATGGTGACCAAGTAGTTTTTTTATTTAGAAAGAATTAAAACACCCGGTTTGTCACAACGATGGAGCAGAAGAAAACTGACGCAGTAAGTTTCCGAAGAGACTCTGACCATTAACTTAATTTACGCATATAGGTAGGATAGTTCCAGAATGTCATTTTTGGATCGGCAAATTTGAGCATCTGACCAGTGGTGATGGATTTTAGTACAGTTGAAATATTTTTTCACTTTTGTTTCAGGTTTAAAGTCAGCGACACTGTTGGTTTCACTTTTAAAGCACACGGAATTGAATTCAGTCTGACTGTACGCCTTGGTGAGGATAATGTTAACAAGTCTGTCGTGTTGCCACATGATAAATTAAATATCACTTTTTTTAAATAACCATTAAGTCACACTCTTGATTAGCCTATCTGAATTCTCATCTTGTAGATAGAATATTTGGTTCATGTATGGATCATGTATAATCCCAAGATTACACTCTATCCTAAAGAGATAACATTTCATGAAAAGGCATTCTACCTGGCTAATTCAAATTTTTACGTTTACTTTATCGTAACAACTTTAAGTATTTCTTTTTTTATTGTTGGAGATGTGCTTGACTATAGTCGTGGTTAACGAGGCTCAATAGCGGATGTACGGAGCTTGACTTTTGGAATTAGAAAAACAGATTGGTGCTCAGGGTGTTGGGAAGTACGTGGATCCTTAATGCAGTGAATAATCGAAACATAAGATAACGTGTGATTTCTTTCAGGTGCCAGCTCGGATGGTCGACCAACCATATCTGCACAAAAACGAGACTGTTCTTCACATGTTCGTTCAGTTGACGTCAGATTCACCGGTGGCAATAGGTACGTCGCCTTAGATGAGTAACATTGTTGAAAGGCTCGATACTATTATCAGCCCTTCAGAATTTTTAGTTGCCGGTCCGATATTTTCCTAGTATCAGACTGGATAGGTTTCCCAAAGGATCCCGCGCAAGCTCCCTCGCTAATCCTCTATTAAAAAAATTCGACATAATCTTCCGCGAGAGTTTCCGTGTATTCGAATTTGACCTTGAAGTATTCATAAAAGTCGCAAATGAGGCAGGTTCTTCAACAGGAGAAGCAACGGGCCAATTGAAAAGTATCTAAGAACAGCAACATCTTCACCTTTGAATTCATCGACTTATATCGATTACTTGTTATCGGAGACGACTTTTACCTTTTTACTAGTTACGAATCAGTTCGTTTTATCAACAGAGAGCTGATAGGGTTTGTCGGTCACCGTAAAGAAATTCGAGTTTTGACGATTCGAGCGTTAGCCCCTCGTTAGAGCGAATCAAGGAGTTATGGGATGTGTGTGGGAGTACCACGATGCAGAACTTGCTCTTTCATTCACAACGTCGGTAAAGTTAGTTTGGGACCCCTGAAGCGATCGTTTTACATGCACTTTAATTTGAACCCGGAATTTTTTTCTGATTTTTCAGTTTGATTTGATAACATTTTTCTTGCTCTCTCTTTTTCTAATTTAGTTGGTTGTACAACCTGTTCTCTGACGAAATAGACAGCAAAATCAAGGATGAGCTTAAAAAACTTGTAAGCAGTTACAACTTTTGTAACTATTATGGAAACAGAAAATCAAACAAGAATGTTTCATTTTGTCTGATTATGCTACCTTTGGTGCTATTCATCTATTTCATATTTATATGTTCATTCACTCAACATACATTTGACTTTTTGTTATTCAATAAGATCTGCAAGGAAGCAAGAGAGGCGATAAACGGAGATGGAGCTGAATTTCTCGCAACCTTTCCCGGTAAATTATGAAATTTTTAAAAGGGTTATCCAGTGAGCAGCACTTCTGCGAACTACTTGGGTAGTAAAACTTTTTTATTTTCTCCTACGCGTTTCGTGTGACTAGCGCACACTTCATCAGGGAGTTTTACAAAACTAACAAGTATGCCTATATTTATGCCTAGTACAAATAAAGGAATTTTACAAATGATAAAAACACACCTACGGATATGCGTGGCAAAGCTACGCCTGTATTTGCGTCCAGGAAATAGGCGGCAAGAATTTTAAATGCGTGACATATTTTGAGCGTTACATAACTAGTTGGGGTCCAGAGTTTTAGCTAAAACTCTGGACCCCAAAAATTAACTTACATAGATTAGCTAGAGTAACAGTAGATTTGTAACAAACAGTGCAATCTAGATCTGGGAGTATCTGGTTAATAGCGTTCTTAATACGTGCGTGACTACAGTTGAAAGTGGTCTTAAAGACAATAGTCCTATTAACCTTACGCATACTTTTCGGATTAAGCCAGCGCTTCCTGTCACTGTATCTAATTTCGCGAAACAGCAGGAGCAAAAATCTGAAAGGATACCCTTGGTGTCTTAGCCATGACACAGTATAAAGTTGTCTTCAACTGCTGGTTTTTGTAGGGGTCAATACATCTTTACTTAAGGTGACTCTATACAGTTTTTTGGCGCACGGCAACTGGGTACTAAAATGGCGCGAGCGCGCGCAGTTTTCTAACTGATACGTAAATTTTCGTTATGCTGGCGCGCGAAACAAAGCCAGTTTTAGCCTGAAAAGTAAGGCTATTTTAACGCGTTTTCCTCGTTGAATTTTTCCTAAAATTGGCTCAATGTTAGGATTTAGCGGGTGTTTGTACTCCAAAAAATCTTAGGGAGATTTATACATGCACAACTGCAATAAATGGCAAAAACGAAAATTGCAGAATTGGCCAAACGTATGTACAGAATTTGTTTTGACTTTACGAGGAGACACTTTGGAGTTTCTCTCTTCCTTACACAAAAAAAAGAGCAAAATTTTACCGAACGAAATTCGGTCAAACCCGTTTTGAAACTAGCTGAGAGTGAAGGAATTAGCAGATGTATCATCCGCTGGTTGCCATGAAAACGGGGTTTACCAGTTGTAACGGTGTTTTTAGCAAAGCATAAGGACTTAGGTACTCGAGACTATGTTTGAACCCTGATATTTTCACAGGGCTGAAAAAATCAGAACATCAAGAAAAATATATATATCACTACCAGCGAAAACTGAAGAAATGGTATAGAGCCACCTTAAGGGGAGAGCAGCACTTTTTTGACTGCGTTCATTCACCGTCTCTAAATAGTTTCACCAAGTAATCCACAAAACAGTTATCTTGTCATAATAATGGTCAATTATGTAATTATGTATGAATGTGGGAAATACAGTGTGTCGCTTTTTCTTTTCCTTTTAATTTTTTATACCAGCCAATTGGCGCATAATAGCAACTAAATCTAACTCTAACTAACGCTGTCAATATTTGGCGGATTTCTATGAATTTTTAACACCAAGATGGTCTTACGAAGATCTACGCATTAAAAGGATGAAAACTTAACCCCCTCCCACACTTGATATTGTTTACCATCCCCCATAACTTTTCAACTCCCTCCCCCACTAGCAGTTGTTGGTCTTAAGACATCTCTCACACTAATGAACATGTTGAGAACTTCAAAATAAGCTATAGATTAGAACTATACCTAATATACACAAGGATTGGGACATTTTTTAACATTTAATTTTCTACGTTTTAAGCCCATTTATCTTGAAGCCATAACTTTTCTTATTTATGATTACATCAGTTATGAAATAGACTCATCATTAGCTTTAAAATGGTATATCATACATGGACAAAATGTCGTTTTGCCTCAGGGGTTAAAGGAATATTCATGTTGCCCATTAAGGGAACCTCAGTTTAGAGCTGTCGTTTTCTTCCATAGTTCTCAGAAACGTAAGCTCCGTGGCGCAGATTGATTACTCACTTGTTAAAGACCCTACGTTTACCTCCAGTTACATGGATGTACCATTAAAGGTAAATTAATGTTCACAATTTGAAAGGCTTTTAAAGGTTGATTTTTAAAAGTATCTGTCAGAATGTACAGGAAACATGCAAACATTCATCAAATCCGAAACGCTGATTTTCTCTCCGCGTGTTACGTTGTGATCAATTAAATTTACACCTCTCGTGCGATATATAGGCCCGTTTAAACGGTTTCAACACTTGCCCAACATTCATTCAATAAACGTTGAACGGATGGTGGGCAAGTGTTGGATGAACGGAGTGTTAAAACGGTTTTAACGCCATTCAACATTTTCAAGAACAAAGGAGATGTTGAATGAAAGTTTAAACCAATTTCAATTTGATTCAACACACTTTCAGCAACCTTTCAACATTTTTTACGCTTTCAACAATGTTGAACGACCTGTTCAAACGCCCCCGACATTTGGTTCAACAACTGTTTTGAACGCATGTTGAAGCAAATGTTGAAACCGTTTAAACGGGCCTGATAACGCGTTTCTATTGCCTGAGTATTTTATGCATCGGATAGATCTTAACAAAAAATCAGTTGCCAATGATCATTCAGTTTGAGTGTTATAAGATTTTATAATAAAATTATCCAGTCCCTTGAACAAGGTCCCAGAAAACATTTTTTAACTTTTCTAATACGTGAACGTGTTTCTGGTTTCCATGGTTAAGTGACCTGTGTGATAATTGTTGTATATTCGTTCCAGGGAGAATTTAAACCAGTTGGAGACCCTCGTGCTACGCTCGCGCTGTTTGTTCCTGCACCATTACCTCCCTTGAAAGGGATGGATAAGATGGTCTACATATGGCTGACTGATTACGTCTTCAACACTGCGAGCTTTGTTTATCACCAGCAAAGAGCTCTAAGAACTGTTATCAAGTCCAATGACGTAAGGGAAACTTTAATACGAATCGTAAATTAAAGCTTTATAGTCACTGATAGCAATGGAATAAAAGAAACTGAAAATTGACTTACTTTGCTTTTTCCAGCCCAAAATGAAATCGTTTCTGTGCGCTTTTAAAAACATTGTTTGGTCTTTGGATGCAATCCGACGGTGAAATCGTCAATTAAAAAGTGGGACTCAATTTTTCGCTCGTATTTTAGTGATAGTCGCGCCCACTGTTATTCAATTTCACGGGAAAAAAATGGTAAAAACACGGTAAACGATTTCAAAAAAGACGTAATACGCTTAACTGTACATGAAATATATAATATATTTCTCTTTCCTCAATTCATGTTATCTGCGGGTATATTACAAACTTACAAGATGACCAGCTCCTAGTTGGTTAGGCAGGTCAAAGATTATTGCACCAGTATCGCAAGTACTAACGTTGCGTTCATTGCGCGTAACTTCAATAGTCTTTGAGTGCGAATTGGCCAGAAGTCAAACCAAGTGCAGATTCGATTCTTGTCTGTAAATTGAATTGCATTCCACGCGAAAGAAATGCGATTTATAAAGGCTAGGAATTATGCTTTATTTCCAACTGGTACTTATCCTGTTTTTTAAATATATTTCACAAAAAGAAAATTATATAGAAGAAAAGATTCAGGATTTTTCGCAAGTCTGGTTGCGTAGATAACTACTAGAATATTTTCTTCTATATAATCTTTCATCCGCGGTGTGTGTGCATGTTTCATATATATACATATTAAAAAAATGTTTTTCGCAAAATTGAGCTTAGCCACTTTAAAGGTATACTGATAAGGCACTGTAAATTCAAGCGAGTGTTTGCAATTAAAAAACATATTTTCAGAGAAACGAAAGCCTTTCGTTACAATTTTTGTAACAGCATAATGAACTATGGCCCTATACGGTGAGCCAATATCTTATTGAAATCGGTCACGCCTGTAAATTGATGCTTTTCTGACAAAACGAAGGAAAGAAGAAGGGAAAGGAAGGAAGGAAGGTTCTTTCATTCTTTCTGGTATTCGTTGGCTGGACCGCTTGCTTGTTAACTTGATCGTTCAAAGTTCGGCTGTCTGGCCGCCTATACAATGGTTCGACATTTCGCGTTCTTCCGCTTGTGCGTGCATACGAATTATATGTGGGCGTTTAGTGTGTGTTAACAAGAAACTTAAAACAAATGAAGGCCTGATCGAAACATCACGGGAAAATACGTAAGGCTTCTTCTATCTCTCTTATTCGTCTGTTTTGTGAATGAATGGACTAATAAACAAGCCATTTGCTTTTATTCGTAGTTACCAAGAAATTCTAAATTCCTGTTGAACACGAAGGCATGCAAACATATTTTTCGTCAGGTTTGTATTTTTGCAACCTACTATTGATACTGATTGTTTTTAGTGTAGCTGACATGCACTAATAATATACGTTTAATTTAAGCCAGTATTTAAAGCGAACAAGAATAGAAGATAGGTTGTAGTTGCTTCTTTTTTAAATGAGATTGCACAGCTTCTCAGCGCGTTACATTTACAAAGGTGATTTTGTAGTCGATTTTAAGCAACGTTTTCTTGCGTTTAAATGTGATTTTAAATTGTCTTTATGAAGTAAGGCGACTTTCCGCTTACTTTTATGGTAATCTGATTCCAATTTTAAAATTATGTGCGGCGTTGCTGACACAGCCTATGAAGCGAGCATAAAACATGGCTTAGTTCCTTTGAAGGGTCCCTCAACGTAACTTTTTTGCAGAGACCACCTGCGTTCAACTCCTTTGGCATAAAAATCGCCATTTATTCGTCGTTAAAACGTACTGAAAATCGCCCCTAGTTTATCAAGGTGATATAAAGCGATTGTTAACATTGCCACTAAAATGGCCGATAGGAGGAATTTATGCTCTTTTTTATTTCCGTTCCCCTTGGACGTCTTCTGTTTAGCTGTACGAGAGGTACCGAGACCGCCCGATGTTTGTCAAGCTTTACACAACCAAAGCTCCCGTTTTCACAACCAGAACCAATATGACAAGCGTGACGGTCAATGGTAATGCAGAAATTCACGTGATCGCCAAGAATGGAGTGCCGATCTATGCTCTGACGTTGGGACTGGTAAGCTTACTGAGACAACGTAAACACCTCCGAACAATAGGCCGTTTTCATGATGGCATCATTTGATTACAACTTCGAGAATCTATGTCGTTTTTCCTTTCAAATCCCATTTGGGGGTACAAGAAATAACAATAACTCTAATTATTTAAGAAAACAAAATTCTCTAATTATCTTAAGGAAAGCAAAAAATTGAAGGATTCTGGTAGGGCCATCATGAAAATGGCTTTTTATTTTTATTGCTTCCCTCCCACGTCATGATGCTCTTATGCGGATTTGAAGTCCCACACAAATAAGATGCTGTAGCACCTACAGTTGCTTCATAACTTTGAAAATTAATTTCATTCTTAAACGCTGTTTGAAAAATATGAGATGTAATAGTGTTACTGAGATATTTTACAATTCTCCAAGATATAACAAGCAAGGGAACGAAAAATAATGACAGTTTTGGAATATGACGAATCGTTGTATTTTCCAAGTACAAATCCCAAAAACACCGCGTTGTTAATATTATTTTCCAGGTACCACGTACAACGTAGTATTAGCAAGAATTGTATTAAAATGCCACGGACAATAGACCACTCGACTGATCCATGAAACGCCCTAGCGCGTTACAAATTTCTTTAACTTTTTAACCTCCCATTTAACTTGTTAGTCCTATAGATTTTCGTCTAGGCTTCGTTAGAGAACCTCACTGTAATTTCTCGTGCTAGTTAATTCACAGAATTTACGATCCCTTGCTTTCGGTGATGTTTGTAAATATATGGATAACGTTCTGTGCTTAGCCTTACTACAATACGTAGACTGAATACCTATATCATGCCATTTGTGGTGTACATTGGGTCCGGCGTCTCTGTCTATACATTTCATAAATGGCTGGGACAAAGAAATGAAAATTACTGAAAAACGACACTTTTTAAAGCTTTTTGTACCTGTTTTTAAGGGTTTCCTATTATCCTATCATCGTCAGTTACAGTGAAATTGACAATTAGTCGACCTAATTTTAGCGAAAAGATGTCGGTTTCGATGAGTCTCCTATCATAGTTAGTTACACTGGTGATTGACAATCTTTCAATTTCACTGTAACTGAAAATGGTGGAAAGCCATGGAAACATGTCTTTTAAACTTGAAAATCTTGTTGTCCTTTTGTTAAAACCTTTTTGATGTGCCAAAATGAGATGATTGCGGCCAATCTGATTGTATCTTTCAATCTTGGTTGATCAAGGGTGAATGAAGCCCTAAAGAGATGCACATATTCTTTTATCTTCTGTTTTTACGTCATGTCTTCTAACTTTTATTGATTGCTGAAATGTTGTTGGATGTGTGATTTTTTTTCATTCTATGCTCATTTCTCCAGAAATTTGTTCTTAATGGATCTGTTGGTGTGAAATACGGGAACTTATCATTTCACGCCGAGTCATTCACGTGAGTTACCCTATTGAGAGTAATGGTAATTATTAAAACTGGGACAGTGCAGAATGCCTTCCAGAGTTTTGATTGGTCTAGCGCCTTTGAGATGTCAGCCACTATACTATTCCTGGGAAATGGTGGTCACTAAATCATCCTCTGGTCTTTCTTATAAAATGAAATCGGTCAGATCTTGCAATCTTTCTCGGTTGTTTTTAATGAAACCATTACCCTCGCTCGCGCTTGTTGGATATGCGATGATATCGTCAACGCGCCTCGTTGGCTATCTGTCTCAAATTCAACACGCCATCGTGGATAATTGTTCAGTTAAAAGTTATTCTATTAGAAAAGTCACCCGTGCACGTTAATTTGTTAAGGTAGCCATCAATGACACCGTTGACCATGATAACTGTCTTTTTGGACTTTGATTACCCACCAAAGAACGGCACTTGACATTGTTAGTAGCCGGCCTGGGAACAAGCTCTCTAGTAGAGTCAGCCGCGAGAGGATTATAGCGCCTCTCCTCCCAGCCCTGCCCCAATCCTCTCGCTGACCCAATGGAGAGCTTGCTAGCAGGCTAGATTGTTAGTACTATGATTCAGTCTGCTCTCACTTCTCATCAATTCAGGTTAGTTCATATGATTTTGTTTTAAAAAAAAGAGATATTCCTCATTATGCCATTTTAATTATCATTCCCCTATTGTAGGTCCCAAGTGCGTCTCGTTCGTTCTGCTATCGGAGATATCAGGGTATGTTTTTATAAGTCTTTTTCTCTTGATGAGTGGCTGACTGACTGACTGACTGAATGATGATTGATCGACAGGCCTGCCAAATAGCTTAAGGAAGTCCTTTTGGCATCGCTGGAGAGTTCCATACGATATCTTTCCATCGATGCCCTTCTTTATCTAATTTCTGAGAGAAGACAATTAGCAAACTCCAAGCATGTTCATCTTTCTTCTTTCTGTCTTTCCTCCTTCCTCCTTAGGCGCCTTGTAAGATTTGTTTTGTTGACAAACTGTATTCAAAATAAAGGAGGATTTTAAGGAATTGAATGAGGCTTAAAACTCATCCTTACCTATATAAATATTTTGTTTCACAGTCGAACGTCATGCTTCTCCAGACGTTCATCAATCTGTTAATTAAATCTGGACACTTTGTTGACAAGTTGAACGGTACGTAAAACCTCAAAAGTCATTATGAAGTGCTATACCGGGGATTCTTTGGTTTTTCGAGAAAGTGTTACAACACGAGCAAAATAACCCTACATTGAAGCCCTGAGCCTCAAGGATGGTACCTGCCATACGTTCTGCGCATCTCGGGATGGCCCGAGAAGCTCTGATTTGTTAAGGACGCTGCCCACTAATCCAAAGGTATTTTTGCGCGGTTTATGAGTTTGCGGGAAGCAATGATCTTCTTTTCCCGCATATTCATAAACCGCGCAAAAATACCTTTGGATTAGTGGGCACCGTCCTTAAAAGACGTGTCCGAAGAGTTTTTCCCATTGTTTGACAAAATTTATGATATTTTGGTAGACTGTTAAAAATAAATAGTACCTCAAGAGGTCTCAAGACGAACCAAAAACTCTTGGAAAACTTAAACGAGATTTTAATGCCTATTTTTGACTAGAATCAGCACAGTAAAATCCTTACTTAGCTTAATCCCTTCAGTGACATTTGCGATTTTTTTTCGATGTTTCAAAAATTCCTTTTAAAATGTATTAAAACGCGTCAGTAATCAGTGCTGGCATGATAATACATTCTCTCCTTCCTTTTAGTCCTCGGAGACAGAGGATTTCCGCTACCAATGCTTCCCCATGTTGTCTGGGAGGATACTTCCCTCACTACTGGAGAGGTAACCTGTTCATATGTGTTAACATTTGAATCGTAATATATTCTCACTAGGACCATCTGCAAACAATGCCGTAGTCTAGATAAGATATGGGAGACCCAGCCCAAGGTGGTCAGGAGTGGAGAGCTCCTAGTAAAGCGGTGGTTCATCGCCGCGAGGAGGTGGGTGGGACGCGTAAAGAGGAAGTCGTAACACCGAAATGACTGAATGAACTATTGTGAAAAGGGAATGGCCTAATACATGTATAAGGGCCCGTACTATAGAATCACTGAAGTGATGGATCGTCACGGACTGCACGCGGCATGCTAGGATTACGTAATAAGATTTCTAAGGCTATTTTTTGCGATGCCCCCAGAGAGAGTACTAGATCAATTATTTCTTTGCGAAGCTAAATACACGGCCCCATTGGCACTTGTGCTATAAACACTGCCGAGGGAAAATGAAAGTTATTTATTATTATTGTTATTGTTATTGTTATTATTATTATTATTATTATTATTATTATTATTATTATTGTTATTATTATTATTATTATTATTTTGATCAATAATGATTTCTTGAAACACAAGCAAGCGAAAATTAAAGTTAATAGCCGACGTTTCGGCGTCATCGTGACACCATTCTCAAGACAAAGTGGATAAATTAATGCGAAGAAAATAGAAAACTCAACGAAGACCTTGAAGTTCGAGAAGTCAAGCCTGCCACTGTTAACCAACAATGTCTAGTTTATAAATTTCAGTGTAACCTGTGTGATGCAGGATATGTTGGTTACACTCGCGGCCACCTCCACGAACGCATTGATGGACACAAACAAAAATCGTCGTCTATCTGCGAGCATAACTCGAACGTTCTTTCTTGTCTTTCAGAACAATTTCATGTGCTAGCTTAATGTTCGAACAAATTTGATTGCCTAATTAAGGAGATGCTTTTCATAAGAAAACTTTAACCATCCCTAAATGTGCAAACAGACTCGATCCGCGCAAAGGTATTCACTTGAAGAACTTGTGATCCATTGTTAATAAGCTAATTTGTAGAGAAATCAAATCTTCGCATTAATTTATCCACCTTGCCTTGAGAATGGTGTCACGATGACGCCGAAACGTCGGCTATTAACTTTAATTTTTGCTTGCTTATTACTATTATTATTATTATTATTATTATTATTATTGTTGTTGTTATTATTATTATTATTATTATTATTATTATTATTATTAATATTATTATTATTATTATTACTGGAAATGATGTGTTATTCAGTTAGTGACAGAGCCATACTCGGTAAAAGGAAAACCGAGTGCTTCTGTGAGTGGTCGAACCTAAGACCTTCCGATTACTAGTTCGGATGCTCTACCACTGAGCTACAGGAGACTCGTGGGAGCTAAGGCAATTAAACTAGATTTATGGGACAAACATTCTGCATACTGCTAGGATTGGAATGTCATTTGTGGCATTAACATCTGTGTCACTCATTGCAAAACACATCATTCTTAATTTTCACCAGGCTAAAAATATACCATCACATCTATTCCATTTCAATATAATAATACTACTACTACTAATAATAATAATAATAATAATAATAATAATAATAATAATAATAATAATAATAATAGTAATTATTATTATTATTAGTAATTATAGTAATAATAGTAATTATTATTATTATTATTATTATTATTATTATTATTATTATATTCAAGTGAGGCCAGTGAAGTGAAAATGGTTCAATTGCACTTTTCTCTGACGCTGTTTAATATGGATATAAGGAATGATAATGTACGTAAATTGAACAAGGGCTGTCGAGTTGCAACCAATAATGGTCCGATGAAACCTAAGTTGTTGTTTGGTAGCCATCACGTTACTTTTTTTCTTTCTTTTCTTTTCTACAGGGTTTTACACTTATTGAGACAAACCTCAAGTATTGGTCGAAACACTAAACATGAGCGAGAAGAGGACAAGCAATGATAAACTATCCTAACATTAAGAAACGGCTTGATTTTTTTGCTGTTAGATTAGCGACTTGATTTGTAATAAGAGGACATTTTCTAAAACTTTACATAATTTGATAATTAAACCCAAGATTACAGCCTTGATGTAATTCAAATACCTTGGCCTGGCGAATGAACAAAAACCTGAGATATGTAGAAGACATTAACAATGCAGCGAATATTTTAGGTGCTATGTTTGGACTTGAACGTTTCCATTCTTGTTCAGATTCAGAAATCGTTGGCATTCAGGGACAATTGAATCGTCTTGGATACTGATCATGAGAATGCTTCGAACTTCACACACTTCAACTACAAAAACGAACAAACAAGAGAAACAAATAAATAAACAAAAATAGAGAGAAGCAAACAAAGAAACAATGCAATGATGGTTATCTGATGGTTGCTTAAACTCCCTAAGATATATTTTGACGTCGGACGCTGCATTCTTATGATTTGAAATCATCGATAAAAAGGGTTGCAATGATTAACTTTCCATATTTTCCCCCTCATGTTTTGAAACCTTTTAAGGCTTTTGTTTTTATTACTATTATTATTGTTCTCATTGTTATATTCTTTCGACTGAAACTTGCCATTTAAACCAGTAGTTCCCGTACATCTGTCAGAGAAAGTAGTAAAAAGCCAACACTCGATTTGCACATTGTTCACTAACGCAGGTGCTTGCTCTTTGATTGTAAGACAAGAGTGGAAAACTAAAGTAAAGTATAAGCGGCTTTATAAAACACATCACTCTAAAAATTTTCCGATAAAAGACTAACTACGTAAAGGAACTTTAATAACTTTAAAAAACCGGCCAAGTTTCGACGTTATCTGGACGTCTTTATAAAGTCAAACTACAATTCAAATGAAAAGCTATAAATGCTAAGTAAAAACAATATATGCCATTAAACTGAATAGAGAGAAACAAATGTTGAAAACCTTGTTATGTAAAATAAACGGTTTCGCAGAATGGAATCACTATTCAAATCAGGATTGACTTGCTTTTTAAAACACCCTTTAGGTAAGGAAGTCAAATTTCCTTGGTACTTTCTCAATGAGCGAAATCGGCTCCTTTTTAGGACGCTTATATCCCAACGATCTTCCATGAAATGCTTTCTAATAGGCAGGTCTTGTCTTCAACAATATACGTCAGTGAAGATGTCGGGCTGTGTAGTCCACATAATCTGCATCAGAAAGATCATATGAGAATAAGTATAGGACGTACTGTTGATTGGGGTTGGGGGTTGATTTCTTTTTAATTTCTTTTTTTGTGGTGCTGCGTACGGACGCCAGACAGTGACATGATAACCCAAACCTCTCGCAATTTCTCGATCCATATCTCCTTACCCATGGTGCTCCTTGCGCGCGGAGCTCCGCTAAAAGCAGGATAAAATTAAAACTTTGCAATGAAACGTTGCAACGTTTTGCGAGGTTTCGTCAAGTCAGGTGACACAGCTATACTCGGTACAGGGAAAACCGAGTGCTTCTATCAGGAGTCGAACCTAAGACCTGGGATGAGTTAGCCTGAGTATCAGGCCTGATACTCAGGCTAGGGATGAGCCTGGGATAAGCGTCTCGTTAATTGATTAGTTCTCTTTTGATGTACAGCGCGCTCTTTAATATCAGGGGCCGAATTCACGAGGCCCTCCTAAGTAAAGATGTAATCTAGATCTAAGTATTGTTTCTGAACCATAGTATGTTGTTATTTCAACAATAGACTTTTGTTAAAAAACAATATTTGAGATCTATAAATACGTTTTAGTTGGCATCACAATAGACAATTGTAGGATATATCTTAACTTAGGAGGGTTTGGTGTATCCGTCCCCTGGCCCCTGTACCACACCTGAATAAGATCGTGAGATAAGGATGACGGAGTATTGGCCACGTGCAATTCAAAATGAGCCAATCATGAAACGAGAAATAAAGTTCTCCTCTCCACCCTCAGTGTTCATTGTCGGCCAATCAGGAGCATGAAAGTCATCGTCTCCCCGTCAGCGACGTAAACATATACTTTTAGACCTTCAATCGATCTTTTTTATTTCTAAAATTAAATTTTTCCTTTTTGTGAAAGGATGACTAATTTTTTACTACTTATTTTCTTGTATTGATGTCACGTTAAGCAATGATATCATTCACATATCGCGGATTTTAATTGTTTTCTTTTTTATGCCGCTTTTATTAACGCACATTAAAACTGAACCGATTATTAAGTCAGAAATAATTTGGTAAGAGTTTCAACATTTTGTTAATTTCTACAGCATTAATATTTTGACACCAAAAAACTAATTTTTCTTCGTAGTTATAATAGTGCACAATGTTACTTGACTTGTCATTAGATTGATTGATCTCCAAATTCAGCTGTTGTTCCGTTTTCAATATATAAAAAATCAATACAGTAAATTCAGATTCATATGAAGAGAGCTTTGTGAACAATGAGCTCTACAATACTAATACAACAGATTACCCGTAGGAAAGAAGGTTTTTTAAACGAAATGATGGTGGAGGTGTGAAATATAGAGGTACAAAGAATACAAAAGGCTAATCATTGATATAAGCTGGATACCCATTGGTGATAGGTTTGGCAGATCTTCCTGTTCAGTAAACTTTAAACAAGTTAAATATATATATATATATTTTTATCAGCACTGTCTGTTCAGATAAGCCATTTCCAGTAGACTTTCATCCTCTCTTTTCCAAACTGTGTCGATGACTAGTCTGCAGTGTCACTGATATAAAAACGAGTTTTTTTTTTCATTCAAAGAAATAGAACTTTTCCTTATATCAATGATTTTGCACTAGGCGTAAATGGCCTCCCATCGCAAGCCCTCTGTTTACCTAATTGTGTAAACATGTCCATCATTTACTCCACCGAATAAATTCACCTTGATCAGCTCACCTGTTTTATACACTGCTATTCTGGCAAGCCTTTCCTTGTGCTTTTAGCCATCATACTACTGTCAAATCAAACTGAAAACGTTTTCGACGCAATGTAAAAGATGCAGATAATAGAGAACATGTCAGCAATGACTGGCTTAAACAAAACGTCTTCGGTCATTGGTGTCCTTTCCAAAGCAGAAGGCATCGTGTGGTGCAGTGTTTATGCATTGGAAGCTGTCTTAATTGTTGTGGGAAACCTGGTTACGATTGTTCTCTTTGCAGTCAACAGGGACCTTCGTAAGAAGAGTTTATACCTGATCATCAATGTTGCGTTTGCTGATCTGATGTACGGAGCTCTGCTAACGCCGTTTGATATTTACTTTATATACGTCGGTTATTTTTATGAGCTTTGGTCAGGAAAACAATCTCCAACGCCTTTAAATATTTCGTACCATATTATTTCTTTCTGTTTGGTACAAAACACGTTAACGTCTTCGGCCTTAATATCGTGTGAGAGATTTTACGCCATCTATTGGCCACTGAAGCACCGAACATTGTCATTGCGGGCATATTGCATTGCTATTTTTGTAACGTGGTCGTCATCAATTCTTGTATCCGTGGTGTGCACAGTATTACTTTACTTCACTTCGACCAAACTTGATTACTACATCACGGCATCATACTTTTTGACTCTACTATTGATTGTCTGTGGTTGTAATATTGGTATTTGGAGAACGTTTAGACATAGAGGTATCCCCTCAGAACAGCCAAACAGGGCTTTACAAAACAAACGCTTGACAAAAACTTTGCTGTTTGTATCGATAATGGCTTTGATTTCTTGGCTCCCGATAACTGTAGTAAACTTTTTAGTGGCCATTTATGAGATGCCGATATCTTGGCACGTTTTTCACGTGACTGTTGCTGTAAACGTTTCCAACTCTTTCGTAAATCCTTTAATCTACGCACTACGAATTTCTGAGTTTAGACGAGCGCTGAGTTTACTCTGTTTTACAAGGCAGGCACCAACGAGCAGGGAAAACCATAAAAGAAGAAATAGATATAAGGTTGCCGCCGTGACATCAGTAAACCAGATAAAAACATTGGGAACTGATTCCAGTCATCTACAGCTGGCGACAGGTGGACACGACACCAAACTGTAGTCGAACATGGAATAAATTTATCAGGCTGCCATGAAGAGGTGTATAGAGTTAAGTTTAAACTGAACGATCGAGACAGTATGTACATGTATATATGCAATGATTTTTAATTAAAGCTGTATTTTTAATGTACTTTTAAAACGCAATTAGGACAAAAAAGTTTTTCTTCATTTTATGGGAGTCCGATGTTACAAAAAATTGCGTTTTTAGGCCTACATGAAACTTGTCAGAAATTTTTGGAAATCTGTTTTGTAGTTCAGGGGTGCAAAATGAATAAATACGTAACTCTACTTGATATTGTTCCCGTGAGGACTGTGTTTTGGTTACAGATCACCTCACATCTGCGACCGTTGGGGAGCATTGATACTTTTGGACCTTTAGAAACTTTTGGTCGGCAGAGAAACGCCGGACATGACGAATTTTTGCAATTTTCTACATGCCATTTCGAGCATGGTTGAATGAGTGTGGGTATTTGTCGTAGACTTTTTTTCATTGTTAAAACAATGAAATTGACAATTCCCAAACGTTACGTCATGAGGACAAAGTGCAGTTCTGTAGTCTTTGAACTTTCAATAGTAAGGCCATCGTAAGGTGTAAACTCAAACTCAAATGCCGGCCAATTCCTCGGTACCGGACCGGGATAGCACAATAATAATCGAATAAAAACAGTTACATTTATCAAATTTCGAGGAAAAGGCACAGATTGACTAACTATTGAAGGCCTTCATAAGGATTTTATTTTGACCATCTCACTAATGCAAGAATCCTCGAAAATATATTTAGAAATCAAAGTCTAAAGCATGCGACGATTTAGACACAAGATTCTGTCACTGGGAAATCATCTTGTCTAACCCGTTCAAGGGCCGCCTTACTGCGTATGTATCTTCTAAACAGCGATTCTAAGTACGTAACAGATAAGAAAACGCCAAGTTCAAAACACAATCCACTACTCTGCCAAAGTATTTTCCTTCTGTGATGTTTGTAATGTTATCCATTGCATAAAATGTACTTTATGCAAAAAGTTCTACATTGGTGGGACAGGAGGGAGACCACTGGCGACCGATTTTATCTTCGAGACGTTAAAATTGAGAAATGAGAAACCTGCATCCAAACCAGTCGTCCGACACTTTAAACTACCTGACCACTGCTACAAACACATGCCGCATGTGGCACTTTGTATTACGAGGAAAATCCTTAGAAACATCACCCTGAGATGCTCAGAACGTATGCGCTGCAGCAAAAGGTGTCACCGCCTTTAAGTATGATAATGAAAATTACCGTATTTCCAGTGTTAATAAGATGGTTAAAAAGCGCACATTGATGTAAATTGGGTTTTGTTACCTGCAGGTGTCATGTTTGACGTAAGTAGTACCATAACCGTGTTAGGTATGTCCACGTGTAGGTCACAGTATTGGCACTCCGTGCTAAGAGGGTCAAACTGACCA
Organism: Pavona decussata; assembly: GCF_977016875.1. Taxonomy (NCBI): domain Eukaryota; kingdom Metazoa; phylum Cnidaria; class Anthozoa; order Scleractinia; family Agariciidae; genus Pavona; species Pavona decussata. The sequence continues at coordinate 1,740,323 of NW_028145599.1, forward strand.
TAAAAAGTAATGCATCGATCAATTGGGATCTTCAACATCCCTCCCAGGTAAAAGCCGGACACTTGACCGTCAACCGTGCCCAGGATGGAGGCAATTTGAACCGAATTTATCTTTTGGTCTGGAGGGTTGTTTTTCCTTGGTTTTGTAGAGAATTAAAGGGGTTTTCAAAGTTTTTACCGAAAAGTTCACTCGAAGATGGCTTCAAATGAGTTTCAAGATGATGTAATTAGTATTTGCCCTCGAGGAGGTGGCAGTTGAGAACTTAAGGAGACTCGAAAGGGTTTCAAGCCTCGTGCGCGCACTAACCCACCCACTCAATAACTAAGGTGTACGCGTCAGATGAATGAATCAAAATGTAAATCAAAAGTTGCGTGCACAGAACACTGGAAGTGGAAATGCTTCGTAAAATCGCGCGAACCGGAAAAAAAAGCTGTAGGAAACATTTGTTTTTATCTCGAAACTTTGCGCGGTGACCTACCTTGATTTTTTGCATGCATGCCACATTCAGTATACCACTTCAAATAGAAATGTTTGGGAGAAATTTATCCAGTAGAAATGTTTGTAGGTGAAAAAATGCCCTTTTGAAATAGCACAAAATCTACTAGATTAACGTTTTGTAATATTTCCAAAGAAGTTGAAGAATTTAGGGTTCTTTCCAACAAGGCAATAAAACGGTAGGTAGAGGTTTTTTTTGTAGAGCTGACCTGTTGCCATGGCAATCGCAATGATGTCAGAACTTCCTTTAAAGTATTGCCCAACAACTGAGTTACAAAGCTGTTTATAGTTTGTCCACTTGTAATCATTCATCATTTCACAAACATTACAACAATGAAAAACCCTTACAGGCCTCCTTAAGGGACAGAAAAGTGATGGGGGGGGGGGGGAGGGGTAGGAAAATACCAAAAAAAAAATTCGTGAAAGCCAAAATGCCAGAAAAAAAAATTCTTGCAAGCCGAGACGGAAGAAAAAAAAAATTCTTGCAGAAGGAGACTAAGGAATTATTATAGAAAATACCTTTTAGTGTTTTAATGGCAGAAGAAAATTTCTTCCAGAATGCCCCAAAATGGCCTTTTTAATGTTTGAAAATCTAAATTTTTTTGTGGAAGTTTGTTTTGTATGAACAACAAACCAACCCCACATTTTGTGTCGTGGCTGGAATTTACCCTTACTACAACTCAGTATTTTGTTTGTGTTTGTAACTGGTAGTAAACCCAATAATCACGAGTAATAGGTCAATTGGTTTTGAAGAAAAACGATTTTGTCAGTAAAACGCTTTCAGCATATCTGCTTATCCATAAAGCGCTTTGTAGTTTTATTCGTTGGGCCACAGAGTGCTTTATGGTTACAAAATTTAAAAAAACTGAGCCATTTTCAAGAAGTCCTGCTAAACGCTTTTAGGAGCATCTAGATTGAAGGGCAAGTGTTCACTTTATTCACCACAAAATGCTCTGTGGCTCATTGTCAATACCACAAAGTGCTCTGTAGGCAAATTAAAACAGCACAAAGTGCTTTGTGATCTGGTGATCGAAAGTACCTTGTATCTTGTGAATGACTTGCTGTTTACTGAAGGATTAAGGCGGTCAATAACCGACATAGTTTTAAAATAATTTATGTTTAAAGCTTTTATTGCAAAAATCAGGATGTAGGACAAATTTGCTTTGAATATAGTACGGTCAACCCTTTCTATTAAAGACGCACATCGTCGGGACCGACTCCAACTGTCTGGCTTAGAGAGGTTTCCGGCTGATAGAGAGTAGAGGTATTAAGGTGACACCAGTAATACTGAGATAACAAGCTGAACCGATGCACAATGACTACACGCGCCATGAATTTGACTTTTGAATTTTAAGTAAATTGAGATTATATACTACTTGAAGTGTTTGTTATGAAACATTTCATAAGATTTCTTGGCGCCAACAGTTTTGAAAAAATTTGAATCAATTGTTATTAAAATGTGTTAAAAAGTAAACAATCAATAATCAGACAGTACATGAAATTTGATTTAAATTATTTGAAAATGATGACCAGTCTTTTATTTAAGTGTGAGGCTGATTTTACTATCAGCACTATAGATACTACTTAGACACTAATTTCGTTGTTTTTGTTTAGTTTTGACCATTATGCTGTAATTTTTAGATATTGTCTCAGGGGTTAAATTCCTGCATAAGCACTGAGCCAAAAAAAAAAAAAAAAAAAAAAATCCTGCAAACTGACCATCTTTTATTTAATTTTACGTTACCTTCCGATTCATCGTTCGGCTAAAGCAATTTATATAATATAATAAAACGTACTTGGACACTGTCAATAACTCTGAGAAAGTCCCTCCTGATCATCAAGCCAGATGAGAAAGCTGCTGACCCCGCGCGATCTACTGTATGATCTTTGGATCAAAGGAAACATTGCTAACAGAAAAGTGTCATTTTCAGACGAAATCTGTGTTAATAACAATAAAAAAAAAGCCGGTCAGGAAATCATCACTTGGTCAACGGTGTGCTTTGCGCGCGTCTGCAGTTGTTTTGGGATCAATCAGGTAATGGCGGATTTTATATGGAATAATATGGCGAACAGCACATTAAAGTCGAATATTTCCGTAGAAAGGTTACAAGAAGGTTAGCTGCTAAAAGAAAACAATTGTGGGCATGTAATTAGTCGCATTAGTTCATGTTTTTGGTGTCTGAAGGAATTGAAACCGGCTTGAATTTGATCGGTATTGTGAAGCTGCTGTTCATGCAGCGCCAGAAACGATCGAATATCGCAGCCCAGCGATATCGGAAGCCTCAAACAAGGAGAACCAAAAAGGTCTTATTGCACATGCAAATCCGTTCGTAAAATCAAGTAAAAGGATGGTAGTGGCTGTTCGAAGGTGGCTACTGATCTAGGGTGTGGTAAGCAAATGCGGCGTCGATAAAGCGACTCCTCAATTTTATTTCAAATGGACCACAAAGCTGAGTTTTGTTCTTAAAATAACTCAGTTTCCCGATTGTGAACCCTTTTTTGTTATCACCGAGCAAAGAAAGCTCATCCTTTTGCTAGGCTCGATTTCCGCCGCTCTCTCGAGTCCGGTCTTTGTTCTCTTTTCCCGAACAGCGGCTGGAAATCGAGCCTACCTTTTGCATGCTTTTCGTCTTTGCTGTGAAGACCCAATGAAAAGCCACTTATGCACATTTGACGAAAAAATTGTGACTGGTTGTTTTAGTGGAAATGAGCTGTTTTCTTAGGAAACGGTCCTTAGAATTTCGTGAAATTTGACAAAACAGCAGTTTTCTAAAAAGCGTAACTCGCCTACAGCGTCACCCTACCAGTATTTTGTGAGTTTTTCTGGAGACAAAAAAAAAGGAAAATCTTACGACTGCATTATTATTTTTGGACGGTTTTAAACAGCTTGCCGCGTTGAAGTACGTGGTTTGAAAATAACGTTTACTGGCACCCGTATATGTACTAGAAAACTGTGTTCGGGCTGGCAGATTTAGTAGTTTTTAGTGTTTCTATTTCCGCTTTCAACGCCATCAGTTATTCAGTCTTTTAAAATTCTCAGCAATCTTTCTTCCTGTAATAGATGAAAAGAAGTTGAATACTAGAACAGCTTTAATTTCTGAATCATTTCTTTTATGCAAGTTCGGAAACGCTGCTTTTCAGGAGCCATCTTGATTATCTTAACAAATAACCCTATGTCAGATTTTGCAGTCGTTTTTTCTTGTTCGATTCAACGTGACGATTTTGTTTGCTGCCCGTGTGAAGAACAGATCGCTATTTCGTCTCTTTCGTGAGTTGATTTAACGTTCGTTAGTCAAGGAAGAAGCGGGGAAAAATTTCGCTTGTTATTCGTGCTGTGTTTGATTTTCGTCTTGGGTCCTCTGGGAAGTTCTAAAAACAAATCAAACAACAAAGTAAGTTTTCACTAGAACTTTACCTAACTGCTGGTTTTGTTTCTAATTTGGGGTGTTAATCAACATTTTAACACCAAAATGGCAATGAAAAACTGACATTGAGATGAAAATGCGCCGTTTCTTGTCCGTGTTTTTTCAAATAAGTGAAACGTAAGTGACTAAAATGATGAATAATTTAGTTTGTTAATTTTTTGTACACCTTCGAGCGAGTGCCCGTTCTATTAATTCTATGATACTTGGGATACAGGCTTTCGTGAAACAGTCTGAGATAACAAACAACACACACGTACCAGTGTCCACAAATGGACTCCTATTCAGTGGTGACTTTTTAAGAATGTTCAAGGAAACTTACTTCGAAGAAGACTTAGCGAGGTCATCAGAATAAAACTGAAATAAAAATAAAACAGCTGTCGAATTTAGATTCAATGTTTGTGTTCGACTTGTATGATTGTATTAGTGTTCTGTAGATCTGACAGAACTGACCGTTACTACGGTTACATTTACCTCTTTAGAAAACTGGGTCGCTGAAAATGATGTATTTTGAACATCTCTTGGATGAATTTTGCCATCCACGAGATCGGCTCACACAACACAGGCGCGTAGCTAAGGTTCGATAGGGGTGTTCGTAGAGCCCCAAATCTTGCTGAGCGCCGGAGGCGCTCTTACTAGGGGGGTCCGGGGGCATGCTCGCCCGGAAATTTTTGAAAATCTAGGTTCCCAGAAACCTCATTTCCTGCATTTTGAGACCCATTTTAGGCAAATCACAATTTTGTTTTACTGCAGCTTTTTAAGCTATATACATCATTTCGTCGGCATAATTGTTTCAACTTAAACAAGAAAGTTCAATGTACAATCCGTGCCCTGTCAAGTTCTGATAGCTATTCGATCCGCTGATAGTCATACACCAAGCTGGTAAACTGCATCATTCTTGGGTGTGGGCCTTCGAACAAATTGACTATCTCGTCAAGATTGACAGGCATATCATATTTGATATGCATTAGAGCCAGGGCGGGCAGCCTACTCTCTCCCATGGTACACCTCATGTAGTTGTTGAACCTCCGCATTGCCCTTATGGAACGTTCACATTCACAAGTGAATGTTCTCAGACGAACTTGTACGTAATTGCGCGTGAAACTCAACAAGGCTTGAACTGAGATAGATAGATAGATAGTTTATTAAAACTATTAAGTTTGAAGTGAATCTCCTTTCAGAACAATGCCGCATTCAGAGAACAAAACGTATCGCAAAGCATGCTTTCCTATGGCTTTTTTGGGCGGATGCGGTTTTACCGCAAAATGAAACGTCATTGAAATTAATCTCCAAGGGTTCTTGACAATTTTTATTTTTACTGTGGATAAGACATAAGGCCTAAAGAACGGGTTTATATCTCTATTTTTCTTTGGTTGATGTATTTCGACGACAGGAACTTTATCTAAAAGTTTTTCTTCGGCCATTATTGATCTTCAAAGGGGGTTCGTTCGAACCCCTCCAACCCCCACTCCTACGCGCCTGCAACAGCCAAATGCATGGAAAACAGACCTACGTCATTGGCGCCAGAGCCATGTGAAAAAGAGAGAACGAGCGTATGGATAAATACAGAAACAACTAGCGCTAGAAACAAGCTAATGGTAGGGTTGAAAATGGAGATGAATTCAAACTTAAACAAGGAAGTTGAATATAAATAACTTATACTGAATCTTAAAGAAATGATATTGGAGCGCACAACAGAAGCCAAAACTAAACGGGGAAAGTTAGGTAAAGCGACACGTCACAAAAATGGCGTAAAAAGTGAAGCCGAAGCACCTTCGACAATTAACAATTCTAATTTCCGCGATAAGATTTATTTATTTAGTTATTATTCTTTGCCACCAGATAGTTTTACAATTATATAATAATTTTTTAACTGATAGTTAAGGGGAAAGTTACTGGTAAATAGTATGAATAATTTGCTTAAAAGTTTGGGAATAATCTATCACAGGCGTTCAGATGGTGGGAGAGTCGAGAAAAAAAAAGCCTGCGTTAGTCTTCCACGGCAGCTTGTTATCATTTGATCGCATCGCAATTTAGTTCGAAGCTAATCAAAAGACAGGTCGGAATGTGATGCAGTCTTTTGAATTTTGCATTACGTTGCGACTCATAAGTTTGGACTGAGGTCGGTCAAGAAATATATCTAGATGTATAGAACGCACTGACACAGTATAACCTGTATAATCCCTAGTACGCTATGGGTTGGTCAATCACCTCAAGAAGCATGTTGTCGTCTAAAGAAAAGGGTCTTTCATTGAGCGTAGAAGCCTTTGTTAACTTTGTATAGTACACAGATAGTATGAAGAGTAAAGCAAAGGAAAGATGTTGCGCAGGGAACATTGTTGCGGGGAAAAGGGGAAGTTGCCTCGCTTTTTCCGTAATAAAGAAATTATGTATTTTAAAAATATATATAACTCTGGACCAGGAAACAACCTTCAATTTTATGTCTCTTAAGAAGTGAACAGAACACTGACACTAGTTGGAACTGAGAAAACAGTTTTCATTCTTATTCTCCTGAAGTAATCTTAATCTATTTTTCAGTACTTTCTTTTAATTTTTTTGTAGGCCTCTGTGACAGGCGCAAAACAAAGCAGCTGTGAGCGTCAAGGTCAATTCTGTAAGGATGGTAAGTTACCTTCAAAATTTTGTGTAATCAGTTTTCACAACTTGTTTTTTCTTCGTACACATATATAATACTATTCCCTAAATCTTGGGCTGTGTGGCACAATGATCGACTTTTTTTCATTACACAGGACGAGATGGGCGTGATGGATTAAACGGTGATGTTTTCGTTTCATACTTAAACTTGTACTGCAAATAAGACTGTTTTTATAAATTTTTCTGTACGTTAACAGATTCACTGGATTTTGTTATTTTTGTATATTGAACACAGATTAAATCCACAGATCTTCAAATTGATAAGACGTTCATTCTAAATATTTTATTACGCACTCCAGGAAAAGTTTCTTTAAGATTTTACAAGGTTAAATATTAAAAATATCGAGTGCATTATTGAACAATATTAGCGGGTGGAAATTTTCAAGAACATGAGTAAAGACGGCTTAGAGGAAAAGATTAAGTATAGGGTATCATAATTCTTCGTCATCCTCATATCATCATCATCATCATCATCATCATCGTTAGTATCATAGTAATTCTTATTAATATCATTATTAGCATTATTGTTTTTATTGGATTAAAATTTTATTATTATCTCAAACAGGAAATAATGGACGCAATGGACAGAACGGTAATTCTTGTAGTCACTCTTTATTACGTCTTATTTTAAATATTTACTTCTTATTATTGACCAATCGGGTTCTGTACGCGATGAGAATATGGGCCCTCGGCTACAAAACGGCTGAACGTCCATGTAAATTTTCCATTACGGTCCAGAGCAAAAGGAGTAAGAAGGAGGGTTATTATATGGCGTCACTAAACGTGATAATTATGAAACGATATTGGGGTGTACAACAGAAGTTGAAACTAAACAATAAAAGTTACGTAGAGCAAAAAAAGTAAAACTGAACTGCCTGGCGTTAAGAGTTAAACCGAGGTACCTTCGACAATTAACCATTCAAAATTTTGTGATAAGCAAACCTGTCCAAGGCGTTCAGATATAGTGGGGAGAGGCGCGTAAAAAGTTGGGTAAGTCTACCCATCTAATTTTTGAACAACTCACCGACAGATTTCTTGGATAACACTTCTGCCGGTACAAAAAGGCGACGAAACGCATCACACCAGCAGAGATTCGTTTAATCTTCATTGTTTATTGTCCATTGTACTGATTATTCCTAAAGTTAAGCTTCGCAAATAACATCGAACATCTATCACAGCAAATGCAAAGAAATTGTTGAAAATGAAAATAACAAACTGAAAATACCATTGTACCTGAAAAGTGTATATCTGTGGTTTGGATCAATTAAAACGACGGAATTTATCTTAGACTAATGCGTTCGCGAGGCCTGCACTAATAACAACGGAAAATTTGATAGCATAGACGTTCTAGTTTTAAGAGCGCCTATCTCTAAGCCTCATATTCAATTTTCATCCAGAAATAGAATTCGCTAACAATTCTTCCACTTTTCTTGGCAATTAGGTAACAAATATGAAATAAGATCGGAGAAATTTTTTCATTTTCTCTCCCTGGCTATGCTCTAAACCCAGTCGCGAGATCGTGAAATTTGCAAGACTTGCAGCTGTTTGTTCTGGAGTTATAAACAATGACCCTCAATGCAATTACTTGCAGTCATAAGCTACAATTACTGTAATAAATCTGAGGACACAATGTTTATCTACTTATCGCAACATGCGATTTATTGAGGCTTGTAAGGGTTTTTTTTAGTGTTCAAATGAAATACAGATTTGTATACCTTCATTTAAGGCAGGTTTCCATATGATCGCGAATCGCAGATCGCAGATCGCAATAAGGTCTGCAATCGTCTGCGATCATATGGAAACTACTTCTGCGATCGTCTGCGATCCTGCGATCGCGATCGCAGACGATCGCAGAAGATAGAACCATGTTCTATCTAAAGGCTGGTTTCCATATGATCGCAGACGATCGCAGACCTTATTGCGATCTGCGATCCGCGATCATATGGAAACCAGCCTTTAGTCATTGATGTCAAATCAATGGACAAAGGCCGTTCGTCTAAAAATTTTTGGTCGAATCGACTTCAAAAACGAAAATTAAAGTGAGGGGAGTTTCAAACAGATGAAAATAAGGTTGACGGTTTTAAATATGTGGTGCTTGAAAACGTGCTTCACTTCCAAATTACGCAAATTTAATATGTTTAAAAGTTTTCAGCTTGTTATTTTTTATCTAACAACAGGGCGTAATGGACGCGATGGACAGAAAGGTAATTCATGTCTGAGTGTTGTAAAAAAATGTGTTGTTTTGTATCTCGTGATACTTTATGGTACCTCAAATAAAATTCCTCTCAGCAAAAAATATGGGAGTTAAACATACATGTTGGATCACCAATAACGTTTTTTTAAAAAACATTTTTTTATCTTTTTTTTTTTTTTTACAAAAATGCATAGCACAATTTAAAGTAGCAAACAAAAAGGTTTCGTTTACAGGATCGAAATTCTTCTAATCCAATTCTTTTTTTGAAGGTGTCGTTCTCCCTTACAAAAATTGAAGAGGAAGAAAGATCGAAGAATTATAGAATTCTTAAAAAGAAGAATTAGAGAGACTATTGAAATTCATTGCCAGGCTCCGACATTGAATCGCGACGTTGGATATGAGCTCACGGCGATCTACCGGGACGTTTCCTCACGTGATATTTTATAAACTCAATCGAAAGCTTGTGTTTGAACACAAATTTATTTTCGATCCAGAAAACGAAATTTTTTTGTTTGATATAACATGACAGAACCAAGGAACAATTATTTGTCTAACAATTTATTGAAATTCATTGAAAGTAGATACAATAAGGTAGAAAAGAGTTGCCTTAGATTCCTTTTTTCTCCCGATAAAGGCGAACATACAACAACAGTTTGGTAACAAAGATATTTAGCACAAAAAAGGGTTCAAAATAAATACATAGCTTTCTCCATCATGGAGAAAGCCTGCATTTATACTGGTTGTTTTCTTTCCGTTTCATATTCTTATATATATTCCTGCTACCTACACTAACATTTTGAACAAGGGTAAAATAATTCTCAGGATAATTAGTACAGGTTTTGCAGTTTCATTAGTCAGAACTTCGCATGCACAACTTTGCACAACTCATTAGTCTAAGCTGTTGAATTTTTC
>NW_028145599.1:2497500-2510000 GCF_977016875.1 Pavona decussata
AGTCTTTTTTACTGAGCTACACGTTGAATATTACCAGTTGACTTCTGAGGAGAGAGGATCAAAATGTTTCGCTTTTTCTTCGTGTTGGCGTTAGGAGTTTTCTTGGCTGGTTCTTTAGGAAAAACGCAGAAAAAGTCTGCAAATCAGGTAACGCCTGAGAAATGAGTTGGATATATATAGCTAACAATTTTGGAAGCGGTCAGTGAAGTGGTTTCTCGCACTTTTTGTTTTCAAAAAAACTCTATCATCGTGAATCAAAAACTCGCCTCTAAATTTTGGCGCTGGAACTATTTCTAGAAGGGTATATTCAATTTGAAAAAGCAAAACTTGGGACGAACTGATTTATCCAGAATTTAGGAAACCAACTCATACACCGAAATGCTTCTGGCCGAATTATAGTATTCTTTTAACTTAATCCAGTCCCCTGGGCAGGGTAGCACTTTGCGCCCTTCCGCTCACCTCCTTCCCACAAAATGCGCTGCCCAGTCTCCACGCATTGTAGAAATGCCTGGCTATAAAGAATTTGTGCTGCAAAGGTTTTGAAGAAACTTACGTTTGGTTAATGTTCGTAAGAGAAAAGAATTTGATATTCAGAATACAAGTATAATTCCAGCGATTTTTAGCGAGGATTAGGGGCTGCATGGTGAAAGATTGTTGGTTGATAATTATACTCAGAGCGGGATTTCTTGGGCCAAGTAAGGACTATGTAGGACTGTGCGAATTTTTGTCTTCACCACTGTATGAGGAATTGATTATTTTTGTTCTAGTCGGTTTGGAATTTCGTTATGTTTTAAGTGAGAGAATATTGCATTGCCTTACAATGCAATCAATCTCTCGAATTGCCAAACAAAGTAAACTTGTAATCATAATGGCAGAATCTTATCCATCATTTGGGTGGCATACGTGTACATGCAGTCTTTTATGTTTCTAAATTATAGACTAATGTACCCACAAGCAAGTCAAAAAGCTGTGAAGCTGTTTCTCAAGCCTGTGGCTGTAAAGAAGGTAAGTAAATTGAAAATCTTTATATTGTTATTATGGTGAGTGACCAATCAAAAGACCCCTTGATCTGTTACAAGCAGGGCTTGAACAATCGATGAAACCGATGATCGGAAGATCAATCGATCAATCGATGACAATCGATGCCAATTAATCGATTGATATTGATAATCGATGAACAATCGATGCACGGGTTTTTTGTGATTATCGATTTCATCGATTATCAATTTTTATCGATTATCAACGCCAATCGATGAGTTAATTGACATCGATGGTGATCGATTGGTTCTCATTTTTGATGCGTTTTATTTTCAGTCAAGATTTACAAAAAGAATCTAAGTCCAAACTGTGGCCTATAGTTCTCTTGTGACCGGTGGTAACTGTGTTTCGGACGGAGGCTGTACATGTTGTGTTGTTGGGTTTTTCCCGCGCAGCTCTAAGTTTCTCGATATGGTCTCTCTCACCCATTTAAAAAGGAAGTATCACGAAAATTTGCTGTCATTTCAAAACCCAATAATCACGGTTTGACTGTCAGCAGAAACAACGAAATAATTGTCAAGTTTGTTAAAAATTATCACCCCAGTGCAATAAAACTGTCGATTAGTGCCTCTGGCCAGAGACAGGGTAGACTGGTTTGGATTGAAACTTGAAAAATATTAGGCTAATGTTTTTCAAGTTCTCACATTTTTGTTTCCAAAATGCGCTAGAACAGATCAGAAGTAGTTTCTTTCAAGAATTGGGTTGATTTCGTTCCTCTCGTCATTCTAGAATTATTTGGCAGGTGATTGAAGGTCTTATTTCATCATTTTTAACAAAAGATATCAAAAACCCCATGATACTTCCCCTTTAAGCCTGCATGCAGTAAACTTTATTCATTTTTTGCCATGTTTACTTTATGCACCTTTGTTGTGACAAAGAAGTAATAAAATGATTACCGAAGCCTATTCACGTTTATTCTGGTTTATTTTATTACAATTCAGTATAATTACATCACCCACCATTCAGAGCTCACTCGTCTCCAGTCGCATCTGCATACAAACAATGTGGTGAACGAATTCAAATCTGAAACATTTGTGCGTACTGCGAGCGCGTATACGTACATGCTGGAACGTGTGGAATACCGAATTTTTTTTTAACACCAATCGATGACAATCGATGAGTTGCGACCACTTTTGTGTGATTATCGATTGGTCATCGATTGGCCGATGCCAATCGATGCCAATTAACTAACAAGGCATCGATTGTCATTGATTGATCAATTGATTTTCCGATCATCGGTTTCATCGATTGTTCAAGCCCTGTACAAGTCACTGTTGACCGTTTGATCCCTATTAGGCCCCTCTTTTTCAATTTACCATACACGTCTTCATATCCATTGTAAGATATTTTACTTTAAATTTATGCCTCAGTTTTGTAGCAAACTCTCTCAGCTGCAAAGTGACTGAACATTAAAATGACAGAATGTGTTAATTTCTTAGGCAGTGACTAAGTTGTCAGTTATTTTAAGGGGGGTGGGGGGTGGGGAGACGCAATGTTGTAGTCGGTGTTTGATGAATTAAAAAAGTGTGTAAATTCAGCGAGGAAATTGGAGGGGCTAAAACATTTTAATGCATTGAACAATTAGTCTGACGTACCATGAAAGAACACTTCAGTTTGACAGCAAGATGCAATTAATTCAAAATTCAAATCATGGTGCACAAAGCACAAAGAGTGGAATGGGTCTTTAACATAGCTTTGTTGGAATACTCTCTCCGTTTTGGCAGAATTAAGACATTTGCTCATGACAGAATATTTTAAGAATGTGATTGTTTTATATCCTGTGAACTGTGTCTTTGACACTGTTCCAAATAATGAATAATATTTCCTTTAATTTTTTGCAGGGAAGGATGGAAAAGATGGGCAAAATGGTGTGTATTTAATAACTTCAATAAAAAATGTTATTAAACATAAATACTTAAAGTACATGTAGACTGCATTTACAGCCTGCATCATGTAACCTCAACCTTGTTAAATGTTTCAAGAATCTTCCTGTTTAGAATTGTGCTACACAAATACTAGCTGTAACTATTGGGTAAATAAAGGCTGGTGTTCACTAGCGACGGAGTCTGAGTCAGAGTCGTAAGCGGAGTCGTAAGAGCGCTTATGACCTAGTGAAAATCAAAAATCAGAGTCATAAGCGGAGTCATAAGCGCGACGGAATCTGAGTCAGAAGAATCAGAACGTTTTCATTTTCTTCCGACTCCGCTTACGCCTCCGTTGCTTACGTTCTGGAATCGGAACGCTGTTTTCACTAGATCAAACATGTAAGCTCCACGCTTCTGATTACGAAAACCAGCCTTAAATGGCAGCTTTAATTTTGCAGTGGCAGTACTTTTCGTAATTTTCCTGACTTACATTTGTTTGTATAGCAAACCAGCCATGAACTGCTACTAAAAATAGTTATAATAATAATAACAATGATATTTAAAAAGGGGGTGCAACTTGCCAAGGCAAGTTTCCAAACGCTGAAAAAAATACAGGGAAATGTATGGAAAGTTCAAAACACCATTGGATGCTTTCCGTCACAGCTACATCCCTCCAATTTTCTTCTTAAAATCTTTTTCCTAGTGCCAAAAGTTTCCAATTCATGAATTTTTCAGAAGCGATTTTTTTATGAATCAAAATTATTTGACATCGGATTTCCATACAAACGCTGTTATTTCAAGATGCGTTCGCCTACTCGTCGAAATGGCATCAAAAACATCTTGTCTCGCCTTGACTAGCTTTGTGGCTATTTGCAGGACAAGCCCTTTATATAATTAAACTAAAAACACTAAAATTGCAGTCAGGGATAGACATCAGAACTAAAAATACTTTTTTGTTTTGCACTGACTATTGTTATCGCTAGAAACAACGTTAATGAAGCATCAAAGACGTTTCGGCCAAACAACTTCGGCCTTCATCGGTTATTTTGAAAAGCCAACGGAATCACGGCTTTGTAACGGTTCACAGTTCTGCGCGTGCTACGCCAGCAAAACGCAATGAATGGCAGCCGCGCGTGTTTACATGAGGGTTTTGTAGACATCCGGGATAGCAATATGTTCGTTTCCTGCGTGGTTGTCACTTTGCGAATACCAAGCCTCGAGAAAAAGTCTCTCATGAAAATTACGAGCCTTGTCTACAATTGTCTACAATAATATAGACTTTGACCATGCGACAATTGTAGACAAGGCTCGTAATTTTCATGAGAGACTTTTTCTCGAGGCTTGGTCTTCGCAAAGTGACAACCACGCAGGAAACGAACATATTGCTATCCCGGATGTCTACCAAACCCTCATGTAAACACGCGCGGCTGCCATTCATTGCGTTTTGCTGGCGTAGCACGCGCAGAACTGTGAACCGTTACAAAGCCGTGATTCCGTTGGCTTTTCAAAATAACCGATGAAGGCCGAAGTTGTTTGGCCGAAACGTCTTTGATGCTTCATTAACGTTGTTTCTAGCGTTAACAATAGTCAGTGCAAAACAAAAAAGTATTTTTAGTTCCCTTTATATAATCTGTGAACTGTGTCTTTGACACTGTTCTTTCTATTTTCCTTCTCCTCACCTCCTTTACAAATGGCAAATAGTATTTAATATCTTTTACATGTAAGACTTTCTGAGACAGCAGAACTTAGAATTCTGTCTTGTGCTCAGTCTTGTACAGTCATGTAAAAGAAATCTAGACTTTGAGATGGCTTTGTGCAAACTTAAGATTGTGTTATCCACAAAATAAATTGATCACAATTTTGTTTAGAACTCCAGCCCTTTGTAGACTTTCCACCCTCTTTATACCTTTTAAGGTTTTCACTTCTGATCCTGTTCCCTTTCTCTCTCCTAGCTATTATGAGCTCCAGTGTTTTAATTTTCCCTTTTTTAGATTAATTTTTTTGGTCAAAAAGGTTCAATGTAGTTTATACAATGTACTTGCTGCATGTAAAAATACACTGTACCATTAGGATTTAAATTTAGAAATTTTTGTTTATATATTAGTAAAATAAATTATCTTGTGATCTCCATTATCAAACAAACAAGCAAACAGTGGCAATTAAACTGTGTTTGTGGATTAAAATTTTAAGAACCAGCTTTACTTGACATATAGATCCCAAGTCTCACAGTGTTTTGCCCTCAATGATGTGTTCTGTAGTTTTCATCTGTCTTTTACTGTAAATAATATTTCCTTTAATTTTTTGCAGGGAAGGATGGAAAAGATGGGCAAAATGGTGTGTATTCAGTAACTTCAAAAAAAAGTGTCAATTAAACATAAATACTTATTATGTACATGTACACGTACAGCTGTATGTAACCTGAGCCTTATTAAATGTTTCAGGAATCTTTTAATTAATTTAGAATTGTGCTGCACAGATTAAACTATTGGGCCATAAATAAATGGCGGCTTTAGTTTTAAAGTGGCAGTACATGTACTTTTTGTAACTCAAACCAAAACCGAGTTCCCCTGGATTTCCGTCTTACAGTACATTGACTATAATTTTACCCATGGTAGCTCGACCCCTTGATAACTCGAATCTTCCGTTAACTCAAAGCATTTTCTATATAATTTTACCCTCAATAACTTGAACCGTGCTTGTCTTTTAAACCTGCAAAGTACTGTATGATCTAAAATGACCTAAAATGATCTAAAATTAATCTAAAATGACCTAAAATGATCTAAAATAATCTTAAATGATTTTATTTTTTTTTAATTTTATAACAAAGACTAGGAAGACTTCTTGTAGTTGTATAAGTTTTTGTTTATTTCCGACGCGTTTTGTCTGTATCGGAGACTTCTTCAGGGAAATTCCCGATAATTACTGTATCACACCCGCGGCTTTGATTGATGCAAAGTGTCTAGTTTTTCCCCAGCAACGTGGTTTTGATTGGTGCGAAGTTTCAAGTTTCGCTCAGCAACGCGGTTTTGATTGGTACGAAGCAAAGTTCTATGATTTGCCCAGCATTGCGGTTTTGATTGATGCAGCTATTTTACATGGAACTGACACAGAGTTATCTTTTATTCATGTGCTACCCTTGACTTGTTAACTGCGTGTTACTGTATATGCCTTTAATTACATTGTTTACAAAAGCATTAATTTATCAGTGTTTACACAAGAATTTAGCCTTGTCGTGTGGCTTTTAATGTGCGACCGGAAAACGAACCCAAAAAAAATTGGGCGGTGTCAATATTTTTGGGTCTTTTGGACCGACCAAAAAAAGAGATTCGCTCTAGTGCGGTTTGTTTACGCAACTTTGTCATCGAATCAGCTTACATGCAACCATCGGCACTTTTCAAGTCTTCTTCGGTATTTCCGGCAGTTCACAGCAGCTTCCTTGTATCCGCCTTTTTGGTTAAAGCACTCAGTTCTGTAATTCTGTAATTTTATCTTGGTTTCACTTCATTTAGATCATTTTAGAATATTTCGGATTTATTTTAGATCATTTTAGGTCATTTTAGATCATTTTAGGTTATTTTAGATCATTTTAGGTCATTTTAGGTCATTTTAGATCATTTTAAGTCATTTTAGGTCATTCCTTGTTTTAGTAACTACGTTTGCACTGCCTCAGGTCCTCCTGCTGCAGCTTCATGAATCAAACAATGCAAGTTTCTAATCAGCTTAAATGTGGGTGTCAATATCATTTTGATTTTCTACTTTCACCGGGAAAGATGGACGCGATGGAGTCAGTGGTGATGTAGTCAAATTTTTTCAAGAATTCAATATATTTTTCTCTTCAAGTACTTTAATGACTGTATAATAATGTTCTTATTTCAATCAAATTGTGGGATATTGAGCACATTATAACTTATTATTGTTGGCACAATTTCTGTATAATATATTTTCCTTTCATCTTACCTTGAGTGTTACAAGCATTATTCAGGTTGGTCAGATTTTCAGAGATGTCTCACATGTTACTGTGTACATTTATGAAGTTTAAAATATTTGCAAACAAATTAATTGAACTTTACATCACATATTGGCTAGTTCAGTGGATATGTTGAAAGGCCCAAGCTTAAACCCCAGGAGGTGCATATGTTGTAGGTTAAAATGAATCCCAGGTTAAAATGATTTTAACCTAGGTTGATTTGTATTTTCCTTAACCTTTGTTTCAGATATTAATTACCCAACCCTAACAAAGGAAAATACAAATCAATCTAGGTTGAAATCATTTTAACCTGGATTCATTTTAACCTACAACATTTGCTGTTATTTAAAATAGAGCTAACTCAACGCTAATCTTGGTAAACTCTCTTACTGCACATGTACACACAACACACAACCACCTTCTAGTGTTAAAAAATAGAAATAAATGAAAGTAAAAATTGGAAACTAACTAAGGAAATTATGTTGATGGGGCTTAATATTAGAATCTTAATAAAAAAAATCTGGCCAAAATTCAGGCCTCACTGTAGTAATTGGTAACATGTACATGTATCTACATGTATATAACTTGTGTGGACAAATTTTTAGACAATCTGGGAACTGACAGACAAACTGTCATCAACCACAAGCTTCCCAATATACATTTTACGTCAGTAATTATTATTTTAAAGAGCTTATAGCTGCCACAAAAATCGAAAAATTTTTATGAAACAAGAATTTTGTGCTTCGGCTGGTAATATTCATACAGTACCTTAAACTGCAAGAAAAGATATAATTCCACCAGCCTGACAAAAGTATACCCTTAATAGGCTATCCAAAAGTAAAGAAAAATGTGTCCACCATTACTCAATCAGCAACTAGTCTAGAGCAGCGAAATTTTGTGTAGCAACTTCCCTCTCATGACATCATCTTATCATCTTGGCGACATATACAAAAGTGAGAAAAAGTTCGTTCCTTACTTTAAAAGAATATTAAGGCTCTCATTTCAGTTCTAACGAGAGTGGCAGTTTTCAAGATAATGGTGATGAGTCTCAGTGAAGTGAAAGGATACGATGACATCACAATTTTCCACTCAGCCCATTGTACAGTACAGCTGTAGAGTTTACGGAGATTTTTGTATTGTGTGATGAAGGCAAACCAAATGTGGAAATTAAGCTTGAAATAGTTGAGCTTGCTATTGAAATTACTTGTACTTAAAATTTGGTTTGGCTAGTACTTTCTTCCTTAATACTTTTGAATGCTGTAAGATAAAAGGAAACTAAGATAAAATTTTGAATTACAGTCTGTAGCACTTAATATTAATATTATATATACGTAATTATTAAAAACTGAATCAATGTATAATGCAATTCGAGGGATTTGATTGGCTTAGCGGCCATGGTATATGAGCCAGTATACCATGGCCGAGAAATGGCGACGATTAAATTTTCTGCTGTTTATTCTTGCGCAGCGAAATCAGTAAGATCTAGCAATTTTTCTTGATTGTGTTCAATAAAACAAATTATTATTCTACCCGCGCTTGTTGGATATGAGATGATTATAGCCAACTCGGCGCTACGCACCTCGTTGGCTATCTATCATCTCATATCTAATGCATGCTCATAGAATAATTGTTAATTATTAACCTTTCAAGACTGAAACATTCAGCTCATACTTGTGTGTACAGACAAAAATTAATGACTGATGATTTTTTCATGACCCTTATTTATAACACAGGAAAAGATGGACAGGATGGCAGAGCTGGAGCAAAGGTTAATAGTTTTTTTTTTTTTTCATCTTGCTTTTGTTGATGTTAGAAGAATTTAGTTTTTACCTTTTTTTCTCATTTATCAGGGAGACAAAGGTGAAGTAGGGATGCGGGGACTGGTTGGTAATCCTGGTATTAAGGTATATGTACTCATTATTGTTTTGTATTTTATTGCACGTGTAAAGATGACTATTGTCTATGATTACTATCCAACATTGAGTGAAGTAATGACATTTTTCCAGATTCAAATATTTAAGGTTCTCAATTAATTTGAGCTCTGTCTCACTTATTGACTTAAAAAATAATGATCAAAACAGACTGTACAAGTCATGTATAAAAAGAATGTTCTCAAGATCATAATACAGTAAGTTTCCGTGCAGATGCTCTTTGGGCTAGTCATGCAATCTCATAGGGGATGATTGCATGACAAACCTGAAGACAAGATGCTATAACACAGTTGAAAGAGTTTTAGGGTGCGTTTGATTGACCCTACTCCAGAATAGGAATACATGCAATGATCACAATAACTCCCTCATAACAGGTTTTTTGAGTTACTGGAGTACAAAATGGCTCTTGTAATTTAAAAATAAATAAAAGTACATCAGCAAAAGTTTGCCGAAATGTCATCCCAAATTTATTTAAAAAGAAAAATCTCACAGCTATTCCCCTTTAATTCTTATTCCAGAATACAGTCAATGGAACGTAACGTTTGAGTGTGTTTACATGTAGTTGTTCCAGGAGTAACTATGACAACATCCGTTCTTTTAATAGTTATAATTTAGTAATTACATGTACTTTTCTTTTCATTTTTTAGGGAGAGAAAGGTGAAGTGGGGATGCAAGGAAAGGATGGGAGTGCTTCCATGAAGGTATTTTTATTTTGCCTTTAATATTTAAAGGAAAAGTTTTAACGTTGATGGAATTCTTTATAATTTTACAGTAAACTGCCGTTGTTGTGATCTTCTCCTTCCAGTTCCTCTGAAAGTAAAACAGAGGAAAAATGTTAATTAGCCTTGTTGGTTTTGAGCATTGCGCATACATGTATGACTTCACTTCCCAGGGGTTTCAGCTTGTCCCACCCTTTTTCCTCACTCCTGGCCATTTGCGAATCGAATAATGGCAGTAAGGGAAAACCAAAAACTATGAAAAAGTAATCTGACTTACAGCGTGAATATTGAGATAAAAATTGCAATCCTGGTAACTATTTAGTAATCTATTTTCAAAATCTGAAGAGAAAAGGATAATTATGCAATAATTTCATTGTAGTAGCACTTTAAAGTTTATTGAGGCATTTGAAAATTACTGGTAGACCTAATTCCACAGTAAGTAGTGAAGAGGATAACTGAAGAAGTTGAACAAGAGTTCACGTTTTTTTTGGGCAATTTATGGCAAATAAAGAAGAACTTAGCCTATTACTGTCTTTAAAATGAAAGGGACCTACACAAAAGAGCCTGTATAGATGGTTGAAGGATTTCTCATGTTTACTCAACCATGAAAAGTAAAGCTAATGTCTTGTTTTATTTAACATTGTGCTCACTCCAGGCAAAAGTGGGTGGGTCAGGCAAATTTGGGGGTACTAAATGTTTCATATGAATTTTTCATCGCCATGTTGCTTTCAGGGGTATTACTCTGGTTCATTTTGCTCTCTGTGGTTTAATTATTTTTCTGCGTCTTATAAAGCTATGCAGGAATAGTTTTTGCTGTTTACAAATACAACTCCTCCAAAATATACAATCATGGTCCATGTGTAAGAACTTCACAGTTCTAACGATGAAACCATCAGGCTTTAAAACCAGGTTTGTCCAGTCAAATCACTGCTACCTAGTTTTAATAGCACTGGCCTTCGCTCATATTTGCATATGCAATATGTGATATGCGATTAAATAAACTTACTTACTTACGGTAATTACTTACATGGACTTACATACTTACTTATAAACTTTAAAGTAAAAACCCTAATGACTCAATAGTGCCATTGATAGATTGGCTTTCCGTAAAGAAAGATGAATGAACGCCAAAATAACCACTTTAACTGATCACAACATATTTAAAAATGTGCACAACACAAAGAATAAAGTGATCAGAACTCAAAGCAAATTCACCTTAATATGCCAAGTGCAGGGAAACACATGTGAGCGAGTATCAAGTGAGTTCTTTTTTATTTCTAATTGGTTGATAAAGTGGCTCATTTTTTAACCAATCTCATATTACAGTAAAGTACAATAAAACTAATTAAAAGCAATTGTCAACTACTTTTGACATTCAACTGAAAATACTATAAATTGTAATTAATTTTATTGATAATTATTTTTTCTGTTTACTGAGAGTGAGAAAGGATCTCCTGGAGACAAAGGATCACAAGGAGAAAAAGGACAACCAGGGCAGTAAGGAATGCCGGGAACATGTGATGCAAAGGTGGTGAAATGTTTACCCTTCTTTGTTGATCATTCAGTATATAAACAAGTGTAAGGAAAATTTAGTTGGCCTTTACTGTAATAATGTTTTCTTGCTTTGAGTATACTACTCTTCAACTTAATTGAAGCTTTAGCTAATATGCTGTTCGGTATAACAATCCATTTTTTCTGCTCAACTACATTAAAGCTTTAGCTTTTTGCTGTTGATGATAATTATGTAGTATAACAACCAATTTTTTTTTTCGTACTTTGTGCATCTCAGGGTTCATCTTCCAGTAAATCAGCTTGCTGTTCAGCTGGTAAGAACATTTATCTCATACATTACGTTAACAATCTTATTACAACTTTGAAAACGTTGGTGGCTCTCTCAGAACGTTTTACGCAGTTTCATTGTTCTTAAACATATCAAACAGTTGTTTTCACATTTGTTTTCTTTCTTGAAAAATTCTAGAACTTTACTTGTTGAAGCTTTATTCTGGATTTAATCAACGCTTCTTTATGATATTTTGACATTGGAATTCAGGTCAATTCCATTTCCCACTTCGGATTTCTTTTAGTTAGCTTTGATTTATAAATTTGGGAAACTGACTTGTTTCTAATAGGTTCGATTCCTGCTGCGAGAACTCAGATTTCTCTGTTCCGGGACTGCCTGTAACGGTCACTGACTCAATAATACGATATCCGCTGGGTTAACATAGGTCATGGAAAATCTGGAAAGTCGTGGTTTTTAATTTTTGGCCATGGAAAGTCATTTTGGACAAAAATTAAACAAAAGGGAACCAGGAAACACATTTTCACTCAGTAGAAATACCTTATTATAGGAAATGAACGCGAAATTTTAAAAATTCGCGTTAATTTTGTTAACGTTAATTTTCGCGTCTTTTATTAAGTGGTGCATTAATTTCCAAGAGCTTAATTTCCACTATTTTCGCACCAAATTCTCGATACACTTCAGAAAGGAAAAAGCACTGTTTTATCAGGGTGGACCTCCCCGGTATGATGGACACTGTGAAGAACGCTCGAAATGGTCAGATTCTGTGGATTAACCCCAACGTTTAGGAACAATTCCACGAACATTGTTTGCATTTCAGATCTTTACACTAAGTGTTAAAAGAAATTTGTTCCTGTTGTCTCAACAAATTTCTGTTTTCTTTTTTTTGTGGCAGTCGCGTTAATTTCCCTTTTTTTGAAACATTATCTCCTCTTTCGCGTTAATTTCCTTTATTGGGAAGTAATTTTTCCTGCAATTCGCATTAATTTAAGTCGCGTTCATTTCCAATACCTTAATCAACACGAGCGTTAATTTCCTATAATAAGTTAAACACTGCCTTTTTTGACGCTGTAAAATTCAAACCCTTTATCATGGAAAACCTCAGTGCAAAGGTCATGGAAAGTCATGCGTTTTTAAAGCCCAAAAGAGTACGAATCCTAGATATCTTTCTCACGTATACCA
>NW_028145599.1:2512500-2555000 GCF_977016875.1 Pavona decussata
AATGCACTCGGCGCGTTTTTTATTTCTTTAATAAAAATTGACACTGTTAAGAGAGTTTAAACGGACGTTTCGGCAATACTGCCTTCTTCAAGGTAGTTTTGTACCCTGAAGAAGGCAGTATTGCTGAGACGTCGGTTTACCGTCAATTTTATAATATTATAAATTCACGGGTTTGATTAAAGCACAAAACAAAACAAACAAACAAACAAACACAACCAGCAGACTGTAAGGGATTTTGACCCGAACCAGAAGTCGCACAATTCAGAATTGCTACCTGCGCACAGGGTAAAAAAACATAAGATAATGTCGAATATTTGTCTTCGTTGCGGGCCGCGTTTTGGAGAAAAATAGCCTCGCTTGCAGACAAAATAAAATCAGATTCGGTTTAGTGTTTGTCTAATTTTGATGCAGAATTACTTGCTAGAATTACATTAAGGCTGTGCTTGGATCATAAAACACTTGTCTGCAGTTTATCACTTGAATTTTGCGTGGAAACTCTGTTCAAGACTTTGAGTGAACCGAAAACAAAAAATCAACCTTAAGTAAAAACACTACCCTGACTTGCTTCGGGTGAGACGATAAGAAAAGGGTAAAGAAACACAAGAAGATGTCAAATATTTCATCAAATGTGCTTACGATTTGCGTCAGTTTTTGATTGGACTCTGTCATCGTTATGGGCTTCATGTTGCCGAAAAAAAGAGCCTCGCTCGAGGCCAAATTAAGATGGTTGCGAAAAAGGAGCACGGTAGGCGGGAAAATAGCGCAGCTTTTGGAATAATAGGGCGGATGACGGGAAAAATATTCATAACACAGCTCCCCATTTCCAAGGCGTGATGATGTAAAACGTAAATGACTGTTTCTTGGTTTGTTGCGTAGATTAACGATGCAGAAAACGGCCCACATTTTTGAAATTACACAGTGGTAAAGGGAACAAAAAAGTGAGAACCGATATATAGTCTCAGAGCAAAATTGGACCGCGAAAATTCTCGCCTCTTGGATTCTTTACTATCACCTCTATCAAAGTTATTTGGCGTTCGGAACTGAATCCTGATAAATCGTACGTGGCCATGCATTTTAAGGTTATGTAATTGTCTAGCTGCCCGAGATTGACAAGATTGTAGTTTACTGAATACAGTAAAATCGTGAGTCGTTTTGACGATCTTTTTTTCTTGTAGATTCTGAGCGATATAGAACCCGTTCACTTTGATTCTGACCTCCTTAATCTTAAACTTACGAAACAGAAGACGGCAAAATATCGCTGCTTGACTAACGTGACACCAACCTTTTCTTCTTAAGAACATAGCGAAGAGTAGCCAAGTTGAAACCAGGAATTAAGAAAATTCAGCTGTCACGCTAGCTAGTCACGCAAGAACAATTTGTCGTAACCGAAAGTCGTTCACCATTCATTATTACGGGTGGGGTTGGTTAGACGAGGTTCCCTGAGATCGAGTTTGCTCAGTACGGCGCTCCAGACAGATCAGTGCTCCCACACACCTACACGTTGAAATGCGTCGGTCAAGTTTTAAAATCTTTGTAAGGGGTTACTGTCCTTTTTAATCGTTAACTCTGCGGCTAAAATATTTATGGAAAGCTTGCGAAGATTTTAGTTATCTTCGTGTATCCGGATGCAGCGTAAGGACCCTTCTCTGAAAAACATCAGTTTTCTTGTTCATTTAGTTTCACCAAAAAGTGTCTCAAACCTCTGCTATTATTTTCCAAATCACACGTTAGTAACTGGGTACGAGTAAGCTGGCGATGCCAGAAGGCGAAGAAGTTACTTCATTGAGAATGATGTGTGATTCTTTCAGCCAGTTACACAGGCATTCTCGGAAAATGAAATCCGAGTCCTACCAACTGGAGTCGAAACTATAACCTTCCGATTACGGGTTCGGATGCTCTACCACTTAGCTACGGGAGACTCGTGGGAACTAAGGCCATTAAACCAGGTTCATGGGACAAACATCCTACATAGCTCTGATTTGAATAGAATGTCGATGTGTGGCACATATATGCACAATGAAATACATGTGCTGGTACATTTTAAGGCTGGTGAATACATGAGAATGATGTATGGGTGATTCAATCAGTGACACAGGTATACTTAGGAAATGAAAATCCAAGTTCTCCCAACAGGAGTCGAACCAATCACCTTTGGATTACTAGTTCGGAATTACTACTTTGTCCATTGTTTTAAACTTTGAATATTTTTAATAAACTTTGAACAGTTAAAATTCCCGTTGAACCAGAAACAACTAATTTTATTTCGCTTCTGTTTTAATTAGCGTAAATCGTCTTTGGAACAGCTGGGTCTGAAAGTCTTCTATAGTACAGTAGCCTGACTGGAGAGAGCAAATATCCATCACGAGAATTTAGGAATGATTGATCCGTCCCCATCCCAATTCGTTAACAGAATATTATCGCGATCCGGGGGGATCTTCTTATTTCTCTTCGTTTGAGTTTACAAAGCTTCTGTCACTATATATCCGTAATTGAAGTTTGAAGTTTATTTGACTTTCTTTCTAATATATTTACAATTAATTGAGTGGTTAATGTATGGCGAGGTGACCTCTAGAAACCACCAGGCTTATAGTTGAGGCCACCTCGTACCTAAAAAATATATGCTTATATAGTTTGTGCAACAAGTGTGCGGCTTTGCCAATTCATTGTGATTATTTTATTAAAAACTCTAGCAGTTTATACTCTGACAAGTTGGGAAAACTTGTCAGAGAAGTGATTGTAACAGGAAGGGAATTCCAGATCTTTGGGCCTTGGTAAAGAATTGTGAATTTTTTCAGATTAGTTCGGCAGTGATGCACGCGATAGGTGTTGGCAGTTCTGGTGCTATAGCCATGAATTTGACTGTTTGTCAAAAACAAGTTGAAAAACAAAGGAGGCAAAAGGTTGTTATGATAAAAGTACATAAATTTCGCTATTAGAAACGTATTGATTTGATAAATGTCTAAAATTTTTAATTTGGAGAAAAAAGGAGCAGAATGTGATCTATAGTCTGAATTGGTAATAGCTCGCACAGCCCGTTTTTGCAAACAAATTCTATTTAAGTTAGCTATGTATGTAGACGACCATGTAGAATTACAATAGGTAATATAAGGATAAATTAGCGAGTAGTACAAAGTAAGTTTAGTTTTTGAGGATAGATAGAAGCGGGACCTGAATAACATTCCAATTGATTTAGAGATTTGTTTACATAGATAGCTGATATGATCTCTCCAAGTAAGGTGCTCATCAATATATACCCCGAGAAATTTAGTAGCGTTGGTTCGTGTTAAAAGTTGGCCACCAAGGGAGAAGGAAAAGTAGTGGTTACATTTCTTCTGCCAAGGTTTGAAAATAAGATAAGTCGTTTTCTTTACATTAACCGATAATTTGTTACATCGTAGCCAAGTTACGATTACCACTTATAATATTTTTTGAGGTGAACATGTACCATGGTACAGCAGATACAATTTTTTCCTTGAAGGTAAGCAAAAAAGAGTGATTATAAATTCGATGAAGAGAAATGTTTTTAAAAGACTTTCTTGAGCGTGAAAGCGGCCACGGTTAATAACAATGAACTTAAATTCCAATAAATTATGGCATTTTCAAAGCAAAAGGATCTGTTTCTTTTCTGATGTCTCTTATCTCTAGAAAAAATTGCTCCAAGAGCGCTGCTGCGTTCTCTTTCATGGCTCAGGTTTGTCAATTTGATCTTCTTGTCGTAGCGCCGAACGGCAGACTCAGTCTTCTTCGCCGCTTGGTTTCTTTCAAATTTCTAAATCTCCACGGCATCTTAGCTAGGATAACAATGCTCTGTTTTCGTTTTTGGGTACTAGTATGGTTGCTCTTTTTATTCTTGCTTCTGGTTGGGAGGTTTATTCATCACCGCTGTTTTCATGTTGTTGTTTTTGTCTCGGCGGTTACAAATTTTCAATAACATTTGCTGGTAAAATGTTCAAACCTACTAGCTCGTCTATTTCATCAATGGTAGGTGCTTTATGGACTGTAAATTTTTGGATTTTCTTTGTTTTGACGTAAAACAATTTCTATCTTCAAAGGAAACTCTTGTGTTTCATAGTTTTATCCATAGAGTGTTGCATAAGCCTTTTGGATACCGTTAGAATTATTATTAACAGAGTGAGCTTTGGACACACCACGAAAGAGCAAAAAATTTGCATGAGTATCATGTTGTGATTCAGACGTCTTGCATGAGTGCCTCAACTGTCAGTTGAAACCCTGACAAAATAACCGAGTGAAAATATCAGTTTCCTAGGAAATGTTGTGCAGATAGTTATCGATAGTTAAGGCGATAATAGCAATTTTTTAGCCAAAGTACATCTGTTTCTTGCTCGTCAGCAGTGGCACACAAATATGTCCACAACACTTATCCGCAGACAACTTTGTTTTGACAGTGGTGAGTGTAGGAAAATGATGCAAACATCATAAACAAAAGGTATTCAATCTCGTATTTTCGTGTTGCTCAATATGATGAAGAAAAACTAAGAGCAACACTTTTTTTTAACATTACACGATCTTTTTTTATCTCTGAGTTCCTGTATGAAAATCGGTTTCGCTCGTTCTTCTTGTTGGCTTTGGCCGTTGCATTCCCATACAAATCCTTATAATTCAACGGTTCTCTTATATTTAGCTTGGGCTGCCTGTCCTCTTGAGCGACCACTTTTCCAAAAAAAAACAAAATGTCCTCAGTAAAATCACTATACAGCTGTAGTTGGCCCTTCTAGTAAGCGACCACCTCTCGTAGGCGACCGCCACCACCTTTAGAGTTGACAGTTTGCAATTTTCGATGCTTCCTTTTCCGAACCAGTGTTTATTATTTAGTGTAGACGAGTTAAAAATAGTAATAATTAAAGTTTGTTTTGACACATAACACCACCAAATTATATTCGTTTCATCAACTGGTGATAGCTCATACATTTCTTGACATAATTTAATTAAAAAGTAATTTCATGTTCGTTTGCACATTAATAAATTGGGAGTTTCAAAGGAGTCATTCCTTCAAGTGCCTGAATTTTTCAGAATCCAAATCACCACTCAACAAACGAACAAACAAACCCACAGTTGGCTACCCATTGTAAAAAACTGTCATTTTATTTTTCGTAAGTAATAAAGGTTTGGTTAGTAGATAAACTGTGATCAGACACAATGTACTTGCCTCACTTTTCAAGTAAGTGGTTGCAGCGAAACTGAAAAGTCAAATATAATTTACAAATTATTTTACTTTCACAACCAGTAGAAGCGCCAAGCAATTAATGAATTCCACAGGTTTCAAGTGAATTTGCATAAATATTGGTTGCGCGTGATGCAACCACCTCATGACTGCTTCCATGGGTTTTCTGCAAGCAATCTCGTCCTTAGAGTGTGACGACCGACCGAGGCCACGATTTTTGATGGTAACCAAAAAGATTCCAACCTCAGAAAATTTGATTAACAATATCTATGAAATTTTTTTCGCTACTTGCTTAGCTTCAGAATGTGAAATGAAAAAAGGCAGGGTAACATGTTATCATCAATTTGTTCGTTTCCTGTTATTTTGGCGCAGAACGTTAACGTTTTTTTAAAAAAAGCGTGGATATCAATAGTCGCCACTGAAAAATATATTTTCCCCATTATGAACAATTAATCTAAAAAACAAGTGATAATAATCTTCCCATTCCCCATTCCCCGATGCCCGTTCATCGTTCCCTGTTCCTTATTTTAGTAACATTTGATTAATTATCAATAAAATTTTCAGAGCTAATTAACAAACTTTTTTGAGCGGAACAATTTAGACTGACATTTGTTTGTCGAGTTTGAGCGTTATACTGATCTCTTACGAAGAACAATTCCAAGTTATAAATTAAACAACAAAGTTTACTCTGGCATTGTCTTAAGATCTTGTCCTCCACTTTTTCTTAAGCTGATCAAGTCACTTTCAATCGTCGATCTCCTGTGATTGAAACTACCAGAAGGAGCGGCACAATAAATGTTCGCATACTAAGAAGCGCAATAAATGAACAACACAAGAAATTATCAGTAGGTTTTTCCTGTCTCTTGAAATCGTTTTACCCGCCACAAAATTAAAACCAAGGCTCAGAGAAGCCAACTAAATTTTTGGGGTGAAGTTCTGTGAGCGATTTAGTTGCCTTGTTGATATTGCACTCAGCGGGAAAAAATCCACGACAAAATTAATTGAATAGTCAGGCAGCCTTTTTGTCACATCTATATCATATCCCTTGAATTCTTCCTGAGTAATCGGTCTTGTGTCTTAACTTTGAATTCAACTTCATCATAATCCAGATAATCTACAATTATTTCAATTCGTTTTGCTGAAACATGGTTAATTTGACATGCTTGCTCCCACCCCACCCCACCCCCTTTCCCGTACAAAAATAAAAATGACACATCATCACACTGGACAAAGTGTTTTCGCATTCGAGGTCTCAGTTTCTAAGCTGAAATAATATAATTTATGGTTGACATTGATCAAAAGTAAAAGGGTTATGTATTTGGTCATTCAGGTGTAAAATACAAAGAATCAAATAAAGAAGATTGAGTTCCGTACTCGGCACTATTGAAATCACTCAGAGTCACCCCCAGGTCACCCCTTTCTCTTCACCCTCCCACTCCACCCACCCTCGTTAATTGTTTATGTAAACATCATAAACAACAACTTGAATTTTCGCGTTCATCATTCAAACTACCCAAAGAGCGGAGAGTCTTTTTACTGAGCTACACGTTGAATATTACCAGTTGAATTCTGAGGAGAGAGGATCAAAATGTTTCGCTTGTTCTTCGTGTTCGCGTTAGGCGTTTTCTTGGCCGGTTCTTTCGGAAAAAAGCAGAGGAAGTCTGTAAATCAGGTAACGCCTGGGAAATAAGTTGCATATGTATAACATTAACTATAAATTTTGGAAGCGGTCAGTGAAGTGGTTTCTCGCACTTTTTGTTTTCGAGAAAATCTATTATCGTGTACCCACCTCTAAATTTTGGCACTGTCGCACTTTAAACTAAAAGTGGAACTATTTCTAGAAAGGTATATTCAATTGCAAAATGCAAAACTTGAGAAAAAACTGATTTATCCAGAATTGAGGATGCCAACTCATAAGCTGAATTTATAGCATGCTTTTAGCTATCCAGTCCCCTGGGTAGGGTAGCACTTTGCGCCCTTCTCCTCTCCTCCTCCCCACAAAATTCGTTGTCCAGTCTCCTCTCATTGTAGAACGCCTGGCAAAGAACCTGTGCTGCCGTGAGCACTGCAAAGGTTTTGAAGAAATTTACGTTTGTTTACTGTTCATAAGTGAAAAGAATTTGATCTTCAGAATCCAAGTATAATTCCAGCGATTTTTGGCGAGGATTAGGGGCTGCGTGGTCAAAGATTGTTGGTTGATCATTATACTCAGAGCGGGATTTCTTGTGCCAAGTAAGGACTATGTACAGCTATGTAGGACTGTGCAAATTTTTGCCTCCACCACTGAGGAATTGATTATTTTTGTTCTAGTCGTTTTGGAATGTCGTTATGTTTTAAGTGAGAGAATATTGCGTTGCCTTACAATGCAATCGATTTCTTGAATTGCCAAACAAAGTAAACTTATAATCATAATGACAGAATCTTATCCATCATTTGGTGACATACGTGAGTTCATGCAGGCTTTTATGTTTCTGAAATTATAGGCTAATGTACCCACAAGCAAGTCAAAAAGCTGTGAAGCTGTTTCTCAAGCCTGTGGCTGTAAAGATGGTAAGTAAATTGAGAATCTTTATATTGTTATTATGCTGAGGGACCAATCAATTCCTCTTGATTTGTTGTTTACAAGTCACTGTTGACCATTTGATCCCTAAGTCCATCCTCTTTTTTTCTCCATTTACATCCACGTCTTCATATTGTATACCTGCCAACTCTCACGCATTATGCGCGAGTCTCAGGCCTGTGGACTAAAGACAGCGATCTCATGCATCGAGGACAATTTCTCACGCCTGACTTACAAATCCGGACGAGTTGTTCTAAAAAAAACTTTATTTCAATTCAGATTCTTTATGTAGTATTTCTTTGCTCTTTATAACAATCGCAAAAGCCTTTAAATGTCTACAATCTGTTTGAAACGTAAGTGTTCAAAGGTCATCGGAATATCTTCGGACATTCTCGGCAACATTCGGAAGTCTTCGGAAAATCGACGGAAATCTTCGGAAATGGCTCGGACGTTTTCGGAAATCCTGGTCATGACGAGACAGAAATCTCACGCGTTTGACTCAGAAAAAGTTGGCAGGTATAATATAGGACCAACATTTTACTTTTGTGCCTCAGTTTTGTGGAAAACTCTCTCAGCTGCAAAGCAACCGAACATTGTTTTGTATAAAAATGACAGAATTTTTTAATTTCTTAAGTTGTCGGTTATTTTATGGGGGGACCAGAGGGGGGGAGGGGTTAGTTTTTAATTCCCAGATGTAACTCTTGTCTTCCAACATGATGGCAGAATGTAACCACTGTTTTTGTTTGTCAGCCACTCTAACTTTGACTTCAAATGGCAAAATTTACAAATAAACAGAATACGTACAAAAGTACTGTGAGGAAATATGCCAGGATAAGCGGGGAATGCACTTACAATACGCGAACTAAAAGTTTATGTATAGGATTGTTTTGGAGAAGACAATAATGAAAGGTTCTTTCAAGAGTATTATAAGGAGGATTTCAGTAATTTCGGGTTGCACGAAATTAAAATCGCGGCGTGCAATGCATCAAAGGTGGAAATGGGCCTTTAACATACCTTTGTTGGAATTCTGCCTGCAGTTTGGCTGAAGACATATGCTCAAGACAGAATTTAAGGATGTGGGGGTTTTATATCCTGTGAACTGTCTTTGGAACCGTTCTTTCTATTTTCCTTCTCCTCACCTTCTTTACAAAATTGGCCAATTTTATTTAATATTTACATGTAAGACTTTCTGAGACAGCAGAACTTACAATCCTGTTTTGTTCTCAGTCTGTATATGTAAAAAAAATCGAGACTTTGAGATGGCTTCGTGGAAACTCAAGATTGTGATATCCACAAAATAAATTGACCACAATTTTGCTTAGAACTGTATTTTTAGAGAGACTAATTTCACCAGCCCTTTCTTGACTTTCCACCCTCTTTATACCTTAAGATTTTTATTGCTGATCCTGTTCCCTTTCTCCCTCCCAACTATTATGAGCTCCAGTGTTTTAATTTTCCTTTTTTTTGGTTACCGGTAGATTATTTTTGGTTAAAAAGGTACAATGTGCTGTAGTTACTTGCTGCATCTAAATACCAAGGGTTTTTTTTTTAGAAATTTTTGTTGAAATACTGGTAAAATAAATTATCTTGTGATCTCCATTATCAAGGTCTCTATAATTATTGAATAATTGTTGCAAACAGTGGCATGAACTGTGTCTGTGGATTAAAATTTTAAGAACCAGGTTTACTTGACTTATAGATCCCAAGTGTGACAGTGTTTTACCCTTTGATGTGTTCTGTAGTTTTCATCTGTCTTTTACTGTGAATAATATTTCCTTTAATTTTTTGCAGGGAAGGATGGAAAAGATGGGCAAAATGGTGTGTATTCAATAACTTCAAAAAAAGTGTTATTAAACATATCAAATACTTATAAATGTAGGCTGTACTTTTACAGCCTGTATGTAACCTGAGCCTTATTAAATGTTTCAGGAATCTAGTTTTTGTTTAGAATTGTGCTGCACAGATAACTATTGGTTAAATAAATGGCAGCTTTAATTTTGCAGTGGCAGTACTTTTTGTAATTTTTCTGACTTAAAATAATTTTGCATTTTTTAAATTTCGTTGTATTTTACAGTATATTGCTCACTCAACTTCACTCACGAAGCAATGCTTGCATTGTTATGCTAGTTATTATTTGAATTCAAAACCAAAATCGATTTCTTCTGGATTTCCGTCTTACATTGACTATAAGTTTACTGTTGGTAACTCAAACCCTCAATACCTCAAACCTTCAGTTAACTCAAAGCAATTTTCGTTTCCCTTCAGGTCATTTTCTATTAATTTTACCCCCAATAACTTGAACCCTCCTTGTCTTTGAAACCTGCAAAGTTCGCCCTGTCTCAGGTCTTCTCCTGCTGCTTTACTTTGTTTTGTGTCACATTACGTTACATTACGTTCTGATTTATAATTTAGCAATACAGTATTGTTCCGTTTTCACTCGACTTTTTTATGAATTGATTATATTTGATTAAAATTCACACCTACATGTATGAAGACAAATACACTGACAGTAAAGTTTCTAATCAACTGATGTGGGTGTCAATATCATTTTGATTTTCCTCTTTCACAGGGAAAGATGGACGTGATGGAGTGAATGGTGATGTAGTCAATTTTTTTTCCAGTACTTCAATAATGAAATGTCCTAAATTTTCGTTTTAATGTGGATAATATTAATTATTATTGTTATTTCAATCATTGGGTGGGATGAACACATCACAACTTATCATTGTTGGCTATATATATTTTCCTTCTATCTTTAACCTATTGTGTTACATAATTTTGAACTATTTGCAAACAAGCAAATAAGAACTACATGTAAATCACATGCCTTGTCCGGTGGATATGTTTAAAGGCTCACCCCAGGAGGTGCATACAGCTGTAGTAGGCTGTTATTTAAAACAGAGCTAATTTATTACACTTGGTAAACTCTCCTACTTGTACAACCACTTTTTAGTGTAAAACTCGGGTTTCCTATGGGTGGTGCTTACTAATACAGGAATATTTTTGCGTGGTTTAAAACTATACGGAGAAAGCAGAACTTACCAAATGCTTTTGGTATCTCAAAAGAAAATTGCGGGTAACCATGCATTTTTCAGAGATAATTAAACTTCAATTTAGGAAAAAAATCCCATACATTGCTTTACATATTACTGCTTAATTATCTCTGAAAAATGCGTGGTTTAATACCCCCAATTTTCATTTGGGATTCCAATAGGCCTTGCTAAGATCTGCTTTTCCCGCATAGTCATGAATCACACAAAAATATTTCGGTATTAGTAGGCACCGTCCTTAAAGTAAAAATTGGAAACAAACTAAGGAATGTTGCTGTGGCTCAATTTATTTAAATGGTACTCTCTTTTGTTCAGTAATATTTAATATACTGTAGATTAAATCATACAATACAATACAATACAATGCAATACAATATAATTATAATTATAATTATTATAAGATGATTCTCAGTGAAGTGAAGGGATAAGATGACGTCACAATTTTCTATTCGGCCCAACTTTCCATGTGGCTCGTGGACATTTTTAGGGGTATAGAATGGTAAAATCCGAGACCCGCTGAGACGCCGAGACCTTAGTTTAAAATCCGAGACCGAGACTTTACTACTTTTTCTAAATCCGAGCCCGAGACGTCGCAATGCATCACGTGTTTTTTACTAATACTGCCGAAAAGCATAGTACGGCAATTTACGAGCAGAATTTTTCCAAGCTTACATGTTTCACAGAAGCTGTTCACAGAAGCTGTTCTTTTAATAATTATTAGTAATGACATATATTTTTCTTTTCATCTTTCAGGGAGATAAAGGTGAATTGGGAATGCAAGGAAAGGATGGGAATGCTTCCATGAAGGTATTTTTATTTTGTCGTTAATAATTATGTAAAAGAAAAATTTTAACTTTGATGAAATTCTAAAGTTATAATTTTACAGTAAGCTGTCGTTTTTGTCATCTTCTCCTTCCAGTTCCTCTGAAAGTAAAACAGAGGAAAATTAGCCCCATTGGTTTTAAGCGTTGTGCATATGACTTGAACACTTTCCAGGGGTTTCAACTTGTCCCAGCCCTTTTGCTTGCTCCTGGCCATTTGCGAATCGAATAATGGCAGTAAGGAAAAACCAAACACTATGAAAATAATCGGACTAGCAGTGTTAATTTTGAGATAAAAATTGGCATCATGGTACTTATTTAGTAATTGTCTATTTCAAATTCTAAAGAGAAAAGGATATGCAAAAGTTTTGTCGTTGTAGCACTTTAAAGTTTATCGAGGCATTTGAAAAATACTGGTAGACTATATTCCATAGTAAGTAGTGAAGAGCTAATAAGTTGAACAACAGTTCATACTGGCTGATCACAAATAACATACATGTAATAAGGTTGCACATTTAGCTTTTTTGGTCAAATAAAGAAACACTTACGGTAGCTTATTATTTTCTTTAAAATGAAATTGACCTACACAAAAGAGCCTGTACAGATGGTTGAAGGATGTCTTGTTCTATTTAACATTGTGCTCACTGTAGGCAAATTTGGGGTACTAAATGTCTCATGAATATGAATTTTTCTTCGCCATGTTGCTTTGATATTCCTCTGGTTCGTTTTGCTCCCTGTGCCTGTGGTTTATTTTTCTGCATCTTATAAAGCTATGCAGGAATAGTTTTTGCTGTTTACAAAAATTAATAATACAACTCCTCCAAAATATACATGGTCCGTGTATAACAACTTCACAGTTCTAACAACGAAACCAACAGGTTTGTCCAGTTAAATGACTGCTACCCAGCCACCTAGTTTTAATAGCACTGGCCTTTACGTGATATGTGATATGTGATTAAATAACCCTACATTGCGGTAATTACTTACTTACTTACATACTTATAAACTTTAAGGTAAAACCCTGATGACTGAATAGTGCCATTGATAGATTGGCTTTACGTAAAGAAAGATGAAATGAACGCCAAAATAACCACTTTAACGGATCACAACATTTAAAAATGTGCACAAAACAAAGAATAAAGTGATCAGAACTCAAAGCAAATTCACCTAAATAGGCTAAGTGCAGGGAAACACATGTGAGTGAGTCACAAGTGGGTTCTTTTTGATTTCTAATTGGTTGATAAAGTGGCTCATTTTTTTAACCAATCTTATATCACAGGAAAGTACAGTAATACTAAAGCAAGTGTCAACTACTTTTGACATTCAACTGAAAATACTATAAATTGAAATTAATTTTACTGAGGATTAAGTTTTCTGTTTACTGAGGGCGAGAAAGGATCTCCTGGAGACAAAGGATCACAAGGAGAAAAAGGACAACCAGGGCAGAAAGGAATGCCGGGAACATGTGACGCTAACGTGGTAAAATGTTTATTCGCCTTTGTTCATTCAGTATAAACAAGTGTAAAGAAAATTTAGGTGGCCTTTACTATAATTATCCAATCTTGAAACTATTTTCTTTCTTTACGTATACTGTTGTTCAACTTAATTGAAGCTTTAGCTAATATGCTGTTCGGTATAACAATCCATTTTTTCTGCTCAACTGCATTAAAGCTTTAGCTATTGCTGTTGATGATATGTCAGTATAACAAGCTGTTTTTTGTCCTCTTTTGTGCATCTCAGGGTTCAGGGTTCACCAGTAAATCAGCTTGCTGTTCAGCTGGTAAGAACATTTATCTCTTACATTACGTTTACAATCCTATTATAACTTTGAAAACGGTGGTGGCTCTTTCAGAACTTTTTACGCAGTTTCATTGTTCTTAAACATATCAAACAGTTGTTTTCACTTTGTTTTCTTTCTCAGTGAAATATTCTAGAACTACACTTGTTGAAGCTTTATTCTGGATTTTATCAACGCTTCTTTATGATTTTTTGACATTGGAGTTCAGGTCAATTCCATTTCCCACTTCAGATTTCTTTTAGTTAGCTTTGATTTATAAATTTGGAAAACTGATTCCTGCTGCGAGAACTCAGGTTTCTCTGTTCCGGGACTGCCTGTGACGGTCACTGACTCAATAATACGATATCCGCTGGGTTCGCATAGGTCATCTGGAAAGTCGTGTTTTTAATTGTTGGCCATGGAAAGTCATTTTGGACAAAAATTAAACAAAAAGGAACCAGGAAACACATTTTCACTCAGTAGAAATACCTTATTATAGGAAATTAACGCGAAATTTTAAAAATTCGCGTTAATTTTGTTAACGTTAATTTTCGCGTCTTTAATTAAGTGGTGCATTAATTTCCAAGACCTTTATTGCCACTGTTTTCGCACCAAGTTCTCGACACACTTCAGAAAGGATAAAGCGCTGTTTTATCAGGGTGGACATCCCCCGGTATGATGGACGCTGTGAAGAACGCTCGAAATTGTCAGTTTCTGTGGCTTAACCCCAACGTTTAACGTTGGGGAACAATTCCACGAACATTGTTTGTATTTCGGATCTTTACACTAAGTGTTAAAAGAAATTTGTTCCTGTAGTCTCAACAAATTCTGTCTTTTTTGTGGCAGTAATTGATAATAATAATAATAATAATAATAATAATAATAATAATAATAATAATAATAATAATAATAATAATAATAATAATAATAATAATAGTAATAATAATAATAAATGACGACTTGTGTTTAAAGTGTTTACTTCACTCAATCCAAGATATCAATGCGTTAATAATAATAATAATAATAATAATAATAATAATAATAATATTTATCAAGGGAGACCACTCGCCTTGGCGGTTTTCAGTGGGGCCCTGCAAATTAAAAATAATATAAAAAATAAAATTACCTAAAAAACGATTTTGCAAGATCAAACGAGTTTAAAAATAGCGAAACAATCATCATTCACAAACTTGTAAGCTTTGCCTTAAAAAGGGACAATGATTTGATGTTTTTAATGTCATTGTCTAAGAGGTTTGATGAATAAAAGTTTGCTTGCCCCAATTGGTACGCACGCGAGGAAGGTGTAAATCATTACTTCTACGAGTTAGATAATTCGTGTTAATTTCCCTCATTTTGAAACTTTAGCACCTCTTTCGCGTTAATTTCCTTTATTGGGAAGTAATTTTTCCTGCAATTCGCGTTAATTTAAGTCGCGTTCATTTCCAATACCTTAATTAGCACGAGCGTTAATTTCCTATAACAAGATAAGCACTGCGCTTTTTGACACTGTAAAATTCAATCCCTTTTTCATGGAAAACTTGCAAAGGTCATGGAAAGTCATGCGTTTTTAAAAGCACAGAAGAGTACGAACCCTAGATATCTTTCTCACGTATACCATCACATTAATTCCATCATTACGCATACGTTTGGCGCGCTTCTGCAAATTTTATACCTCGATATACATGTAGTTTTATTGGTCACAATCCTATAATGCCACA
Organism: Pavona decussata; assembly: GCF_977016875.1. Lineage (NCBI taxonomy): Eukaryota > Metazoa > Cnidaria > Anthozoa > Scleractinia > Agariciidae > Pavona > Pavona decussata. The sequence continues at coordinate 2,527,609 of NW_028145599.1, forward strand.
TTTTTACATTGTTACACTGAACAAAGAAGTCTTTGTCTGAATACATGTTCCTGAAACCAACAGAGGGAAGACAGGCGGCTTAATGTAGTGATGTAATTATTGCAATGTAATGTAAAATCTCTGAAACTTAATGATACAACCTTTTCTTTCCTTTTAAGAATGCTCCACTGGTTTTCACTTCTTTGAAAAAGGTCAAGACTTACCAACTAGAGGAGCTGTAGATGTGGAACATTTCACCATTGATGGAAGTCTGTTTCTTGCTTTTGCCAACTACCATGGCGACATTAGAAAGCACAAGACAAGCTCCATGATCTACAAGATGGACGAATCAACTAGAAAATTTATTTTGTACCAGACCCTGAAAACTAGAGGCGCTTTTGGTCTTGAGTACTTTTCAATCGCTGGTAAACATTTCCTCGCTGTAGCCAATCGTTATGATGGAACCTACCTACTGGACTCGGTTATTTACCAGTGGAATGGAAAGCTGTTTATCGTCTTTCAGAGAATATCTTCAAAAGGAGCAAGCCACTTCGCTTTTTTCAAGATAAATGGTGAAAAATACCTCGCATTGGCAAACTACTACGATGGAAGAACCCACTCCACGAAATCAGTCATCTACAAATGGAGCAGCAGCGGCAAGTTTAACAAGTTTCAGGAGATAGCAACTGAAGGAGCCATGGGATGCATGGCGTTTGTACTAAACAATGACACTTTCATCGCTTTTGCAAACCATTGGAAGTCCCAGCAGAAGTATTCTGTACAGTCCACCATGTTCAAGTGGTCAGGAGGACACTTTGTGAAACTGCAGTCTCTTCAGACTTACGGAGCATTCGATGTCAAATCCTTTAACATCAATGGTCACACATTCCTGGTCTTTGCCAATCATTACTCTGGAAGCAGCTACAACACCAACTCGTTCATTTACAAGTGGAATGGTAACAAGTTCGTTCTGTTTCAGTCCATTTCTACTCGTGGAGCCCTCGCTTGGCATCCATTTGCGATCAGCGGTCAAACGTACCTGGGTGTGGCCAATTACTATGATTTCAGTCAGAAACACAACACACAGTCAGTTGTGTACCAGGCCTCTGGAGCGCGGTTCATCAAGTACCAAGAGATTCCAACACACGGAGCACGCGATATGACGTCATTTGAGTATAAAGGCCATACTTACTTGGCAGTGGCAAATTATTACAGCCCGAAATACAACACAAACAGCGCCCTGTACAAGTGGGTGTAGAGCCAAGAACGAAAGATCTGGATCCAAGCTTAAAATAAGTTATGATTAGCAGTGGAATGAAAACGTTTTGTTTGTTGACCTAAAATACACAACAGGGAACGATTTGTTAATTTTGCAGAGATTAAGTTTAAACTTGTTTTACTGAATCGGTTTCGGAAATAGTTGTGAATGGAACAATAAAGTTAATACATAGTATTCTTGATAGACAATCGCATAAAGACCAAGGAATAGTGGAGGTATAAAATCAGATTCGGTTTAGTGCTCGCCTAGTGTTGATGCAGAATTTTTTTCTAGAATTAACAATAAATCTGTGCTTGGATCATAAAACACTTGTCTGCTTTTTGGCGCCTGAATTTCCCGGAGAAAGCCTGTTCAAGAGTATGAGTCAAGCACAAAACAACACACAACCAGGAGACTGTAAGGGATTTTGACCCGAACCAGAAGTCGCACAATTCAGAAATGCTACCTGCGCACAGGGTAAAGAAACACAAGAAAATGTCAAATATTTGATCCTTGTGCTTACGATTGGCGTCAGTGTTTATTGGAGTTTGTCATTGTTGTCGGCCGCGTTTTGCAGAAAAATTAGCCTCGTTTGCGGACAAAACAAGGAGGGTCGCGGGAAAGGAGCTTGGTTAGAGGGGAAAGTAGCACAACTCGTGTAATAATGGCGCAGATAACGGGAACCATTTTCATGACACAGTTCCCTGTTTCCGAGAAAAGATGTCTTAAAACATAATTAACCGATTTTTAATATAATAAAACGTTCTCTGGTTAAAACTTCATAAATCTATAAGCTTTCGACTACCGTCCTGCTGTCTTTACCGGATAGAAAAATGTGACTGTACATAGAATGAATAATGAATGGAAAAATGAATACGAAAGAATGTAGAGTAAGAATGTTCGATGTTATCATTCATTCTATGTACAGTCACATTTTTCTATCCGTTAAAGACAACAGGACGGTTGTCGAAGGCTTGTGGATTTCTTTTAAACTATCTGCACAAAAAACGCCATTTCCTATGAAACTGATATTTTCTCTCAGTCATTTTGCCACGATTTAAACTGATATTTGAGGCGCTCGTAAAAGACTTCTGAATCACAAAATGATTTTTATGCAAAGTTTTTGCTCTTTCGTGAGGTATCCAAAGCTAACTCTAGGATGTGTTCCAAGTACAATTTGGCCATAGTTTTAACGGCTTCTAAAACGCTTATGCAGCACTTCGTAGATAAAACTTACTGTTTTCCTTTGAAGGAAGAAATTGAAACAAATCACGTGTATTTTGATAAAGATAATCTTGATGTTCTGTTAACAAATTTGGATGGGGACAGATCGTCCCTAAATTGTCATGACTGAATATTTGCTCTCTCTAGTCTACTGCCCTATTGTTTCAAAGAACAATTGGGCCACTTTATCAATGGGCATTGGTCGTTTGGAGTCACGTGAGAGAGGAGCGAAGCTGGGAGATGAATGTGTTACGAGTTCGTTTTGTGAGTGGCGAATAGTTCGTAGTCTAAACAGAACGCAGGGTTGTCGGAACAACAACAAGGTTATTTATTCCAAATGAGCGTAGTAAATTCCACACGTAACTTTACAACAAGCACACGCTAGGCTTGTAAATTACAGTTCGACCTCTGTCACACTTGAATAAACACGGCCTCTGCCAAATATACACGCGACCTCTGTCACACTTCAATAAACACGGCCTCTGCCAAACTTTACACATGACCTTTGTCACACTACAATAAACACGTACTCTCTTCTCATAAACAACAACCTCTCTAAAAGCTAAACCGATTTGCTTATATACTAATGAGCGTAAGATTCTAGAACTTTCCGGCGCAACTAAATAAAGTAACATTACAATATAAATCTATTTACAGGATCATACGCAAACGGCTTCAGAAACTGCTGAGTCACTATGATGCAAAACTAATTAAATATGCATGAATATTCTAGACTAAATTAGCATACGGTCACGCAACAATTTTTCGTAACAGAATGTTTGTGTGATTCTTGGGAGGTCATCTTAGGTTTTTGGCGTACTGTACAAAATTAAAACGTTTCTTCATATTATTCGACTATGGACACGGATAAATACATGGATCACTACCACAACGAAGACGAACTTCCAAGAGACGACACGGACAAGACCAAAAATTCCAGCTACTCGCTCGCCGCCCTGAACAAGTAACGAAAGAAAAGAAACTAACAAAATGGCATGTATATTTTTAATTCATTTGAAAGCATGGCCAGTATCTCTAACTGATTGTGTTTGTTGGGCTTGTTAAATTTCAATCGTTCGTCTAAAAGGTCGAAATTCGAAATAGCAGTTTCAGCGATTTTATTTGGGAAGAACATTTAATAACACAAGTAAAATAATAGAATGCCTCCTAAAAACAAGCACACACCTGGCCATTGAAGCTTGCTTTGGAACATCAATTTCCGTGGGGGACTATCGACAGAAGCACTCTGCAATCTAATTCGGGATAGCTGACACGACAAAGCAAGCCGGCAAACTCGTTTTGGCACTAATAATTAGAAATACCAGCTTCAGAAAGACCGTGTGAACGCCGTAGTACTTTGTGAACATGTGGCAGTTATTTTTACAAAAAATAGAGCGAACGTTTATTCCCCTGAACTCGAATTTGAGGTGTAGGCGAGTTGTTTACTTTCAGCTTTTTACTTTTACTTTTAGCCAATCAAACAAAACGCTTTCTTCATATGACTCAATATCCAACTGCATCAAATAGCGTCAGCAGACTCGTGCCAAATGGCTTCTCAGATTTTGCGAAGTTGAATATAGAGTACATATCTCATACTACACAACGTCTGGGAAACCGAGTAAAAATTTAACTTTTAAACACAATCTCGTGTATTGTGCTTAATTTGTTGTATGAAAACAAGCGTTTACCACCATTCGGAGTTCGTAGATATAGTTTAACTTGGAGGTTCACCTTTATAACGCATCAAGCGATCCTATTCAACTGTTTTGACGCACGCGACTACAAAAATAACGGAAAAGGGGGAAGAGGATGAAACTTATGGTGGGGAGGTAACCTCTAGCAAGAATAACTGAAACGAAACCTGAAAGCGTTGGAAGGCAGGAATTTCTTGTGCGAAAACACACAGCCGCGAACAGCAGCCTAGCTTAATGCGGGGCTTTGATTAGAATGAATACATACTCCAAAATCAGCTTCCCCTAGACATCTGTTTTCGGAAGCGACCATGCAGCAGATCCCATAGGCACTCGCCAGTTGTCACATTGTTCTTGTATAGCACATATGAATGGATACTCGCTTGTAACCGCTTATCTATACTCTCAAGCGCTATTACAGTAAAACTGTAGGATAAGAGAACGAAGCAATGTGGGAAGTCCTTTCCCTCACTTTTGAATGATTTGTGTGAAATAGGTTAAATTTCCAAAAAGCGTTTTTTATAGGGCTGACCGTTTTTTTCTGCAAGTTGACCTTTAATTGGGATAACATCCTCACCACTCCGCCCGAAGCTTAAGCCGGCACTTAGCTGCTTCAATAAAACTTTGTTTTTGACGTCGCGTTACTTTTGGCAACGCGAGGCAAACAAATTTAGTCTCATAACTCGGCAATGATGGATTATAAAATTCAAAATGTGATGGGATTTTCTCAACTCTTGACACGTGTTACTGACAAAAGGATTACTTCAACTAACAATAAGCAGCCTACGATATTGCCTCGTAATCACCGGCCAAAAAATTCAAATTCACACTGTAACCAAGATGCCTTTGCATGGGCTTAGTTCAATCTATTTTTTATTGAGAAGCGCAAAAAAAAAAAAAAAAAATGGATATAAAAAAAATGAACGTTGGTTGAGTTAATTTTTGGACATCACTGTCTTTGTATTTAATCTGGGTTCACAGTTCAACAGAGCGCAACTCAAGAGAGCTCATAAATCGTACTTGGATGATATACGTGATAACATTTTATCGTTAAGTGCATTGAAGGCCTACCTAGTTCCCTCAAGCCTGAGTGACACTTGCTTTTTTTAAACGTAAATTAAGAGCTAATTTACTGACGACGTTTTTATCATCAAGTTTCACTTGATCATTCAATCTCTTTGCCTTGCCATTATTAAAATTGCATAGTAACCTTAAAACGTAATGTTATAGCGACTTGCAACCATACTGATACCAATTACTATAAAAATAATTTACTGTAATTGTTGTATAGTTTTACTGTATTTTTAGTTGTTACTGGAAAGCTCCTTTGGGGAGTGTCAATTAATTTCGTGTTATTATGTTGTAAAAATGGTTTCTACCACAAACAAGAAAGACGTATGAAAGCAAGGCACAGAAACAACAGAGATGGGATAATATTTGCCAAACGAGTGTCGGCGCCTCAACAGTAGAATCTCTACATTAGATTATGCAACGTTTAAAATTGATATTCCGTAAGTGCACACATTTAATAACGAAGTTATATATTCCGCTCCCATTTTATTTCATTTTTTATCGTTTATGCTCCAGCGCAAAGCGTGCTCTGTTTGTGGTACGAATGGCATCAGCCAGTCTGCCGTTTGAAAATAATTATCGTTGCCTCCCGCTCGCCCGGCCCATTGCAACAACTATGATGATGGCGATTGCTGATCCAAACCGGATGCTTGCTACTCCTTTGCAAAGTTCAAACCTTAACGAGTCAAGCTGGACCCTCCTGATGGTAAGTGATCGCGATAGATCATTACATTGACCATGGCCAGTGTATTTTTCAATGCTAATGAACTTACGGCAAAATTATACAATAACTTATAACCAAACGTAATGATAACCTTACAAGACCGGCAGATAAAAGAAGTGCATGTGTTGGGTGGTCGAACCCCAGGTATGCATTGCTCAAGCAACCAGCCAACTGTCTGTGGGTTGCATTGGTTTTCTGAGCGCCTTGAACATAACCCGCTGTTGTTCCTCTACCAAAATACAAATATTTACGCTTACTTTTTTTCTGGGAATCACATCTGTACTTTCATCTACCACAAGGTAAATGACACCCACTGCCGCCATTTCAACATCAGCAGTTTACATGGAACTGACCTTTGTGGGATCGATAATGCTGATAGATGACTTTCCCTGCGTGTACCCAATCATCTCACTGTACTCCTTTCTGAAATCCAGTTTCGCCTTTTCATCGCAACCATTTCAATGTAATTGGCTAGCGCATGTAGCAACTAATGGCAATAGCAAAAAAGCTAAATGTTGATATTGTTTAGTATTTAGAACTAAAAACGAGGCTACATCATCCCTATAAGCAAATGTTACTAGGAAATTTCTGATTTAACCTTATCTAAAGCGGGCTTTTCGGATTCCGCCCCACAAGCCCTCGTATGGAAGCTATGACAAGGAGACTTGGAGAAGAGATAGCACGTTCAAAGATCTTTTCTTTGACGTCCGCAATGAGCTGTGATGACGTCATATGACGTTATGAGTACGTCATGACTGCCAAATGGCGGCCATCTTGGATCCGCCATCTTGAATTTCTGGACTTCCCGAAACTTCAGGATAGTATTCTATTTCATAACACTCTATTCATGCTCAGTTGAAATAAGATATGGGAAATAATATTGCTCAGCGGTCTAAGCCAAGCTGGAACAGCTTGGCTTAGGGTAGCAGTGTTTTTGACACACGCGAATTTGGTCAGGGTGGGAGGGTGGGCCGTTCCTTCCTTCACTGCTCCGCTGGCTGAGACTAAGCACGAAAGGAGTGTTATTCTGCTTCGACTCAGTATTTATACCCTTGGAACACCCTTGTGCACATGCCTGCGTGCATTGAATCGCAAGGGATATGTTAATTTAATGTATTTCGGTTTCGCATATCATTAGAAGTGTTATGAATAGTATTCTATTTCATAACACTCTATTCATGCTCAGTTGAAATAAGATATGGGAAATAATATTGCTCAGCGCCACTCACGCCATACTGTTCATCTTTAATTTCATGACAAGCTCTTTTCTTTACTTCTTACTTACAAAAAGCATCAACCTTATCCATAAATACCCCTAAACCTTCCCAAACCTTACAATTCCCAAACCTACCCAAAACTAAAAGAAAAGACAGTATGTTGGTAGATCACAAAAACGTCTAGTACATAGCTAGACATCGGTTTGAGCCGCCATTTTAGGGCATCGTTCCGCGACTTTCTTCCAAAACGAGTTGTGAGCGTGAAGCTCTCCAGCTCTAAAATTACTGGGGTCTCGGAAGGATAACTCATTTACATCCCCTATAATCTCGCCTTGCTCCACACGCGTGACCGTTTACATTAGTTCACGTGCTGTCATCTCGCCGCTGACCGCTATGGAGTTCCCCATGGAGTCTACCCATTGAATTGTATTCACCCCAGACTGTCCAGGAGTGATAGCGTTATCAAAGTTCTTGTCATATTCCCAAGCCCATGAAATGATTTTCTAGCGAAAAACATCAAGAACAAAAGGTATTATTCCCACGGGTGAAACCCCAAAGTAGTCAGCAGAGAGATGACAGCTCTGACCCAGTAATCCTGGGAGGGTAACTAGAGACCCTGTTTTCAAAGCTATCAAAACTCTGAGACTATCGAGTTTATTACTAATGAAGAGAAAAACACTCACATAAGACATGACTGAATTGAAGATACGTTTATTATCCAAACAGAAAACCTAAACCAACTTAACATATGTTGTCTGCGAAAAGTTCACACTTTATTAGGCCTTCCCAGATTGCTCGGGAAATCTCTGACATTTCTCTCCCGGCCCTCCCAGTAATAGGGAGACACAGCTGCGGTCCCGGCCCGGTCCCTCGAACGATAGTGTTTCTCTACCTTCGCCACACAATCGAAGATCTTTTCATGATCTTTATCGCCCAAAAGGCGCACGACGAGACTTCTAAATTGATCCCGAGGCACATGGAGCTTTCCACGGACTGTTTGGTAAACCAAACGATAGAAATTCTGGCGGTCATGCTTGGTATCTTGAGCCGTAAGTTGAAGCGATTCTAGCATCTCCAAGGCTTCGTTTTTATTGAAATCTGGTAGGGGACGAGATGCGTAGGCCATAATCTTCATTAAGGAGTTTTCCACAGATGATTTAGTCATTGTCTCAACCGTCTAAATAAACTTCAGGACTTCAGCCTGTAACCTCCAAAAAAGGAGAAAAAAATCCCAAGCAACAAACACGCCATGACTAGTAAAACTGATAACTATACTCCCTGACGGAGCATACCTAGTGAGTCTTTGCCCTTGTAACACGACATGGCGTATCTATATCTTCAACAAATATACCCGGCGGGTTCTCGGTTCGTGCCTAGACACAGCGTATAAACCCTGGTGAGAAACCTCAACCCCGGGATTACAGCCGGCGTATACATCCTCGTGAGAAAACTCACCCTCGGGACTACACCAGGCGTATAAATCCTGGTGAGAAAACCCACCCCCGGGACTACACCCGGCGTATAAATCCTGGTGAGAAAACTCACCACCGGGACTACACCCGGCGTATAAATCCTGGTGAGAAAACTCACCCCCGGGACTACACCCGGCGTATAAATCCTGGTGAGAAAACTCACCACCGGGACTACACCCGGCATATAAATCCTGGTGAGAAAACTCACCCCCGGTACTACACCCGGCGTATAAATCCTGGTGAGAAAACTCACCAACGGGACTACACCCGGCGTATAAATCCTGGTGAGAAAACTCACCCCCGGGACTACACCCGGCGTATAAATCCTGGTGAGAAAACTCACCACCGGGACTACACCCGGCGTATAAATCCTGGTGAGAAAACTCACCACCGGGACTACACCCGGCGTATAAATCCTGGTGAGAAAACTCACCACCGGGACTACACCCGGCGTATAAATCCTGGTGAGAAAACTCACCCCCGGGACTACACCCGGCTTATAAATCCTGGTGAGAAAACTCACCCCCGGGACTACACCCGGCGTATAAATCCTGGTGAGAAAACTCACCACCGGGACTACACCTGGCATATAAATCCTGGTGAGAAAACTCACCCCCGGTACTACACCCGGCGTATAAATCCTGGTGAGAAAACTCACCACCGGGACCACACCCGGCGTATAAATCCTGGTGAGAAAACTCACCCCCGGTACTACACCCGGCGTGTAAATCCTGGTGAGAAAACTCACCACCGGAACTAAACCCGGCGTATAAATCCTGGTGAGAAAACTCACCACCGGGACCACACCCGGCGTATAAATCCTGGTGAGAAAACTCACCCCCGGGACCACACCCGGCGTATAAATCCTGGTGAGAAAACTCACCACCGGGACCACACCCGGCGTATAAATCCTGGTGAGAAAACTCACCCCCGGAACTACACCCGGCGTATAAATCCTGGTGAGAAAACTCACCCCCGGAACTACACCCGGCGTATAAATCCTGGTGAGAAAACTCACCCCCGGAACTACACCCGGCGTATAAATCCTGGTGAGAAAACTCACCACCGGAACCACACCCGGCGTATAAATCCTGGTGAGAAAACTCACCCCCGGAACGAAACCCGGCGTATAAATCCTGGTGAGAAAACTCACCCCCGGTACTACACCCGGGGTATAAATCCTGGTGAGAAAACTCACCCCCGGAACTAAACCCGGCGTATAAATCCTGGTGAGAAAACTCACCACCGGGACCACACCCGGCGTATAAATCCTGGTGAGAAAACTCACCCCCGGGACTACACCCGGCGTATAAATCCTGGTGAGAAAACTCACCCCCGGAACTACACCCGGCGTATAAATCCTGGTGAGAAAACTCACCCCCGGTACTACACCCGGCGTGTAAATCCTGGTGAGAAAACTCACCACCGGAACTAAACCCGGCGTATAAATCCTGGTGAGAAAACTCACCACCGGGACCACACCCGGCGTATAAATCCTGGTGAGAAAACTCACCCCCGGGACCACACCCGGCGTATAAATCCTGGTGAGAAAACTCACCACCGGGACCACACCCGGCGTATAAATCCTGGTGAGAAAACTCACCCCCGGAACTACACCCGGCGTATAAATCCTGGTGAGAAAACTCACCCCCGGAACTACACCCGGCGTATAAATCCTGGTGAGAAAACTCACCACCGGGACCACACCCGGCGTATAAATCCTGGTGAGAAAACTTACCTCCGCGACCGCACGTGGTAAAAAATACGAAATCTCGAGTTCGTTTTGACCGCCGGCAGCAACATTTTGGGCAGCATTTTGACCCGCCGCTTGTGCAGCCTGTGGCACTGGTACACCTTGTGCGGCTGGTAGAACTTGAGCAGCTTGTGCAACTTGCACGGCTTGCGGAACTTGAACAGCTTGTGCCACGTGCGCAGCTTGTTGAACTTGAGCAGCTTGTGCGACTTGTGGAACTTGTGCTGGAGGGATTACTAGCGGTTGAGGAAATTGTACTCCCGGCGCTGGAGCTTAAGCCATGATTCTAGAAAATTCGCGTGGGTCGAAAACTGAAGAGATGTCGTTCACTGCTCCGCTGGCTGAGACTAAGCACGAAAGGAGTGTTATTTTGCTTCGACTCAGTATTTATACCCTTGGAACACCTTTGTGCACATGCCTGCGTGCATTGAATCGCAAGGGATATGTTAATTTAATGTATTTCAGTTTCGCATATCATTAGGAGTGTTATGAATAGCTACGAAATTGCAAAATTATTGAATTCACTAGAGAAACACCTTAATGAGATAAAAACACAAGAGTTACAGTAAGAAAAGTAATTTTTCTTCATTTTGAAAAGGAATTTTCCATTTTATGAAAAAATGCCTTTTAAAAATTGGTTGCCATGGTATAATAAAAGTCCATGCACACTAGCCGAATACAACAAATTGTTCCCAGGTAATTTTCGGATAAAGTCCTGAAGTTTATATCTTCTATTGTAATTATAATGGGGTGGAATAAAGTATTGTTGTTGTTGTTGTTTTACGTCGTTTACTCAAATATTTAAAAAGTTATTCAGGTTCAAAGTCACCGCAGGCAGAATCCTCCCCGGTCTAGATAGGGTTAATACGGTAATCGTAATATACAAAGAAAAGCTTACTGCGATAAGTTTGCCAAACATTTGTTACCCATTTAATTTTTTAATTAGTATATACCGACACATAATTTTAGAAACTATAAAAAGTATAGACATTCTTCCATTAAGCTGTCAAACCTTGCGATGTTTAATTGATCGACCCGTGCGTTGTAGATGATTAAAATTCATAAACCCCATGGCCAGTTTGCAAAAGCTCGCTGTAGCTATCGTTTGAATTGTCATACTAGAGGATCTGACATAGAACTCGAGGTCAGTTGAATGTGATAAAAGTGAAAGGGTTTTAAAGAACGTAAACAAAGCTGCCATTTTTTGACAGCTTGCGTTATCGACAACCAAATATTGTATACTAATGACTCATTTCAAAGGTCTTCCGGCCGCTCGTGGAAAATTTTGTTCTTGACAAAGGCGTCTAATCTAAACTCGAAAAGTTTAGCTTTTATTACGTGGTACAGGACTTGGTTAACTGTTATGTAAATTGTATTATTCGCAGCAAAAGTTTAGCCGTATTATAATTTAAAAACTAAACTGGTATAGATGGACCATCTGGCAGAAAATCAACCTTGGGACGTCCAAAGTGATGCATTTGCCATTACGGCAGCGTTGTACGGTAAGCAGAGTGTGTATACACTGTTTTTAATTCGATAGCTTCTACCGGAGGTCTCTGTGCAGTATTCTCAATAACGTAGCACTGATGCAATAAATTGAGTATATTGTAAAAAAAATATGGATTAACGGGCATGGATTGCCTCCCTGGTAACAAAATATCTTCTTGACGGAATCGTCATCCCTTTTAATAGTATGGCATGGGCGATGTGGCATCTGTCGTGAATGAAATGCTTTCTAAAAAGGTGTTCCTTTGACCGTAAGGTAAAAGCTCCAATATTGCTTTTAGCATGTAAACAACAGAAAGTGTAAAAGGAAATTCGAAAAAAATGTGTCCTTTATTGATAGTTTTCACCCGGCTGGAATGAGGGAGCCACGACTCGCAAGCTTATTATTACTGAAACGCACTTAAAATATCTCGAAAATTGTGCCACGGTTTTAACCCTTAATGTTTCGATTCGACACTTTTCAGTGAGCTGTCATATTTTCATTAACACTTTAATACGCCAGTCGGTTAAGAAATTGAGAATTGAGAAAAATTAGCGATATTTTGAAAGAAAAAATAATCCTTACCTAACAACTCGTTTCCGTAATCTGCCTATTTCAATTCAGATGTCGAAAATTTAATTAAAAGGAATTTTCACATTTGTTTGTTTTGAATAAAAAAGGGAAAATCTAAGGTTTCGGTTGAGTAATGAAGAAGGTCGGCCCAATAGAAGTGATCTGTTTTCAGAGAGTTACGTTTTCTTTACTTGCTTGTTAACCGTTTGAAAATTCGGTTGTAAAAAAAAGATGACAGAAATATTCTAAAACAATTTGCTGATTGGTGATGGGTATTGAAAAAAGGGATGGCATTTGGCATCTGACAATATAAGTTATGATTTGATGTTTGAATTCGATTTGAACGAACTTGTTATCCATGTGCATAATCATATTTTTAATTGCATGAAACGACAGGTACTCAGTGGTCTGTGCTATTACAATAAATCACTCTATTCCAAGGTTTAAGGTACAAACTGACGGCAAAAATATTTAAGTTAGCTTTAACAAACGGAACTGGGGTAATCGTCCGTTTGAAATTAAATCAATCTGAAAGTTTTTCGTCAAAAACACTTTATATCAACCCATCCATTGTCAAGAAAATCAACAGCGTTGACAATAACTTGACAGATAGCCGGAACTACCTCACAGAGCATTGGATATTTTAAATTAAAATACAGTCTTTGGTCCTCTGAAGAAGGTGTGGGCGGAACGTTTCGTCCTGAAAGAAATTCACACTAACTACAGTCATAAAAAGGGCGATGTCATCGCTCCAAAGGAAAGGACTCACTTAAACACACGCAGCATAAATTGGAGTTTTTGCACTGCTAGTGTATCGTGTATAAATCTTAGTATAATGCGTTTAGTATTTGTGGAGGGCCAACCATGGCGTGTACAGAGTAATGTATTCACCGTTGCTGTGTCTTTGTTAGGTAGGTCAGTGGCAAGTACAATGTAACAGCGATCATTTATTTAAAAGCTTTCGATCCGTGAAAACATTTATCGGTCCAATTATTTTCTGATCTCGTGCATTTGAATGCAAAACGCTGTTCGGCATTAAATTTTAACAAGTTCAAGTTGAATATGGAATTAAATATGACCAGATTTTACCTTGAACGAGACAAGAAGGACTGATTTGAATGCAAACAAAAGAATATTAAAATTGTAGCCATTCTGGAATAAGATTCATTATTATAGGGAGTCGTTGTGGCTTGGTGGTTAGGGCGCCGAACTTGTAATCCAGAGGTCCCGGATTCGAGTCTCGTCCTGACCACTTGGATTTGTTTCACGGTAGCCCTGTTTTCAAATCCACGGCCACGCTTTGTAAATAGCCAACTGGTTTGCTTGCCAACGGTTGGAATTTTTAACATACTTGTTCAGTTTGTACATTTATTTCACTGATTTATGGTGTCCCAAATTTGCACAATAGTGCTAAATACTTCGACACTTAAATAAATCCATTTATTTTATTTTTATTTTATTTATTAGCTAGCTTTAGTCTTCTTCTTAAGCGGTTCATGTTACATTTACACCAGTTGTTCCATCAGGTCACATCGTTTACCACGGGACGTAGCAGGGGTAATCGGGGAGGGGGAGCTAGCGGAGCCTCACCCCACAGTTTATCTCGCTCTCCTCGCTCCCCCTCCCGATTATGCCTACCACACAGTGTACACGTGCCAAAGGTTTTTTTCTTAATCGAGCGCGTAGGGTGTTTCTTACAAACTACAAGAGCAAAAGTTCAAGTGAATCTCGAATGGAAAAGTAAATCATAGTCAGTTTTAAACGATGTTTCCAAGGTCATTAAGCTAAAATCTTTCATAAGTTCGGGCCACTGCGGCAGGACTTTAGCTCCCAATTTTTCACTGATTTAGTTATATCGAGTTTAACTTCTTCTTCCCGGATAGAAATGGAATAACGATCATCTTGTCCCTAATAATCGAGGGAGGGTGGAGGGTAATGTTAATGAAATTTGGTGCTACCATAGGAACCTAATTTTGACAGGACTTTATGTCAGAAATTGGAGTGTTCCGGTTTTTAATATTAACAATATTAACTTTCTTAGGGCAAATTCAAGTTTTACATCGATATCATTCTCGTGTTCTTCCGTTGGTTTTTTAAAAGTACTTTTTGGTACTTTATTGTTGCTTCTCTGAAGAAAATAGTTCGCTAAATCCGCCATTGTAAGCGAGGTTAACTATTTTCTAGTTTCCTAACTGAAAATAATTTCTTTGACAAGCAGGATTAATCTTAGCCATTGGACTGGTTGGTAACGGAATTGTGGTAGCAGTTATCACAGCCCTGCGCCGGCGACGTAGAAAATCCTCTGTTCAGCTGTTTCTTCTTCACTTGGCCATCTCTGATCTGATGGTGTGCCTGCTGTGCATTCCGCTGACCATCTACATTAACTTTCACTACCCCACTGAGTATCAGGCAAGAGACAGTGGCTTGTGCAAGTTATCACGGTTCATGCAGGTACTTTAAAGGCTCCCACAAAGTCTTGCCCAATTTCACAATGATCCTTTTTTTGTGTGTGGCCAGCTCGTATTGTTTTCCTAGTGTTTGCTTCTTGCAAGCAAATGACTGTAAAACGAATGACATCTCGAGTTTCCACAGGTGGTATTTTATTGCTTCATTTAAATAGTTTGTAAGCCGGTCGAAAAATAAATGCCTCACGCGTCCACCAAAAAAATACCTGATTACAAGTTAGCCATACTTTCGCCTGATATTTGAAATGTGCTGCCAGTCTAAAAATAAAGCATTATAATATCGCACACTGTCAACATATGAAGTCGATTTCGAAAGAGGTAGTACTTATTATCAATAACACATCACAACTACAAAACCAAACTATTATTCATCAGAGGGCAAATGTGAGAATCAAATGCTATTTGTCTTTAATGTAACCATCCCCCTGTAAAGATTTCAAATCGTTTTCTGGTTCTTACATGTAAACAGTTCACTATACAAATTGTTCACTTTCAAGATCTTTTACCTTTTTCTTCTACAGAACCTTGGACCAGTGCTATCGATCAGCCTGTTGACAGCAATAAGTATCGATCGCTACGTGACATTTGTGAAGCATGTATTCACAAACAGCCAAAGATCATGGTATCTCAAACCAATTTGGTTGACTCTCTTTGCCTGGGTGTACGGCACAAGTCTAAACCTTCCTGTTTTCCACTCGGCTGACGTGATTCCTATTGACTTAAAAAACAGTACAGTGTACTACTGCACTACTACACAGGGGGGTACATTATCAGGCAAGATTTACCTTATTGTCTCTGTTTCACTTGGTTTCGTTCTTCCCTTAGCAACAATGGTCGTATCGTACTACCATGTTATAAGAGTAGTGTGGACGAGAAGTCGGAGACTTTCATCCTCTTTTGCCCCTGAATCTAACGCTGCAATTAAGAACGCAAAGCTCTTAGAGCGATCAAGGAAAAGTGTTCTCCGTATGTTGCTGACTGTTGTCATATGCTTTGTATTTTTCTGGCTGCCATTTTCTGTCTACCATGGAATCTTAGAGCGATATCTCAAGGAACCTCCAAACCCTATGGATGTGATTCGAATCATCACTTATGGTCTTGGGTTAGCCAATTCAACGTGCAACCCATTTATTTACTATTTCAACGCTGGAGGAAAATCTTTTTGTTCTATAAAAAGGAGGTTCATTGAAGCAATGGGAGACAGATCAAGAACATTTATATCGCGGAGTGAAAAGCGTGCTTGTGACCGCGAGGTACCAGGTGACATGGTTGAGTTGGGCTTTGACAAAATCAACATCACTTGTTCCACTAATAACACTTCAAAAAATAACTGTGTCGAGTTCGCTTTTACTAACGATCTTCAAGGCTCTCAAGAAGTTATAAATACCCGGTTGTAATTAAGAGGATCCATTGCATACCCGTTTGTCTGAAAAAGCTATAAAGACTAGTTGAGAAGATCTAGTATCGGCTAAATCGGAAGCACAGTATTTCGATTTCTTCCTTTAAGATGTTGTCATGGTAGATGCACTTAGTAAACATTTTTCAAGCAATAACAGATCTTTTTATCGCCTTAAACACGTCAGTCCAACATCATTGAGAAGTTGCCTACTTCAAACGCATAGTGCTCTCTTTTTACACTTTATTGTAGTTAGTTTCTCGTTCAGAGTAATGCAGTTAGTTTCATGTTCTGTACAAGCCTATGTACATAATGCAAAGGCATGTTCAGTAAAGCAAAGACATCAACAGAATAATATTACTTTATATCGAGGAGTTATCTTTCCATTAAACTGTCATTGACTAGGAAGAGTGTGCTGAAGATAACGAATCATTTAAAAATTATTTAATTTCCTTATAAACGAAATATTTTTTTGTGCCGCTTTTGGTCTTATAAGGCCATAGTTGGATGTATTAAGCGAGGCTTTTCAGGGAAACTTGCAGACTGCAAGTCCTCCCACAGTTTTTTGGGCTTTCTTAACCCCATCTAGACCGGGGGGGGGGGGGGATCTGCCCGCTACAACTTTGAACATGAATAACATTTACTGTTATTTGAGCAAACGCCCCCCAAAAAATGTCATGTGGTCGGATAGTTTATATTGACGTTGATATTACCATGGCAACCAATTATGACAGGCAGGTTTTTTTTCGGAAAATAATAATCAAATTTTAAATTGAAGAAAAAATCACTTTACTTGCCGCAACTTTTATGCTTTCAGCATAAATGACGTAAATATCGCGCGTCATTTGAGATCATAAATTCGCGTGCCGGACCTCCAAGGAAACATGAACATCTTTTGACGTACTATCAATTTTTCAAGTCTCACTGTCATAGATTTTATACTTGCGAAGTTTACTTGCAGAATGGCATAATTACGTCATGTTTTCGCGCCAGTTTTATAATAGCAGCAGCCTTTTTGATGGTGCGGACTCTTGCTCACTTCGATAACGCGTATAGTAACTGAACTGCCTGAATCGTCGTATTGAATAGCTAGCTAGCTAACTCAGCAGCTCAACAGTGACTTGCGTACTCGTGGCTCGACAAAAATGTAAGGTAAGAAAAAGTAGAACATATTTTTCCCAAATTGTTTACTCGTTACATCATGTAACCGTCAAAGATTCCGATAAAATGACCGAGTTTAAATTTAAAATTTCTCACACAATAGTTTTGGCCTTGGACTGATGCTATTTCTTCAGTATTTCTCCAGTTTTCTGTTGCTTTTTGTCGTCCAGGCTACTCCCTGCCACGTTCTTTTTGTCAACTAGAAATGTAATTTTATCATAGTTCCTTGAATGTGAAAACTATTAACAGTGTTCATCGATTTCTTCACTCTCACCTCCTGACCAGCGATCAGACATGTTCTATCCCAGGCCTTTATATTCTAATCCTCGATCTGTTGATTGGTTGTTTAACGTGTCAATCAGTTGACGGTATTTTCAGGTAAAATCCCGCTCGTGATTGAAAGAAGTGAATTTTTATGATGTTTCCAAATTATGGCAGACTGTTTCGAACGTTTTGGCGTTAGAAAAGTAAGTAGATCAAATTCCGGTCAAACTGTTGACGCTACGGGCCCTTCGGCAAAACAAGAAAGCACTTCTTTTATCTGAATCTTTGAGGTATTTCGCTACAAACGAGTATGTTAACTTTCGGTTCATAGGATCTTAGCGGTGTGCCGAAAAAAAATATTCATGGCACGGTCAATTGTTTATAATTTGTCTCGAGCACGTGGCATTTTTTAAAAGCTAAAAGATCGAATGACAACGAAACGATCAATTCAAACAAGCAAACAACAGGAAGTTAAGTCTTAAAATTTTTTGTTTATATACAGCGTGGTTGCAAAAATATAATAGTATTTTGGTCGACCAGAACTATAATTATATTTCGAAAGGAAACCTCTAAGAATAATTGTTTGCAACTTCCTTACGGGCTATTTTCAAGGCTTCAAACGATGGACACCTTTATTAAGTAAATTGGAGGATATTCATTTCCATCTTCGAATTATATTATTCTAGAGGTCGTTTGATCTTAAAAATTCTTCGACGGAACAATACAGAAAGCGGTGGCCTTTCGTGGCAGTACGGTTGTCATACACGCGCGTCGCGTGGGAAATTTGTTTTAACCAATCAGAATTACTACGCTGATCTGGATATATTATGTCACTAGTACCGAATTTCTGCATTCGTTGTTTACTCAGGCTGTGTTCTACTGTGTTTACTCCAACTTTTGAAGCACGCAAAATTAATGCCTTTTGTTTTCATAGGAATAAAACGGCAGCCAGAAAATTCAGGCCATGATATTTTGTTTCGTAAGATATAATTTCTGCCCGTAAAGAAATTATGTGCAAAGAATAAACAGTGTTATCTGCCTGAAACAGCTACTGGCAAGGCCATTAGACGATCAAGGAACACAGAAAATGGTGTGTTCAGTTTCATGCAAATCAGTATTTCAAGAAAACATTTGCTCACTGGGTATATCGTCACTTGAATCTGAACATTTTCGTGTCTCATTCAGTTAATTCATAGTGACGTGGGGTTAATGAAAAAGTTTGTGTTCTATTTTCTTCGTCCCTTGTTAATGGTTATTTATTTATTTGTTTATTTTTTCGTGTCCGAGATCCACATTTTCCTTGGTTTTTTTTTTCTTCAATGTTCATGCAGTTATGATTGTATTTTCAGTTGTTTGCTTTTTGAGACAGTTTATAATTTTAAACGCATGTAACCTAATTCACTGTTTAATTTTGTCTAGTTTGTTTCACACTGTTCTTTAACTGTCTGAACGCTTACGAACGACCCACTAAATTAAAAAAGAAACAAAACATAAAAAAACCCTCTTTTCGATCCTTAAAGGTTGTCCCCTTCCGAACCAGAATACTTGGGTGAAAGACATGCCTTAGGCTACCGGATTCATCACGCATACTTAGTTATTCACATAAAAAAAGCTTTTCTCACAAAAATCGTGATCAAGGTTCCCGGCAAGGTTTTGGAGCAATTGGAAAGTCCGAAATTTACCAATACCTATTTCGCTAAACTCATGAACGATCATAAAAGTTGCTGATGAGTAATAAATATGTTATTATGTGCGTTGGTGTTGGTTATGACGCTGTATTTTTCACTTCGACTCGTTCAATCGTTGTATGAATTTTGAACCGATCTGGAGGAAACGGCAGGAGGGCAACTTTTAATAATGTACAAAAACTGCAGGACAACAGAATCATGTATTAAGATACTACGATTTCATTATACTGTCATTTGAAGGTTTGAAAATTAAAAAGTAAAAATATGGGTTTTAGTCGCCCAAAGATATTAGCATGGTTTTAATTTATTCGTTACCATGGCAATTGAAGGCAGATGTCGAAATCATATTGAACGCATGTTTTTCGAGATATAGAACCTGAAGCGTTTAATAAGGATGACGGCGTCTCTTGCTTACCACCTATGGTGTGGGTTTTGTTTTTCATTGAACATACCCCGCGTTAGGTTTGGATCCTAGGGTAATTTCAAATATCTTTTAAGAATTGGTCTTTCAGGAAGGGTAATTATAATAAATAAAACTGAACGCCGGTGAGCTCGTCAGTGAAAAGGAAAATAAAACAAAACGCGTTGGTAAATATGCTTAGCCATAAATTCATTAAAGGCAATTCTTTCATACATTTGAATATGCGTCACGAGACATTTTAATGTTTGTGCTAGCTAAGGTGAACAGAAAAAGCTTTTGGGAAGGAACGATTTTAGTTTGGTTAAAATTTTGGGGAAGAATGTTAAAGTGACATCTTCGTTATTGCCTACACGTATACGTCATTGACTTTAAGCAGTGTTCAAATTTTCGCTCAAACGCCGTCCACAACTACCGGTTTCCAAGACATCTTTAAGAGCACAAATGACATTGTTTGACAGCTGGCAGCCGAGCTGTAGTTATTGAATGTTCCAAATTTATACGCTATTATCGTTCATCAGTCGAAAAGATTGACATGAGTTCATATGCAGCACGGCCTAAACTTCCTGTCATAAAAAGGGATACTCGTTACAGTCAGTAACGTAAAGCGAGAGAGGGTCAAATATGCGTTGAATCAAACGCAACGGCCGCTACTTAAGTTAAGCTTAGAATCCGACCCACAAGATGCAACATTTGGTAAAGAGGCAGCTCTGGGATCTGCAGAGTGATGCATTCGTCGTTGCTGCTGTTCTGTTAGGTAAGAGAAACTACCGTTATATGTTTGAACGAGACATTTCATGTTGTAAAAAACTGCGTAAGAACCCAATGACTCTTCAGTGCGAACTCTAGAATCA
The DNA here is from genome assembly GCF_977016875.1 of Pavona decussata. Lineage (NCBI taxonomy): Eukaryota > Metazoa > Cnidaria > Anthozoa > Scleractinia > Agariciidae > Pavona > Pavona decussata. The sequence continues at coordinate 2,548,303 of NW_028145599.1, forward strand.
GTGGTACTCGAGTCAACGTCATGCAGCATTCATGCCTGAACTGCACGTTGCACTGTACTGGTCATGTTCTTGAACGTGAAACTGGCAAGCAAACCAAAGTGTACAACTTTGTTGATCGGACAACAACTCGAGCGCTTATCGGTTGTTCCGGAAAATCAAACAGGATGGTTCATTACCATGAGTGGACATTTCAAAAATTCACATATACACTACGAGTCGAGTGTAGACCAAGAGAGTTTCTGATCCAGTTATATAATTTCTTGCCCTTACTGCTTGACATTGTTTCAAAAGACAGAAAATAGCTTGGTAAGGTTTGATCTTTCGTGTCACTTCAGCAAGTGTTAACGGTGTCATCAAAAGGAAATTTTTCTATAGTACAACTTTTTCAGTTCTGCTTCGTCTGATGAAAAAAATTGTGTCGATATATTTGTCAGAATATTCTTACAAGAATTTTCATGTAATGCGCGCTTCCTTTCTCCTTCCATCAGTGATCAAAAGACCCAAATCAGCGCGGAATTAAGACTTCAAAACAGAGGATTCATGCGGTCTTGTAAACATTCTATACAGAACTTGATTTTCAAAGCTCCAATTAATTACAGAATCCGCCAAAGATTGTAAACTTAAAGAGCAACTTTTATTCCATTCAAAAATTTTCTTAGTTTTAATACATTGAATAGAATTGCGGCTTTGCTTGACAATTTGACTCGGAACAGCTAATCTGTCGCCAAACTATAGCAAATATTTGTTCTTCTCACTACGCAGGTGAATTATGCATTTAGCCATTTCAACTCGTTTCTGAAATTGTGTTTTTAATGATTTTTTTTGTTGAAAACTCCAGTATTCATGAAAATTTCTTGAAGTACCACTAAAAGACGTGCTAACCCAATCTGATGGCGTGTCTGATCGAAGATGAACTGAAAAAAAAATATATTTCAGTACTTGAAAACGAAACCCTAATAATTGCAAATGAATATCTCTAACCAAGACACTTAACTATGGAACCTTTTCTTCGAATCAGACTATCATAGACACGTTTCAATGCCGCAATCGAATCCTCCTTGTATCAGTTAAAAAAATGACTTGAAATTCATTAATCACTTCGGATGCAGTAAAGTAGACTTTCTTAAATTTGACTTCACGATTCAAAAGCTTTATGTATTTTTTGTAATTGAGGTTTTTTTTTTTCATGTTTATTGATAAGTTGCATGATTAAGTTTTGCTGATTTACCGCCATTTCTGACGGGTGCAATTAAATTGGAAAACGCATTTGGTGAAAAGCGACAAAGATAAAATTATATAAACCCACTCAAAGATGGCCTTATGATAGATCTAGTCTTTGCAATTCTTTTCAATATTGATTAAACTGAGGGAGATCAGAATTGTTAGCATGGAATGATTTCTTGCTAAATTTTGTGGGCGGGAGATGGGAAGGCAAAGTATTAAGTTTGGGACGATGATAGTGATCATAACAATACCCAGCGGTGTTTGGACGCGGTCCGAAAGGCATCTCTGATGTGGAAATTAGCCAATCGCAAACACGGATTCTTATTAAAAGAAATCCAACATGGCGCTTGTTGGTGAGAGAAGCGATTCTACTCGGAGATAAAAATTTCAGGTGTGTCTAGCTGATTTCTGTCGCTAAAATCTCGTTGTATTATTAAAATGTATCTGTTTATTGAACTGCTGTTAAATTTTGGCTTGCCTACGCAGATCGATCGAGCATTAGAATCAAAAGCTTTTCCTCATGTCTTCAGTCATCTTGTAGTCACGTCTGTTTTGATTCCTGGACAGCATTTGAGTTTAATAAGACTCTGCGAAATCAGTTTTAGATGGAAAGTTTTTTGTTTCTTAAAATTAAGTAGCACGCGATAACGCCCCCAGGTTTGGGGGTTGTAAGGTTTTGAACTACTGTCATTTTTTTTTAATGTCAATTCGACCAGTGGAAGCACTCAACCCAACGTCCGAACCAATATTTTTATCAAAACTATGCAATGAGACTAAAGCAAAACGGTGCATATCTGTTTGCTAATGTGTCCTTGTTGATATCAGATTGGTGTGAAGTGACTTTCAAATTGATTTTTGCTTGTTTTGTCTCAAAGTTAACAGCTAAAGCTCAAGTGGTGGCTACACCCAGCTGCTCTAAATGATTTGCTTTTTTAAATCAGGACAAAAATGTTGAGTATAATTAACCTTCGTTAAAAATCACATGCACCGATAAGCAGAAAAAAAATCAATAAAAGGTATGATTGGGTAAATGTCAGAGCCGTTGTTACAGACATTTTAAAGTATCCCTTGTCTACTAATACAACAATTTATGTCTGTAACTATATATTTATACACTCTTTAGCATGAAGTCGTGAACTGTATATATCCCATATAAAACTGCAAAACGTATATAGTCACTTTATGCATCTCGTTATTTTACATCCAAATTCAGACATGTAAAAAATCGATCTTTTTTGTTGGCTTGACTTACTCTGTATATTGTTTAAAAATTGTATATCATTTGTGTTGTTTAATGAATGGGATTAACAGATTTGCAAAGTACATGTATACACATTTGTTGTCATTTTAATCTGACTATTGTCATTGGCTGAGATCTCTAGTATCCTGGGCCGGATTGTTCGAAAGCTGATTAACACTAATCCCCGATTAAAAGTTAACCGAGCTTTTCATCTTGCTCGTTTAAAATGTTTTTAAAGGCTAATGTTAAGCTAGCTAATGGTTAAGAAAAGTCTAAATCAAGACTGCGTGACAAAAATCGTTTGGAAAAATGCTTATTGATAAGTAATTAAACTGGAATCAAACTTCAAGTTAATCTAGGATTTGATTAGTCGGGCTTTGAACAACGGGGCCTTGGTTTGTTTGCCTGTGGAAGTCAGTAAGTATCTTTGCAAAGAATGTGGTCCTTCTTTAGCCTCATCTACCTTAACATGGGTGTCCAAAGTGTATTAACAGAAGGAGTGAAGCGACGGAAAAATAAACAAATACTGCATTGAACGCGGCCATGTGCTTAACTCAACCTTTTAATCCCATGATACGCAACTTAACATACTTAGCAACACCACACATACATTACAATGGGTGTGCATTGATGAAAACATGCCCTTAGTTTAAGAGTGGAGGACATTCATTCTATTCTCCAATCTCATAACGTAATTTTGTGTGTTATAGATTTAAAATAACAATTGCATGAAAAGGAGAGTAGAACATCTAGAATGACTAATGCTGTGCCCTTTTACTAAATTACTAATTAAAATATGGACGGCAGTTGCATTATAAATATTATTGTTATCATTGGAATAAAAAATAGTTGGTGGTATGCGCTTATTAGTATTGGTCAAGTTAAAAATTTTCCCACGGCCAGTTTGATTGGCTTAGCGGCCATGGCATATGAGCCATTATATCATGCTCGAGAAAAAGCAACCATTAAATTGTCTTCTGGTTGTTCTTTACGGGCCTCGTTCCAGTTTATCATTCATCTAGCTCATATACTACTGACGCGAACTTGTGGAATAATTATTAAATACACAATCCTAAACATTAATCGGACTAGCCTAGACATTTAAATGAATGAACAAGAGCCATCCCATGCGTTAACTCCATGGTATTGAGATTTTTCCTTGCTATTTATTTTTTTGCAGGATTCATCTTCGTCATTGGACTGGTTGGTAACGGCATTGTGGTAACAGTTATCACAGCCCTGCGCCTGCGAGGTCAGAAATCCTCTGTTCAGCTGTTTCTCCTTCACTTGGCCATCTCTGATCTGATGGTGTGCCTGCTGGGCATTCCGCTGACACTCTTCACAAACTTTCACTACCCCACTGAGTACCACACAAGCGACAGTGGCCTGTGCAAGTTAGCGCGATTCACGCAGGTACAGTGCTTTGTTCTTCACCGTCAGTATTTGGGACTCGTCAGTTTCGGTTTCAGGACCAACCTATTAACAACAAAATTATTTTTTGTTTACGGTCAGTGTGAGTTTTAAAGATGTTCCCGCTACGTTTTTTACCTGGTTTGGTAAATTCGCAGTGTGAAGAAGTCATAGTATTTCTTATCAGTTTTTCAAATTTTTCGAGCCAGTTTAATGTTCATTTTCCCATTCATCCAGATCATGGAAATGAATCTCAGCTGAGAAGAAAATGACAAATAAATAGACTTATTTGAAAGCTTGGAAACACCAATTCAATTTTAAATTAGATAGGACAAGTTTTGAAATAGTACGATTAAACCATTTTTAATACAAGCCGCTAGCATTATGCTAACACAACACAGATTGTTCTCTCGAGCATTGCTTCTTCCACCCTTTTATTAATGCATCGGAAAACACTCTGATTTCGATATACCAGAGACAAAGAATACAGTTCGCAAGAAATATGAAATGATGGGTAAACACCATCACGATGGCTGGCTAAATTGTTAAATTGCTTCTTTCAGTATTTATATAGTACTTTTGAGGTCCATCTATGGTTTAACTTATGACGATATGTGGTTTCAAAAGCTGCACCACAAATATATATCTATTGAGGTTTTTACTTCATTCCGATTGTAAACACATTGAGGGTATTCCAGAAGGCTAAACCCTTTTTCTATTGTTTTATCTCTTTTCCTTTTTACACAAAAAGAGACGACAAATTGAAACCAATGGAGGGAAAAAATATGCTACCCCAGGTCGAGGACGTTCACGGTTCCTTTGCATTACTCCTCCTTCTTTTGCCGACAAATAGCTTTGGGCTTCAAAGCCAATACATCACTTTTCCAACCAATATAAACTTAATAGTCAGTTACTGTTCGTTTTTGTTTCTTCTTCAGCACCTTGGTCCAGTCCTTTCTGTGAGTCTCATGACAGCAATAAGCATCGATCGCTACATGACATTTGTGAAGCAGGAATTCACATGCAGCCAAAGATCATGGTATCTGAAACCCCTTTGGTTGACTCTCTTTGCCTGGATGTACGGCACAACTCAAGCAGTTCCGATCTTTTACTCAGCAGATGTTGTCGCAATTAACTTTAAAAACAGTACAGTGTACTACTGCACCACGACACAGGGGGGTACACTATCGGGGAGAATTTATCTTCTTGTCTCTCTTCTACTTGGGTTCGTGGTTCCACTGGTAGTAATGATTGTATCTTACCGTCGGGTGATAAGGGTAATATCGACCAGAGATAAAAGACTTTCGTCTTCCGTATCCCCTGAATCTAACGCTGTAATCACTAATGCAAAGCTCCTGGAACAATCAAGAAAAAGAGTACTTCGTGTTTTGGTGGTGGTTGTTATTTGTTTTGTGATTTGCTGGCTGCCATTTGCCATCTATCATGGAATCTTGGAGCGGTATCTCAAGGAACCTCCAAATCCTAATGATGTGGTACGACTTATTACCTATGGCGTGGGCTTAGCCAACTCGATGTGCAACCCATTTATCTACTCTTTCAATTATGGAAGAAGGTCAGGTCGCTCTATGAAAAGAAGTTTCATGGAAATAATGGGAGGACGAGGCAGCAAAATATCTCCACAAACCGCTGCAAGAAGCGCAAACGTTTCAAAGTCTGAAGGCCGGAATATGGTTGAGTTAGGCATTCACCACAGCTTTGTCACTCTAACAACACAGCCCGTTCTACCGATAACACATTAAACAATTACCACTTGTGTTACAGATGAAGCATTTACCAACAACCTTTGTGGCTAACAAAGAAGGTGACCGCTTAATACAGGTTCGACTGTATTTCGTTTCATGAGAATCATTTATTTTTATGCCAGGTGACAAACTTGGGACAGGGACCTAGTTACCGAATAATGCAATTACTAAGAGTGAAATGCTAGATTCGTGTTTCAACATACCACATATCGAAAGAGAATTTGGCGCTATAAACTATAGCCATTTGCACAGGATATATGTGAACTGTAAAGAACTGACGTGTTAGAAACTACAGGAGCTAACTTGAAACATTGTCATAAGTACGTAAATTACGATCATCCGGGTGAGTGTAGTCCGGAGAAGGACTGTTTGTGGTGACTTTGACTGACGTTTCGACAACCTGAGCGGAAGTCATCTTCAGAGTCAAGTGAATTGTGGAACGTCAGTAGGTGGTATATACGTCTCTGGTTGTTAACCTGATTGGTCAACGAAGTCCAGATGTTATTGGTCGTTTGTCAGTAAGCCGTGATGTTATTGGCTGTGAAGACTGTAAAAAGTGATTGGTGCGTTTCGATCCGTCTTTCGTTAGTCAAAAAGTCCGTGGGTCTATTGTTAGTAAAATGTCTATTGTTTGTTTGTTTCGTTGTTGTTGTCAATAAGTCGTTTGTATGGTGCAGGTAGTTGTAGGCAACGGTTGAGTGGCGTTTGTTCTAAGTTAGTAAACCAACTTTCCAGAGTGAGTCGTTGATAGTAATTTGTACAGTAGGTAATGCACTTGGCAGAGTCCCAGTCGATTCTGTGGTTCGTTTGTAAATGGTGCTCAGCAATGTGATTGTTGATATCACCATTTCTAGTTGCTCGTTTGTGTTCAGTCAGTTGTACGTTTAAATTTCTGCCGGTCTCACCAATATAAGTGGCCTGGCAGTCGCAGTATTTGATCTTGTAAACTGCTCCCTGTCTGCGATTAGGTTCGTCTTTGTCCTTTACTTTCGTCAGTAGTTGTCGTAAAGTGGTTATAGGTTTGTGAGCTACACGGATATTGTAGGGTTGTAGAATCCGTG
>NW_028145599.1:2560000-2640000 GCF_977016875.1 Pavona decussata
TCGTGCATGGGTGAACCAAGTTATCGACTACAAATGGTGAAAAAAAATCGTCGACAAGAAGACAACAAAGCAGGTTTTCTCTTTGAAAGGAAGACCACTTTAGTTGTAGATAACAAACGCGGAAGCCAGTTTGTCATCGGCAACCCACTTGTTCCGGTGAATGAGTACACTCTGTTTTTTTTATATGAACCTTTTTTATAAGAACGTTGAGGCTGAGATAAACCAAAATTTTAAGAACGTATTAAGAACGTTCCTCAGGCTGAGAGTCGATTACGAACATTATTATTTTTCTAATCTGTATATAAAATCACGGTAACAAATGTAAATTAACCAAAATACTTAAGGGAAGGTTTGTATAACATTAACAATGGTGACACACATCTCGGTTTGTCATAATCAGCAGTTCTTGATACCTTATCTCAGAAGGCAATGCACTTTGACAGGTTTCCTGGTCACGTCCACATTGATTTACTGAAATACATGTAGTGTATACTATGTTATTTACGAACATCTTAAGAACGTTTTCAGCCTCAAATCGCAGAAAAATATAAGAACGTTCAGCCTCAGCTCCAAAATTAGACGTTCTTATAAAAAAAACAGAGTGTAAGTCATCGATTACTTCTGTTCAGTCTATTTTTGCAGCGACGTGCGCGATGCACACATCCGTGTTAGTAAGCAAGTTTCCAGGCTCCCTCAAAACATACAAGTAATCGTCAAGTAACTTCGTGTGTAGAAACACATTACCAAACACTAAAAGTTGTCGATTGAAAATAGTCTCTGTGGAGGCCCTAATTTAACAATTTTGAACAAGCGTCGGCCGGTGTCATTTGGCGGTCGACTTCTCACACTGAACCGGAAGACGATCGATGGCAGACCAGATTGAGACAAAAACAAAATTATAGCATATCCTAGATTGGGCAAGTATTAAAGGGGAAGTATCATGGGGTTTTTAATATCTTTTGTTAAGATTATGAAATAAGACCTTCAACCAGCTGCCAAATAATTCTAGAATGACGAGAGGAAAGAAATCAACTCAATTCTCGAAAGGAACAACTCGTGATCTGTTCTAGAGCATTTTGGAAACAATAATGCGAGAACTTGGAAAAAATTAGCCTAACATTTTTCAAGTTTCAAACCATATCGGCCCACTCTGTCTCAGACCAGAGGCATTAGTCGACAGTTTTATTGCACTGGGGTGATAATTTATAACAAACTTGACAATTATTTCTTTGTTTCTGCTGATAGACAAACGTTTTTGGGTTTTTAAAGGACAGCAAATTTGCGTGACACTTCCCCTTTAAAGAGAGAGTTAAAAGATGTAAAACATTAAAATATGAGAGAGAATTATTTACAAGTTAGGGTAAAAATAATGTTAACTGTAAAGGAGATAAAAGCTGTTTATATAAAATGCAAGATATAAGGATATGAGAGATAGCTATTTACAAGTAAGGTTAAAAATAATGTAAAACATAAAGGAGATAACTAAAGCTGTTTATATAGATTTTACATGTAAATAATATCTCACCACAACATTCAGTAGATCTTACCAAAAAATACACAGTATATCGAAAACATATATCATGCCTTTCGAGAAACGAAGGCGTATTGTTATATAGATGTTATTTGTCGAAAAAAAATTGCCCACCTGAACTGCTTTGGGTGTCTATTTGTGTATTATGTTGGTTTTGAATCGATTCCAAGAAGTCAGTTTAGTTGCTCTGTTTCTAGTAAAATATCAAACACGAGACGGTGTGTTTCATCAGAAATCCTAACACTGAGAAATAGGTTGTTTTTAAAAGAATTTCGAGGTGTTTGGATGGATGAAACACACTTTCGAGTGTTTGATATGGCTTCTCAAATAGTTCTTAATAATTTTTGGAGAAATTCAAGGCTAAAGTTGGCAAAATTTTATGGTAATTAGGAACACATATCCAAACCACGGTCACGGTAGTGATTTTCTTCGCTTTCTCTTGATGAATTGTTAATGAGTTTGAGAACTATAGAGCAGAAATAGTGGAACAAGTGTCCCATAAAGCACTTGGGCCAGGTATGCTGTGCGTTCGGCGATAGACTTTCTGATTCCAAAGAAAAACGGTTCCATTTGAGTCTATCCTTCGTTTTTTAAATAACTGCAGAAATTCGGCGCGCACATCGTCAGTAAGCGGACAGACACATGAATTTGTATTTTTTGCGATGTTGACGCAACGAACGAGAACGGGGAATTTGAAACGTCAATCTGTGACTTTTCAACAAATAGAAAGTCTCCCTTTTTTCATTAACCAATAAGCGAGCGCGAGAGAAGTTTTTGATTTTGGTAGCGTCAGATTTAATAAAAATTTAAGTTTCTCGCATTTTTATCTCGCGTTTTGACCTTAATTTGTCCCTTCTGAATTTTTGTTTTAGTAAAAAACAAATTAGCGTGAGTTTTTCATACGTCTGTCCTGTTATTGATCATGACTTTCGTCATAATATTGTCAAAGAAGTCTGCGGATCCACGAGGCGTACTACTTTGACAATGTTATGGCAAAATTCATGATCAATAACAGGATAGACGCATGAAAAACTCACATCAATTTGTTAAATTTAGCGTCCCTTCCCTGTGTTACAGCCCTAACATGGACCCCAGAGGGAAGGAGAAAGAGAGGCCGGCCAAAAACAACTTGGCGGCGCACGGTAGGAAAAGAGAGGTCCAAAGCAGGGTGGCAGTCCTGGATTGAGGTGCGCACTGCAGCGCAAGACAGGAATCGCTGGAAAGCCCATGTGGAGGCCCTATGCGCCACCTTGGCACGAGGGGACAAGTAAAGTAAAGTAAAGCGTCCCTTCAGCGCTCCGCTTGCAAAGCTCTGCTCCCAATGAATCAGCAATGCGACTCTGATAAATACTGGGAGTGACAGATTTCACAGCTTCAATGACACTGGTTAGGTCCTCTCCTTGATATCTCATTAAATCCGTGGGTTTCGAGTCCAAATACCTGTCGCCTCATTCTTAGAGTTCGCTTGAATATTCCCAATATTAAACCTAGCAGTGTTAATCCAACGACCCAACGTTTTCACCACAGCAGTGAACTCACTCGATATCAATTGGTATTCGAAAGAACGGAAACTTTCTGAATTAATAGCTTAACGTCTCGAGTAAAATTTTGTTCGTATCTTACCTAAAAAAGGTCAGAATATCAACAACTGAAACAAGAGTCGGGTTGTTACTGGGCGCACTTTAACAATCAAGGCTAAGCGTTGTACATAAAGCCTTTATTTAACGAGGGCAGCACTTAATAAGCTACATGTAAGACTTGATAACCTTTTCGTCCTTACTAAATTACTGTCCGCGGCTCATCAATCGCGTTTCCTAAATCATCCAGGTTTGTATTCTGCGTCTCGCATTCACTTGTTGATATAAGCTTTTAATTTGCCCAAGAACTGCTTGTGTACTTTCTAAAAATTTCTGAAACTCTGTGTCGCTTCCTCCTCGCTGTTAGAGACATTTCGTAAGAACTCTCTTTGCCTTCTTAACTCCAGTACATTGGCAGATATAAAAAAATAGCGCAAAACGGACCGGAGAAGAAAACATTCAGAGCTCACGTTCTCTTTGTTTCTGGCACAGCTGACGGCCAGGTTGATTTGAGAAGCCCGAGCATGTTGGACATGAATTTGATCAGGAATTAGGATGATGTTAAAACCCTCAAAAACACATGTATTTCCATGTTAGTTAGAAGACGCTTTTTTACTCAGCATGAATTATGTTTTACTCAGCTTGATTTTATTTTTATTCGGCATTTTGTCTTTAATGGGGAATCTTAAACTTGCATTGTAATTAACATGTGTTTTCTGAGTCAGCATGTGCCTTGAAAATTGAGTATGCATATTTATCTTTAAGGAAATTAAAATACGATAAAGGACACATACATTTTACTAAGTCAGAATCCAATTTGTTAATTGAGGAAGCACAAGCTGGAGTTTACAAAATGTGTTCTCGCGGAAAGCATATTTTTGAAAGGGTATTTTTCTCCTGTTCTCCTCACTCTCTTAAAAATACCACAGAAAACATATACTTAAGCAAGCATAAAAGCTGATCCTTTATGAACTAACTTATTTCCCTTTTTTCTTTTCTTTTGTTTTTTTGTTTTTTGTTTTTTGTTTTTCATGTCAAGTTCACCCAGAAAGGCTAGGACTGAATAATTAAGATGTGCATTTAGGCCAGCTCCTTGATAAATACACGACAGGCGCGATTCCCGTTTGTGCCTATAAATGAAACTTTTTATTACATTGGAGGCCTGATATTAGACCTGATTATATATGTGCCATTAGCTCCTATTTCCTAAAACATGCTTCGTCGGGTCGGTCTGTATGTGCCATTTTTTCGAAGTTTGCGCCAAGACCAACTGCAGAACGCTCGAGGCTGAATCGATTAAAGCAGATGGTATAAAAGCCTAGAGGGGCTTACCTACCAATTAATGATCTCAATCAAAGATACTCCCCCCCCTCCCCCACTATTGTCCTTTCCTCACGTGATCGAAAAACCTGTCTAATAAATGCCACATTAAATTGGTATTGCCGGGTCAATCAGATCCTCTTTAAATCTGACCCTAAGCTTAAGTTCTTTTGCTCAAATGTTACTAACGTAGAAGCTCAAAAAGTAACTATACTCGACTCGACTACTTTTTCACTTAACTTTGCCTTATAGAGGCAAATTCACAATTTGTTTGTTTGTTCGTTTTGTCTTTATCTTTTAAGTTTGGCAAACTAAAGAATACTCTACTGTGAAGTCATTTACAAGGTGCTTCTTTCTCATAGAAATTATGATATTTCGGTGTAAACCAAAGCAGTACAAGCGAACCTGTCTTCTCAATTGGTAATTTGTTATTTAAGAGTTCCCTTGGAAACCATAACGTTTGCTGGTAAATGGAAATTAAACACAGCTCGTCTGCATTGTGTCATTCTCTCTAAGACGAGCAAGAAAATCAAATTCCATCATTTTCTGGCCTGCAGACGCTGACAGGATCTCGCTTCTTGTAGCAGTATGTGAGGACATTCTTGCCTTTCCTCCCATGTTTTCAAGAAAAATTTTTTTCATGGAACTAAATGATTTTCCTCCAACGTTAAAATAGTAAATAAATGGATTGCACATTGAGTTGGCTAAGCCCACGCCATAAGTAATGAGTCGTACTGCATCCATAGGGTTCGGGGGCTTCTTGAGATGTCGCTCCAAGATTCCGTGGTAGACAGCAAACGGCAGCCAGCAAGTTACGAAGCAAATGACAACAATCAGCAACACACGAAGAACTCTTTTCCTTGATCGCTCCAAGAGGTGGGAATTTCTGATTGAAGGGTTCGATTCAGAGGTCACACAAGCAGCAAGTCTCATATTTCTGGTCCATACAACTCTTATTACTCGATAATATGATACCATCATTATTGCAAAGGGAATCACAAAACCAAGTAAAAGTGAGGCGAACAGGTAGATCCTCCTTGATAATGTACTTGCCTGTGTAGTGGTGCAGTAGTACACTGTACTGTTATTAAAATTAATAGGAATCACAACAGCTGAGTGGAATACAGGAAGGTTTTGACTTGTGCCGTACACCCAGGCAAAGAAGATCAACCAAGCTGGTTTCAGATACCATGATCGCTGGCTGCATGTAAATTCCTGCTTCACAAATGTCATGTAGCGATCGATGCTTATCGCTGTCAACAGACTCACGGAAAGTACCGGACCAAAGTGCTACAGAAGAGAGAAAATAACGAGAGTACTAATTTATCCTTCGAAATTGTAATATAAAAAAGTACTCAATATGGTGCGGTGCATTTTGCATGCACACTTAAAGCTGAATTGGGTAAAATAGAAACTATAGCTAAATGGTAGTCAACAGAAGATAGAAGAAGATCAAACAAACAAACAAACAAACAAACAAACAAACAAACAAACAAACAAACAGAAAATGTAGCTTGATGTCAGTATTTGATATTTTAGACCTTTTAATAAAGGTCTAAAATTGACGTTCCTTACATCACATCCCCTTTAGCTCGTCACCATACCGATAAGAGAGAGCCGGTTGCATATCAACCCATGAACCGTAGCTCGCCGGGGTGATCTGTCCGCGTCCACTTTGAGCCTTTTAAGGCTTCTTTACATCTGAGCAAACGCTATCCAACTTATTGACTCTCGTGAGACATTTATCTGAAAACAATTTTATATGGTGATTCAGTTTTCAGTAAATTTGATGTGACCATGGCAACCAGTTTTTGACAGAGAGGCTTTTAGAAAAATGGAGTAGAGTTTTTGTATAAATTTTGATTAATTTTCGGCCAATTTTTGAGATCCAGAAATTCAAGATGGCTAATCCAGAGGGTCGCCATTTGGCAATCATGACGTAATAACCATGCATATGAAGTCATCACTTCCAATTACGGACTTAAAAGAAAATGTCTTTAGACATACTATTTATCCTTCAAGTGTCATTCATGTCTAGATAGGTTTAATAACTGCAAATACTGTATTATACCTGCATGAATCGTGCCAACTTGCACAGGCCACGGTCTCTTGAATGGTACTCAGTGGGGTAGTGAAAGTTAGTGAAGAATGTCAGCGGAATGCACAGCAGACACACCATCAGATCAGAGATGGCCAAGTGAAGGAGAAACAGCTGAACAGAGGATTTTTGACCTCGCCGGCGCAGGGCTGTGACAACTGCCACCACAGTTCCGTTACCAACCAGTCCAACAAGGAATATAAATCCTATAGGATTTGTTTGAAAAGTTAAACATTGAATGGTGTTTGAAGATTAAGGTATGTAGATACAATTATTTATTGAGCAGTTTTTAGCCAACCTAAAACAAACATTGTATCAAGGAGAACAGTTCAGTTTTCATTTCTAGGGATGATACACTATGAGATCGTGTCTTGTCCATCGAAGGAATCACAACTAACTTTTCAATCTTCCTTCTGTAAGTTTTTAGGTCATCATACTATTGCTTTCTAGCCAGAATCGTCATTTCGATCGCGTGTTGTTAATGTACGTCTTGACATTTTGACAGTCTCTCCAGTGACAGATCTGACAGACCTATTAAAATCTGAATAAGTATGTCAAAAAGTACGAAGAATGTTATGAAAGGTGTTCGTCATCGTGGTTTGAAATGATAGCCCAGTTTAATCCTTTGTCTCACGATTGAGTCACATAGATGTGGATCGCGACGTTTCGACCGCTATACTGCTGGTCTTCATCAAGCGATGGTGTCGACTGATTGCTTAACTGTATAAATAGCACCTTGTTTTGTGTTGATTGATGTGTTTCGATCCTCTCTGAAATAAAATTTTCATTGCTTATTGTTTTGGATAAAAATGATTTTTTATAAGGATTTTTTATTTTGCACAATGACATATTTTCCCCCTCGAGGATACTCTTTCATTATTGAAACGAAGACATGTTATCTACGAGGCCATCAGCAAATTTTGTCTGAACAGTGAGTTCATGTGGTTATCTCTTGATAAAGTAAGAAATTTTACGCAAACATTGGTCTTATTTACATACGTGAGATACAGGAAATTTAAATAGGCTGTGAAGAAGGAAGAAAAATTCAGTCGCTGTTTTAAAAAAATCTTAAGCTCAACTTAGCGGATTAAACGAACTAGATTTTCAATGGAATAAATATGGCGTTGGTATCAAAAATTTTGGACTTTACTGAGAGATTTTCGATGAACTTGCGGTTTTGGAAATTTCCGCTTACATGTTAGAATGACACACATTCTGCCGCATATTTTGCGTCGTATTCTTAGGGTTTTAAATCACCAGGGCTCAAAACAATACCGAAAAGGATATTCTGCCAGCAGATAATTTTTCATGGCTTCAATATTGGCTTTCTATTTTAAACTTTTTTTATTTATTGTATTTAGTTGCTTGATAGAGACGCGATTTACTTCAATGTTGAACACTCAACTACATGGCATGGCATTTCAATAACAAGATGAACCCGGCCGAGATAAATCATTTGTTGACTCAGATACAACAAAGTTGTTGACGGAATAGCAAATGTTGCCCACCACTGAGTCCTGTCCGGTGGGCTTTAGAATTTGCACAGTACGGAACAGTCTGGTTAAATGTTTCATCCTGTTATTCGAACATATCGTTCATACATAGTTTCCACACTTACCTAACAATGCTAGAGCAATGACAAATGCGTCACTCTGAACATTCCATGTGGTGTTCTGCTGCATTTTACCAACGACTCCCACAAACACTTAAAAGACGAATGAATTTTGCGTTATTTTATACCAAAAGTTGAACTTGTAGAGTTTCCCTGGCTTAGCCAAAATTATGATCACCTTTCTACAGATGTTCAGTCGTGTGATTTCATTATATTTGCTTTAGTTGACTGCATGACGTCATAATAAGACTTGCAATTGTTTCATCTGCATTTTATGTCTCGTTAACTAGTTTCTCATTTACTTAAAACTGAAATACTTCTACTTTGCACTTTATTATGCATGGATATCATATTTTTAAAATTTACAACACATTCACTAATTAGTATTGCACAAGATCCTAAAACTTAATCTCAACGGGACGATTCATATTGAATTGCATAAAATGAGAACCCTCAATGTTTTCGCAAATGGTAAATTGGAGGTATTGTTATTTCTGGCAAAATACTAATTGGAGCTAGCCTGCGATTCAATTTTGCCGCAAGTATTGTTACTTTGTCTCGTCGGCACCTTTTAATAATTATTGTACACTGACAAACAATTGCAAGTAACATCTGCTTTGACTCAGTTTAGACGTCGTTAAATATGCAAAAGCTTTTTATTTTCTCCGTTTCTCACCCATAGGTGTCACGTTTCTTTATTGGACTTGAAATTTGTTTTGTTAGAAAAGGGCCAAAGCCGAATGAAATGAAAAGAATGAGCCCCAACTATCAGGTCAACTCGGCCTGGTAAAATAAAAGAACAAACAAAACTGAAAAGCCTAGTTGAAGTCTTAATTTTTGTTTTGCCGACCCAAGAAATCTTAAATCAACAGAGTCATGCAAATTTTTGTACATGTCATCGCATGAGGCCGAGTACAATTTAGGATTAATTTTCCCGCGTATTTTCAAAGTTTTCGCAAATTTGTTCCTACAGTGTCATTTCTTCAATTTTTCTGTGAAATTCGTCTTGTTGTTGAAACCATACTGAAAAATAGTTTTAAGATGTTTCATTGTTTTCGTTGTAATTTTAGTGCTCGGCAGTTTTCGTAAACAAGAGATTGTATTTTCATTTTTCGCCTTAGAATATGAGGTTGAAAAGATTAAGTAAGTTACATTTAATGCAGTCAAATCAAACTTTGTTGCCGTTTATGTATTTTTTTAACAGCCGCCTCGGTTATCGAAATAATTTCTTCTTAAGTAACCGTGGCGAAACGGGAAGCGATCTTGTTTCTCTTCGGCTGCTCGGAGGTGAATAGCACTTGGCTAATCACCTCCGAGCTGGCCAATCAGCGTGCGCGAAAAAGTACTATTCAATTATTCGTCGAAGGCGAAATAAATATTGCTGAATATTCCCCGAGACGAATATTCACCAATATTTACTGAGCCTGAGGCGAATAGTTGTTTTAGTATAATTACTCAGGTGATTATTAGAGAAAAACAAGAACCATCTGAAAAATGTCGATTTTGCATGTTTGTTTGTTTCAAATTGTCACGCGTCAATGAACAGAGACGCGCAGTCTGTCGATCATATGCTTAATCGAAATCACATGCGCAATCGATAAACTTCACACGGCCTCAAGCAGAATGTCAGTATTCTTTGACTGCCGCTTCATTGAGACGAAGCACTGACTTCTGTGAATGAATGTTGGGTTTCTCCGACCCGTTTACCAAAATAGATGGAGATGAACCAGGCTGTTTGGTGTAAAACTCGAGCCGGCATCACAAGTGTTAGCGATGCACAATTTGTTGTTGACATGATGGCTTCAGGTAGGAATTATTAGTCCTTTATTGGCTTCACTAAACAAGTACACGGTTGTCGCAGATCAAAATTTTTTGTTGTGAGGCGGTGACTTTGGATGGTGGTCGAGAGCCGCTCGAACCGACAACAAACTAGTTTTCAAATTATAAAAACTGTTTTCTTTTCTCGTCACTGAAACGTAAAACTTAGAGAGACATTTATTTATCTTGTTTACTTCCATGCTTTCAAATTCTGTCTTAAATTCGTTTTGTTTGTGAAACCATTCTGTTAAATAAAGAAAATCTTGCTCGAATTTAACTTAATTTGTTGTCTTCATTTTAAGCCATCGACATCGACAACATGCAATTTACAAGGGTTTTTTTTTATTACAATTAGCAAAATTTTCATATCTTGCCTTCGAAAAGTGTCACCTCGGACTTAGCTGCATCTTTAGTGCCTTTCGGAATTGCATTTTCCGTCATCCTATTTACTTCTTCCTCAGAAATATCAACAAATCGCTAAGCGGCCATTTTGAAAGTTAGTGCTCCCGCTATAATTACCTCTCGCGAGGTGATTATAGAAGGTATGACGCAATCCTCGACCAATTAGATCAACAGGATCTCTATAATCACCTGAGTAATTATTCTAACAACAATTAAACGAAACGTTCTCAACACATTCATATGTTGCTCGATAGTTTCGATACATAGATTAATAACTCTCTATGGGTTTTCCAATTTTCACACTAGCTGGCAAACGTTACTTTGGTTCGATATATGACAACAAAAATAGGGTCACCGCACTGATTTTGTAGAAATTTTACAAAACAGTGGAAAATCGAGTTTCAAATTAGTGGTTTTCCGAGTTTAACGAAAAAGAAGTTAACTTCCTTGAAAAATGTAAATTGAGAATTTCATTTTTAGATAAGAGCAACACTGCAGATAAATATTGGACTTTGCCATCATACACGGCAGAGTTGCGCGCTGTACTTTTGAGACTTTTGAAACACGCTTCACATTGCATTGAATATAGTTTAACTTAATTCACAACCAAAAATGTATAACTAACCATATTTCAACTCTTCGTTTCTAAAGAACGAATTGGGTGGCCCTCTTTTATTACAATTTTGGGAAAAAGATTGAAAGATTAGCAAATCTATTAAATTCTGAATGATAAAACCGTATGGTAACTTCTATTTCAGGGGATGTCCTTAATACAAAAATGAGAAATGGCCCCTGGAAATGAGAATGTTTACTGAAAGGATTCATCACGGTCAACGGAAGGATATTGTGTACTTTTATTTTTCTTCATAGCAGCCATACATGGTCGGGCACTATGGTTAAACAGCACACATTTCACCAAATACACATCGAATACGTTTTGGTCAGGCTTTTAAAATACGACTTCGCTTGGCCTAAATACTGAGCATAGCCACCGTATAATTATAATAATTATAATCTAAAAGCTTATAAGGCGCAAATATCTATATAAATATATTCAAATGCGCCATCCTAATAATAATAATAACAATAAAAAAAACTTATGGCTAAAGTTAAGAAATAGTCTAAGCTAAAAATGCCTTTTCAAGAAGGTGAGTCTTCAGCTTTCTCCTAAACGTATCAATAGAAGTGGATCCCCTGATAAGTCTCGGCAGAGAATCCACTTCTATTGATACTTCTATTGACCGTTCAACACATCCGCTCGTCAGCGCTTTCAACCTTGCCTGATCAATTCGAATATCTCCCAAATGTTTTATGGCGCAAAAATACTATTAACAGAATTTACGTTTGTTATTGTGTTATTGTTTCTTGTCGTTGTTCAGTGGTTGTTTCGAGTGAAAAAGATTGCTTCGGCTATCGCTAGGGACTGGAGTAAGTGGATACGGAGTGCACTTAGAAATCGCCAAACAGAGTTTGCTTTATAACTGATACCCCGTTTTAGTAACGCTCTAATGTATTGCACAGTGTACACCGCTGTCTGGTAATATTAATGAGTTGAACAAAACAAACAACCAAATGATCCAGCAGCACCTGTCTGATCCGATCCTGTCAAAACCAACCTTCGGGCCTGGAATTTCACCGTCCAAGCCTGACACTTATAATTGAAATTTACAATCTGGTATTTATACATTTAACACATTTGTGGCTTTGCATTGTGAAATTATTTGTAGTACAAGCATTGTTGTTTGGGACCCTAAAGGCTAACTCCATCATATTCTGGTTGGCAGGGGATGGCAGGTTCTCGCCTCTTGCAGCAGCTTGTGGCGATATTCTTGTTTTTCTCAGTCCCATTATTCCAATGAATTTTTTTTTCATAGAATTAAATGATTTTCCTCCAACATTGAAGTAGTAAATAAATGGATTGCACATTGAGTTGGCTAAGCCCACACCATAGGTAATAAGTCGTGCTGCGTCCATGTGGTTAGGATATTCCTTGAGATGTCGCTCCAATATTCCATGGTAGACAGCAAACGGCAGCCAGCAAGTTACGAAGCAAATGACAACAATCAGCAACACACGAAGAACTCTTTTCCTTGATCGCTCCAAGAGTTGAGAATTTCTGATTGAAGGGTTAGAATCAGAGGTCACACAAGCAGCAAGTCTCGTATTTCTGGTCCATACAACTCTTATTACACGATAGTATGATACCATCATTATTGCAAAGGGAATCACAAAACCAAGTAAAAGTGAGGCAAACAGGTAGATCCTTCTTGGTAATGTACTTGCCTGTGTAGTGGTGCAGTAGTACACTGTATTGTTATTAAAATTAATAGGAATCACAACAGCTGAGTGGAATACAGGAAGGTTTTGACTTGTACCGTACACCCAGGCAAAGAAGATCAACCAAGCTGGTTTCAGATACCATGATCTTTGGCTGCATGTAAATTCCTGCTTCACAAATGTCATGTAGCGATCGATACTTATTGCTGTCAACAGACTCACGGAAAGTACCGGACCAAAGTGCTACAGAAGAGAGAAAGTAAGGAAATAATTCAGTCAAAAGTACTAATTCATTCCACGGAATTGTAATGACATAATTCAAAGTACTCAATATTAATGTGATCGATACTGTTCGTGACCGAGATGTTCCTTCGTTATCGGTATATGTGTCCATGCGCAGTAAATTAGGCTAAAGTAAAGAACTATCAAAGTTACATGTAAATGTTAATCAACAGATGAAAACAGACGAAAAACAAACACTAAAGCAAAAAGACATCACTGGTTGAGTTTTACTTCAGGTTTACGTTTACTGTTTACATCCCAGTTTATTTAACTTGTGAGGCTGACTGTTAAGGGGTTATAGGGATAAGAGATAACTAGCAAAATAATTTCATGGACTTGGGATTAATGAGTTAGTTTTAGGGATAATTGACTAAAAGTTTGAATTCCTCGTTTATCAGTAAAAAAGAGTTAATATTTTGTTTATAATGGATGTAAAATTAAACATAACAGTTTAAAAATCCAAACTGGCATAATCTATTCATGCTTTTTCTGTTTTTGTTTTTGTTTTTGTTTTTTTCATTTTTGCTGATGATTTACAGCACCCGTGTTCACCCGAGGTTGGTTATCCGTCGTTACCAGTTCAGTAACGAAAAATCTATGCTCCAAGGGTTCTCTTCTCCTGGAGGACTTAAAGTAACCACATGGAGTGTAGCTGGTTCCACGTGACTCAAGTGCTCTCTTTATTCTCATTAACATGGCGGCTGTAAACGTTCTGCAAGCAGTTACGGCATTTTTTTGTTAAGACCCATGAGCCATGAGATGGTCATTTCTGTGACACAAAGACTGGTGCTGAGGCAACAGAGGAGGAAAGAGAAGAGTTGCACAGTAGAATGTGACGTCATCCCGCCAATTGCAACTAGATATGGGAGACGATCAGCCAAAAGCAAAAACTGCTCTGACTATGTCTTCTACCAACGTTCACTAATACCAAAAGCAAATTTTCCTCTGTATCCAACTACCATGGGGAGCAAAAATTTTCAAATAAAAGAGAGTATACATATGAAAATTCATATGTGTGAACTTTGGAATAAAGATTAAATGGACGAAAGATCATCACCCTTTCTATACACAATTCAAGCAGTTGCGAAAAGAAAGCCTGGAAGATCATTCACGGAAACCATGACCTCTGCGATGTCGGTGCAGCGCTGAAACCATCTGAGCTACTAAGCCAACTGGGAGCCGTTATTGTGTGGATTCCTTTTTCCAGGCTTTATTTCACAACTAATTTAGTTATGTATAAAACTGCGATGATCTTTTATCTATAACAAACGTTTTAAATGAACCACCAATCTGACCTCGTAGAAAATACACTTATGTCAGTAGTAAGCGTCATCAATGCGCAATTTGGGTTGCATGCTGCTTCCAGGCCTCTCTATATGAGGCATGCAGCAACAGCTGTCCTATGCGTCAAGCGTAGGATAATTGGTTTTCGTTTTCGTGTTACTTTTGTTTTAAATCAACGTGACTTTTTGCATTAAAAGTAAATCAGACGAAGTAAAGCATAACCAAAGCAAAAGAGACTTGTTTTTGAAACTAAACTGAAGACCACCATAAGGAAGATTACTCTACCCTCCAATTTGGATTAAAACATGGAATAGCAACCCGTCCACGCGAATCAGATCTGATTGCGTCTGCTGAATCTGTATGGGAGCAACTTACACGTAACAACCTGTTGAAGAGTAATTTCCTTTCCATCGAACGAGCCAGAAATGCCCTACGCGCATTTACATTTAACATCTTGGACTTCGATGACAAACGTGTAGCTCAAGATAACAAGCGAATTAAGATCATCAAACACTTGCAATCGTCTAGCGTGATATTGAAACCTGATAAAGGAGAAGGCGTAGTTCTGATCTCCAAACAGGATTACACATAAGCCATGGATAGTTTGTTCTCAGACCGTACGAAATTCAAGCCCGTCAAGACAGATCCCACTCATCGACGTCTTATTTCCATCCAGAGGTACCTTCGTACACTTGTGATTCGAGGCGAACTTGACAAAGAAACATATAAGAACATCCGGCCGAAAAATGTCAAAGCTGCCCGCGCACATGGCCTCCCTAAGATCCATAAAGCTTTTGACCGCCTTCCAAAATTTCGTCCCATAATCGATACAACCGGTACCACGCACTATTCCGTTGGCAAATTCTTAAGTGAACTTCTACAACCACTCACACAGAATGAGAACACACTGAAGGATACCTTCGACGCTGCAAATAGAATCAAGGCAATATCTCCAACCTTATTCACTGAGGGTTATGAATTCGTCTCTTTTGACGTGGAGTCTCTCTTTACTAATGTTCCTCTTCAGCGAACATTAAGAATCATTGAAGATCGAATCTACAACAAGAAGCTTGTCAAAACGAAGCTTAAGAAATCCACGCTTCGCGAACTTATTCGCGATACATGTACGAAAACCGTCTTTTCTTGTAACAACAAACTGTACGAACAAACCGATGGTGTCAGTATGGGTGGTTCTCTTGGTCCAGTGCTAGCGAACATCATCATGACAGAATTTGAGCATGAAATTGTGAAGAAACTCATCGATCAGGGCTTAATAGCCTTCTACTGTAGATATGTGGATGACACACTCCTTCTCATCAAACGCAACACAATCAACACTTTACTGGAACATTTCCACAAGTTTGACCGAAATATCCGTTTTACCCATGACTTATTCGAGAACACCACTCCTCACTTTCTGGATATCAACATTGCCATTGATGGCCTTGGAATTTACCGTAAAGATACTTTTACCGGGCAGTACACTAATTTTGATAGTTTCGTCCCTTGGCGACACAAGATATCTTGGGTTAGAGCACTGATTGACCGCGTACACCGAATCTGCACTCCTAACAAAATTAAAACCGAGCTCAAACTAATCGGACAGTTTTTATCATGGAACGGTTTCCCCAAGCGTATTGCAAAATCGCTAATTAAACGCTTTACTACTATGGCACAAAATAGGGCTCCTTATCATTGCACCAATGTCACCTCCCAAACAAGCCAGGATTCAACTACTATATGGCTTACCATCCCATTCGTTGGTGACCTAACAACACAGCTTACTAAGAAACTTAAGCATAAACTGCGCAGAAGTCTCGTCGACCCGAATGTGGACATTCGAATAAAACAGAAGACCACAAAATTATGCTTCTTCACGAGTACTAAAGACAAAACACCACCATTATGCAAATCAGATGTTGTTTACGAATTCACTTGTCCCGGCTGCAACTGCTCTTACATCGGCAAAACGAACAGAACTCTATTTACTCGCACACAAGAACACGCGCTCACGGATAAAGAAAGTGCTATATACAAACATCTTCGACAGTGTGATAATATCCAACACATTCAAGGCCTGCATAATTTACCAGACATTTTCTCCAATAAGACCGGCCCACCTTCTACGACCACCAAAGAATTTTTCACCGAAACCGTGCGTAGCAACACAAAGATAATTGTCAGTGACGACAATCCGCCGTACGGAAAAAGATGGCGCCGCGCGCAGAATTCTGGGTAGATCGACCAAATCACGTCAAAGTCATGTCAACAAACATGGCCGCGGGTCACGAAAGTTCGTGCGTTGACCTGGACGAAAATGAAATTTACGGTGCGAAATTAACGAAAGACGTCAATTTTTTAAGTAAAGCAGAAGCAATAAGATGGTTAAAGTGCAGGGGATCCAGAAACTTGAGCGACCTCACTTTGAAAGAGTTAAAAGCCAAGTAAGTCTTTAAAGGGCTTCGCAACTTTGTTTCATTGTTTTTCATCGACGATTATGCACGCAATGTTTACATTTCAATTTGACAAGGTTTTTTTCGTATTTATCATCAAAAGAATTCAGATGTACATCAAATATGGTTGGGATAAGAGGCTGTTGGTGGACCCAGAGGGTAAAGTGTCTGAACAAAAAAGAAAACAAAGTCAAAGCGACGCTGAAATTCTGACGCAAACATTGCTCGATGGCGAGGGAACCCCCGCGGACAAGTGGACGACCTCGTTGAAAGGCATCCCTAGCCTAACTCATGCAGCTGTTGAAGATTTTTTCAAACAAACAAACGACAAAAGGCATGTAACGGAGGGCTATGCGTTTTCAAAGACTAAAAAATTCGAGACTTCTGGAAAACAAATGAGAATTAATTTGCTGCCAGGACATGACATGTTTTTGCTGGAGGGACACACCAGGCCGGCCATGAAGCAAGCGAAGGGGATTTCAAAGGGAAAAGGGATTTATTCTTGCTCGATTCTATTCAACAAGGAGACAGGCAGAATTGTCGCAGCTAAGGACAAGTCATGTGCTGCTGGCAAGCGCGGCTTCTGTAAACACATAGCGGCTCTGGCGTATAAGCTGGTAGAAGCAAAAATGTCTGGAGCGAAAGACCTACCGAAGCCTGTTAGCTGCACCGATGTACGCCAGCAGTGGGGAATACCGTCATTGAAAGCGCATCAAGACCCGGAAAAAGAAGTGATGAAGCGAAAGCCATTACAAGAGATTGTATTTGAGAAGCATGTCCTCAGTCGAGATAATGCAGGAGGCAGAAAACGCAAATTACCTGCCGAAGTAAATATCCTTTACAGCTCACGGCCCAGAGGCGAACCGGAAGTAGACCAACAATGTGTTGACATGCTGCGCGAGGAACTAACCAGATCAAAATATCAGCGCTTTGTTTCCAAATCCCTCTTCCTCCGTTCTGAAGAGAAGTCCAGTCCTGGCCCATCATCTGACATTCACAAAGAAAACAGCACATCCGAGCCGAGAATACAAGCGTTTCCACAGCAGCGATCAGAGAGCTGGTTCCGTGATCGAATCGGGAAAGTGACATCTTCAAAAGCACCGGCATTGATTGGACTGTATGGGAAAAAAGAATTTGTGGAAACTTGGAGCTGTGTTATCAACAAGAAACAAGAGCCACCCAAAAACTTCCAAAATTTCCAGAGAGGAATTAAATTTGAATCCTCGGCTGTTAATTGTTTCAAGACCGATAGTGGTGCAAATGTGATGGAATGTGGGATGTTCCCACTTGAATCGGACAGCCGGTTTGGTGCATCACCAGATGGGACATTTCAGGGGGAGTCGTGCAAGAGATTGATCGATGTGAAGAATGGGAACAACATCAAACTATCTGGACTGTGTTTACTTGAAGTAAAGACCCGTGCTGAAGGATGTGAAGAGCCACTGGAGTCGATCAGCGGCACCCACGTGTCTCAAGTTCATCTACAGCAAGTGTGTGCCAAAGGAAATCATGGAATCCTTCAGTCATTTGTTCCCGAATTAAACAAATCTAGGTATTTCTTAATTAAAAATAATACCAGTTTTGTTAATGTTTTTATCCGAGTTTGCTGCGCAATTCTGGACAACAAGCCCTTATCAAGATCTGATGTTAAATGTGATGGCAATCAGTATGCAAAAATTGAAGAGCTGGCCGGACAAGTCCCAGACTTTGAAAACTTGTTAGTCCTCCGGCAATGGGCAAATGCTTTGGCCAAAGGCTGCCGTGAAGTCAAGTTTGTGTGAGAGTACATTAATATTCATAATATTAGTAAAAATAGAGCTGTAACCAAGATAAAACATATTGGATTAAAGAGCGTTCTCTGGTTAAAAAGATGATAGCCTTTAGACTGATAGCCGAAAGCTCATGTTTTTAATCTTTTTAACCAGAGAACGCTTTTTAATCCAATATTCATAATATTAAAATACAAGGCTGAAGGGGCAGATCCATGAATTATGTGAATTTTGGAAGGTGCATGATGCTGACAAATCTTGACAACATGGCAATATTAGGAAACAGTTGCTGATTTTTATTTCTTTCTTATGTCATGTTATGGTTCAGCTAACCAAATCAATGTTTCTATATTGTTATACACATAAATTTATAAATATATATCTTGATTAATGATTCAATTTAAGATATATCATTATAAATTTAAAAAGAAATTATTATCGGTCATGAAATACTTATAAATAAATTTATTTAAAATAAATAATTACATAATTTATCATTACCATTACAACCAGTACTTGCTTATATATTTATATGAAAAGTATTAAGAAAATGCCCATATCAAGGGCTGTAAGCTTTACATTTAGTGTGAGTGGGACAGGAAAAAGCTGTATAATGGCTGGCCCTGTAAGCTAGAGATTCATGTGGTTATGCGACGCTACAGATTCATGACTGTATGCGATGTTAGAGATTCATGTGACTGTATACGATGCTCTGAGAGATTCGTATAACTGTATGTGATGCTAGAGATTCAAATGACAATGCGCAATGTTAGAGATTCATTTTTTCACATGATTGTATGCAATGCTAGAGATTCTTGCAGCTGCAGGTGATGCTAGAGATTCATACATGTATGACTGTATGTGAATTACTAGGGATTCTTACAGCTGCATGCAATGAGATTGAAAGTTAACTCAGGTCAGGCCATGCAGACAGGAAAATATCTGGTTCTCAGTCACAGTCCACAGACCTTGCTGCACTTGATCCGTACATACGCCATGACCATTATTAGCCAAATATTTTCTCAACCAGCCCAAATCCACTCAATCAAAAAGTACATATATTATCTTACAAAGAAAAAAACATTGGTCTTATATAATATTTACAAATAATTTAATAAATTTGATTATGAAAATTACGGGTAGAATCATAGAGAGTCCTAAAGTGTGACGTCACAAATACTAGAATTTTTGAAATTATGGGATTTTTTCATATGATTGGAAAGAGCATGATGAAAAATGCCTACTTGCCAAAAATCAGCATCTTATTGCGATTTGGGGTTGAGATATTTAGCTCTGTTATGCCCTGATGACTCCATACAAATCCTTTTACAATGTTTCGATGTTTCGATGTCCTCATGACACCATCATCAGATCAAAATATAATGTTCAACAGATAACAAGAACATTAATGTTCAAGTTCAAGTTCAAGTCCCTTGGGGCTAGGTGAAGAGTTTTGCTTTTACGCTAATATTCAAAGTGACTCAATAAAAGCAAAACTCTTCACCCAGCCTCAAGGGACTTGAACTTGAACTTGAACATTAATATTTTTGTTATCTGTTGAACATTATATTTTGACCTGATGATGGTGTCATGAGGACACCGAAACATTGTAAATATGATTCTACGTGTAATTTTCATAATCAAATCGATCACTTTATCATGCTTGATAATTTAATAAATAATGCAGATAATTATTATCTTGAAAATAAATATTTATTGCTCTTATATGCATATTTAACTATTTATAAATAATTTAATAAAATAATTATGGAGAATGCTCAATTTTAACATCAGTATTTTGGCTAATATCCTTCTCCCATTAAAACCTTTTTGTAACAATCTCAAATTGAGAAAATAATGTAGGGAGCAAACCTTTGGTACAAGATTGTGTGCAAATATGGGATTGGCACAGCATTAAGTACAATGTTTGAATTTGAGAATTTTGTTATAGTTTTGATGAAATTAAAAATACTTAAAAGAGACCCTGCCAGGGTAAAATATTCCAACAAGCAACATGGTCCAAATTAAGCGACAGCAAAGCCGGAAACGAAATTGTGACAATGAACAATTACTGTCTTCCAATTTCCATCAGCGACACAATGCATTGATAAAAGACCATGACAGGGACACAAGACATATTTTTAAATTTCAAACAAGTGACACATGACCCCCCTCCCCACCCCCCTATAGGGTCTCCTTAAAACTAATTTGAAAATAATTCTTAATTACTCTTCTTTTGAATCAACATCAACTAACTCCCCATCATCCCTAATAAGAGGTGGCAAGAACGCAGTCAGCCAGGAGCAGACCTTCCACAATTTGGATATCAGGTGGAGATATCGAAGTGGGATGTTCCCTTGCAAGATTTTGAAAACTTTGACCCTCCTAATCCCTCTCTCCACATGGACCCTTACTTGAGAGTTCTTCCTGTTGTGCACATCCTCGTCAATGGAAAATTGCTGTTTTCCCTCCAACTTAACCGGAGTTTCCACTCTGACACCAAAGTTGTCCAGAATATGCTGAACAAGAAACCCCTTGTCAGCAAGCCACCTATCTCCCTGGTGTGCATGGGACAAAATACCGCTATCAGACAGGATTTCTTCGTCAGATTTGCTGCCAGGATATATGTCTGAAACGAAGACTGGCAGCATTAGCGGTGAAATTGCAATCAGACCTTTTCCGGTGTTATGGCCTTTGTACTCCGACCAGGTAGCACTTTGCTGGATTACTTGCGATGGTTTCTCAATGAAAAGTTCCGTACAGTCGATAATCAAATATACGTCCTCGTAATCAGGTTTAAAACACCTTGGTAGATTCTTTCTCATTGTTTCCCGATCCGTTGCGAAGCAAAGTTTCCCTAGAAAGTCAGACATTCGATCAATCCAGGTTGAGAAAATTTCGGAGACTTCCTGCTGTGAGATAAAGAAGCGATCAGCCAGGTCTTTCTCCAGCAATCCCAAGCGCAATCTTGTCATGGTCAAAAACAACTCGTCTATGGCACACAGCTGTCGAGGTCTTCCTCTCGAGACAACATAAGAAGGATCTTTTGAAACATTTGAATAGCCATTGTAGTAATTGAGGGAGAAGCCAGGTCTTGGTTTAAGGAAATTATACAAAGCAAGAAATGTCTGGTAATCAGGTAGTCCCGTATAGAATCGCATGTCCGAGTCGGAAGCCATAAACCGACGAACTCCGAACCTCTCCATTTCTCTTCGCTCTTCCAGCTGTCTTATTCGCTCCAACAAACCATCAATTTTTTTCTGACATCCACATTTCCTTTCTTCAGCTTCCATTACAGGCATTTGCACTTGAAGAGACTCGGATGCTTGCGTCTTGTCACTCCGAGACTTCTGCGTAAGATTTTCGCTGGACTGGACTACCGGAATGTTGCCATTGCTCTGCCCAAGTTCCTTTTGCGCTGGCGCTTTCTTCAACAGAAGACACGATATATCTACTGGCCAGACTATCTGGTCTGTTTTTAAGTCACGTCTTGGAAATATGGAAGGGATATTATTACAACCATACTTGTGACCGTCACGAAAGTGTGCGCTGCAAACACGATCACTCGCCCTCCACTTGTAGCATTTCGTTCTCAAATTTATAGCAGAAACCCATTTTTGCTTAAGTTTCCGGTCAGTTGGGAAACTATAAAAAGTAAGTGTCTTGTGAATCCAACTTTTGTGGGGGCAACCCCCAACAGCGCACTTGTAAGGCATTCAGTTTCGTGATAATACACCTTACATTTTGTCACAAATTTGAACGATCACGAAATCTTTGTTTTCATCGATTTGGTCGATCTACCCAGAATTCTGCGCGAGGCGCCATCTTTTTCCGTACGGCGGATTGGAACCTCCTTCTATACAAAGAAGCCTATCACATAAAACGTTCATCGCCATCCTTGAACAATGGCTTGAAGGCCAGCAGAGAACTCTGCTTATTCTCATGACAGTTTTTCTCTTTTTTTTTTGTACTTATTTCATTCTCACGTGCCTATTGATGCTAATTTACCACCCTTTTAGTATTTAAACTTTACTACCGCATTGTCACCTAGTCTGACGATGATATAGAATTATATCGAAATATTACTGAAACAAACCACCGTAACCTTGCATTTATTGCCTAAATATTAGTCTAAATGCACTTATTCGGTTTAACTTTCGTTCTATTTCTCCTGAAAATTATATATAATCACAGTTCGAGTGCGGCAGGGATATTCTGTACTGAAACAGGTAACAGATCCTGCAGATCAAAGTGACCTACAAACATTTTAAAAGTGTTTAGTAGTGCTGCCATTCTCCATGGAGTGGAATCTACACTCCTACAAGATCAACCTCTAAGGTATGCAATCAGTCATACTCAAACTTAAGGAAAACATGAGCTAGACATTTAGTCCATTTGCTGTGAAATTTCTATCGGGACTTACTATTTGTGTGTAGGCAAAAGTCAAACAGAGGTACTTTTAGGGATATAGGATA
This sequence comes from Pavona decussata, assembly GCF_977016875.1. Taxonomy (NCBI): domain Eukaryota; kingdom Metazoa; phylum Cnidaria; class Anthozoa; order Scleractinia; family Agariciidae; genus Pavona; species Pavona decussata. The sequence continues at coordinate 2,582,899 of NW_028145599.1, forward strand.
ACTGTCCTCAGAATCAGAGGGACAAGAAATAACTGAAACTCCACCCCCCCCCCTCCCCCACCAAACAAGGGCTTCGCTTGTCACCTAACCGGACTACTGCAAAAGCAGATCTAATACATATCGACCTATTTAATGACTGCAAATGCTGTATATTGTGTGTATTGTACCTGCATGAATCGGGCCAGCTTGCACAGGTCACTGTCTCTTGTGTGGTACTCAGTGGGGTAGTGAAAGTTAATAAAGAAGGTCAGCGGAATGCACAGCAGGCACACCATCAGATCAGAGATGGCCAAGTGAAGGAGAAACAGCTGAACAGAGGATTTGGAGGAGTTTTGTGCTCGCCGACGCAGGGTTGTGACAACTGCTACCACAATGCCGTTACCAACCAGCCCAATGACGAATATGAATCCTTAAAAAACAATTGGATTTGTTTGAAAAAGAAAACATTTAATTTTAAGTGATACATGTAGAGACAATTATTTCGTAAACAATTTATAAGGGTCCATTTACCTATCTTGTTTACTAAGTTATACGGTTGCTACACAAATATAATTGGACTTTCAGTTTCCGTGACCGACGAGTTCGCGCGCTTTTGCTGATCTACTCGCACCTTCCTAGTTGATATTCTTAGTTTTCGAAATTTCAAGGTGAGGGGAGAAAGAGGAGTACAAAAAAAATAAAATTGGGTGACATGTACATGGAAGCATCGACAAGAATTTTGTGAAATTATATTTCAGTGTCAGCCACGCGCCCGTTCTCAAGGTGATCATGTTCCAGGTTAGCTCTCAAAATGTTCTAGACTATAGCTATATTTTTTTTTCATATTTGTGTAGCTACTAGTTTCTACGGAATTCCTATGAGCTAACGTTCAAATTTCATGGAGATGCCGAACTCACTTGTAAGAATTTCAGAAAGAAACGAATAAAAGTAACCTTTACTGATAAAAGACTGTACACTGAACTTTGTTTGGAAAGAAATTTGGAAGAGCCTTTTAGCTCGTACTCGCAACGTGGTCAAAATTTATTCTTTTCACTCATAAATGTGCATTTACTCACCATGCGACATCATGCAAGAGCTTCGTGATCAGTGGCCAATTATAAATAAAGGTTCGAAAAGGTAAATACAAAGAAAACGAGAAAACTATATTTTTATTGAATTAATGGAGAGTACGTCAGTCGAGAAACGCGGAGAAAAATTTGGACCTAAACAAACGGGTTTTATTCCAAACAAGGACATTTTTTGAAAATAAAAGGGGGTTTTCGCTAAACAAAATAAAAACAAGCGATAGTAATGTCGACTGACATTATGATGACTCCATCGGGGGCTTCACACTTGAGCTTGTAAGTATAATCTAAGTGCACTTGAAACCTACTTGAGTGTGAAGGGGTAAAACCTACCAACTTGAACTTTACTTAGTGACCATGGAAACGTTCGTAGTTCAAAGAAGCCGAAGTACGCCGCCAAGTATGGCCAACACCACACTTGAGAACGTACTTGACCAATAGGAAAAGGGAAACCAACTGAAAGCCGCGTGCCCGCGGTGCCAGGACAGATGAACATTTTGCCGTTAACTAAAATTAATAAAAAAAAAATCAAAATGGATGGCTGGAGATGTGCCTTGCAGTTTGAGGACTCCATGCAACAGTCTTTTTTGTACGTAGACATCAAAAAGAAGGAAAAGCCGATACAAATGGTTAAACTTAAGATCTTATTTGAATTTCATTTTTACAGACAGCCTGGACCATCGATTTTCAGTTCAGAAGATGTCGCCTGTTCTTTTGTTTTGTCGCCAAGTACTCGTAAAGAATGAAGTACCTATGCATTTCCTGTAATGTTAAAACTCTCCGAGTTTAAATTAAAGACAAAATGAAGAGTAAACAACATAAAACGTTTTTCCGTTACAAAGGCTCCATTATTTTCCGGCGAGCAATCGCATTTCTGATTTTACCGTGAACGATGATTGACAGCTTGTGCTTCAAGTGTATACTTTGTCACCAGGTGTGAAGCCAAGTTTTCTAAAGTGCGACTTGAGATTTTCAAGTGCACTTGAATCAAGTGCTTACTTGAAACTAACTTAGCTTGTAGTGTGAAGCCAACACATGTCTGACTTACACAACTTTGAAACTGATGACATGGAGTCTAACGTCAGTCGGAATTGTCATACCAATCCCGAGCTATTAATGAACGTCTTGAAAATTTCAGTGATAGTCTGTCCTGTGACACTTCTTTCAGAATTGGTAGTACAGTCGACTCCCGATAACTCGAACCATCGCTAACTCGAACCTCGCGCTTACTCAAACCAAAATCGATTTCCCCTGGATTTCCGTCATACATTTACTGTAATTTTACCCTCGATAGCTTGATCCTCCCGCTAACTCGAAGCAATTTTCGTTTCCTTTCAGGTCATTTTCTATATAATTTTACTCTTGATAGCTCGAACCATGTTTGTCAAGACGTGACAGGTCAAAGCAAACAGTACCGTAGTACAAAACATTGAAGCAGCCGTATGTTGTTTGTCTTTTTTGCATCACACAAAACGTGTCAGTCCAGTTTAGGTTTCGCTGGTTTAGGGCACATTTAACTTCAGCGCATATGTTTTGTTTCACGTTGCGTTTAATACGCTCTGATTTATAATTTACAAATACTGTTCCATTTTCACTCTACTTCGCCATAACTAAATTTGATTAAAATGTATACACTGTATGAATAGAAATACACAGTAAACATCGTTTTTTTTCCTTATTTCCTTGTTCTCAACTCCCGATAATTCGAACCTTTTTCAATTTCCGTTGAAGGTTCGAGTTATATGTATATGTAAATGTTGCACGTACGTACATGTTATTTACCGCATTCCATATTCTAGCCCTTTTTATCTCATTGTTAATTTAATTCTTAATTCACGTCATAGAAGGTATCTGCGGAAGTGTTAACGGCCGATATGGAAAAGTTTCAGTCCCTTTCAACGGTTTTTACCGACAATCAGGACAGGCTTTCTTTTTCGTTGCCAGTTTCATTAAAGCAACGAAACTAGGCGTTATGTCTAAGGCCATCAAAAAATTTTCTCCGAGCAGTGTACGAGTTATATTTCTCGATAAATCGAAAACTTTTACTATAGGCATTGGTATTATTATTTGCACGTAAACCGTGAGCCGGGCAGGATATTTAAATAGACTGTGAAACAGAATAAAGAATTCAGCCACTGTCTTAAAAAATTTAAACAGCTCAATTTAGCGGATTAAACGAACTATATTTTGAGCGGAATAAATATCAGGTTAGTATCACAAATTTTGACCTAACTAAATGATTTCTTTTGAACCTATGGTTCTCCACAGACTCATACTCTTCGGCACATTTATGTTGTAGCGGGAGTTGAAGTTTTAAATCTCACCGGCTTAAAAAAAGGAACGCATATTCTGCTAGCAGAGAATCTTTCGTTGTTTGTCGACTCTTTAGTACTTAAAAATTGCTTGCTGATCGTTTTCAGTTATTCAAACAAGCTGATCTGCTTCGTTGAACACTCAGCCAACATGACATTTACATAACGACAGTGTCTGCTACGGATCATTTGTTAGGTCAGATCATAGTACACTAACTTTGAAGTTGTATAAGAAATGTTGCGTAGTACTGAGTCGTGTGCGATGGGCTTTAGAATTCGCACGGAACACTGGTTAAAGTTTTCACTCTGTTATTGGAACACATTGTCCATGTCTAGCTGTCACTTACCTAACAACGCTAGCGCAATGACAAATGCATTACTCTGAACATTCCATGTGGTTTTCTGTGCCAATTGTTCCATATTGCCAGGTTTGTCGGTTTGACTCCCGCAAGTGATGAATTAAAGCCGCGTTTAAATTTCACCAAAGGTTCTACTTGCAGAGGTTCCTGGACTCTGCCAAAAATTATGATCGTCTTTCCACAGATGTTCAGTCACGTGATTTTGGTATATTCTCTTTATTGGACTGATGTCTTAATACGGCCTACACCGATTGTGACGGCCGTATCCTGCTGTGCATGTCATAACTTGTTTAAGAGAAGTGGTTAAAACTATTATACTCAAACAGGATCTACCAAACCACTAGCCTCCCACGCAGACGTCCTTAGGGTTTCGTCACGGGGAGGAAACGCGTGATTGACATGTACGCAATCTAGTTAAGAAATGTTTATGCAATCGCTGTCCACAGTTCTTTATACACTATTTTAATTATAACAGGGATGTATTTTCCAGAAGGACAAGGGGCAGTGATAAACTTAGACTCCCGTCTGTAGATTAGAATGTACGAAAAAAGCCTTTCTTTATCATGGCTGTGTAATTTTTAATCCGAATTTTGAATCAGATTTAGATTTTCAGTTTTTTACTTTATATGACATTTTATAGCTATTTTTATTTGTACTTAATAATCATTATTATTTCCACTCAATTTAGTTTATTGTATAGAGCCTCTATGGATAGCAGTTTTTATCTTGTACAAAAACTGAAGGAATTACCCTATTGAAATAAAGGTTTCTTATCGTATCTTTCCTCAACCTCAAAAGATGGTGTTTTGATAGCATAGCCACCCCTCTATCCAGCAGTAAAAAATGACAATGAGATTCAAACCTCAGTTTTCTTGTTACTCGGGCCGTAAGGTGGACCGAGTTAAGGTTTCGGTAGCATTATCAAATTCTTTTTTTCTTTTGGGGGCCACTTCAAGACTTCGGGCCACGAGTTATTGTTCTCGGTCTCGTTTTTTGTACTCGGCTTCTACGAGTTACGTTTTCTGTCGTGTTATCAAATTCTTTAAATTCTCGGTCGCTTTCTTTGTTTTCGGGCCGTGAGGAGTGTTTACAATATGCGAGCCAGACGTGCGAGGCATGCGAGGCATGAACAACCCCAATATAACCTGCTAACCGTTAAGCTAACCGGGGAGCTATTTAAGCTAACCTAATATAAGTGCTATTTAGGCTGAGTGTTTTTTAGGCTAACCTGAGTGCCTCAAGGTTAGTTTTGTTTAACCAAAAATTTGGCAACTAAATCAGTCTATGACCTCGCGAGCCAAGATAGATAAAGATGTCTCACGTTTACTATAGAAAAATAATCAATGTAGAAACGGTTTCTGTCTTCAAATGAAAGGTGAATAACAAATGCTTTCCCCTGAATTTCATTTAAAAATATAAACAGCGAAACATTGAAAAACGTACAAGTATATAAACGTACGCGTGATGCGTAACGTTACTCTAGATCCGGGAGGGGGGGGGGGGGGGGTGGTACCTAACAGATGCTTGGGTAGGGAGGTGCGGCCCGGGCGTTCAAACCCTGACCCTGTTTAAGACACAATTCTCCGATTTCCCTATCCCGTTTAAGACAGAATTCAAAATTTTCAGGCCCTTTCTAAGACATTTAACCCAAAATCACACCCTGTTTAAGGCTAGAATGATAAGCTGCATTGGCAATCACAATCTGCTTAAGCCATTAGGTCATGTAGGGATGCCCTGTTTAAGACAGAAAGTGATGAAATAGATACCCCGTTCAAAACAAAACACCCTGAAAACCATACCCTATCGGGCCGCACGTCCCCGTTAAGGTCACATAAGGGAGTACCCCCCCCCCCCCGGGTCTAGATCATACCGAAAATCACGATCCGTCATTGACCCGGCGTCACATACACATTAGGACCGTACAAATGGTTTCTGTCTCTAAACGAAAGGTGAAAACGTAAGGATTAAAGCCCGGGGATTATAAAAAGCATTCGTATGACAAATGTCGTTTTCCCCTGCATTTTATTGACTGCAAGAAATGGAGTTCTATCTGGTGGTCACTTATTGCCTCACTATATCTCTGTATCTATCTATTTGGTAGCCTGCGGGCAAGATCTCTTGGGGGTAGGGGGCGGGAGGGGGAAAGAGGATACACCCCCAAGAGAGCTTGCTCGCAGGCCATCTATTTGGGGGAATTGGTGATGCTGGAGGTTATCACTGTTATACGATTGTAAGCTTTACGCACCACACAGTCAAATATGGCCCGAGTATAAGCTGGAAACAGCTTCTTGTTTATTTAATAATGCTGACTCTTGCTATCTGAATATATTTTTTTATCAATTTAAATTGTAAAGCCAGTAACATTTTGTTGGTAATGTTCATGAGATAATGTTCATGAGACAAATGAAACTGTTTTGTAAATTTTACCAAATGGACGTCTGTACATAATGAAGCGCTGACTATAGCTGACACATCTTGTTCCGCTACCTCGACCGATGTTTTAAGTCTTAGCCGAGATAGGGCATATAACGAGCAAAGCTTAATAGTCCATACTCTCTGACAGAATTAAACTTATCTATTGATCGAAATCGTGATCATCAACGTGGTAAAAACGGTAGAACTTTCGTGGCTGAGGTTGATTGGAACTGGCAGGAAAGGTTATATTTGCGAGGATAATCTTGTCTAACAATATTGTCAAATCATATGTTACGAGGTTCACACTTCCATTTCTGTAACAGTTGCTGTTAGGTCACGCGCATTTATTACGTAACTTTTTCAATGCCCATATATAGGCATTAGGCAGAAGCGCATGTACGGGGGATTAGAATAGAACATGTGGTCGTTAAAATGAGAAAAGACTTTCGCTGAGGATTTTTTTTCGCCCTTAGTGCTCCTTCTGATGGATGTTCTTCGACCTTAAAGACTACTTGGAAGCTAACCAGGCAGATAAGCGATTGAACATTTGTATTTAACTGTATAGGCTCAGTATAGTTTTGATGATCTTAAGCGCATGTTGTGTTAATAAATTACGTGTTCTGTTTTCCACGAATGTCACCTGGTTCACCGTTTGTTGCAGTCGTTCGCATTGTCGATTCACCTTTGCGTCTGTAACACATACAACACTTGCGGACAGATAATATCTAAAAAAAAGAAACTCCAAAAATGTAAGCGATGTGTGGGGCGGAATTTACAACAAGTTTATAAAAAATATGATTCTTGTAAGACGATTGTTCGAAAATCATAATGTTCTTTCCTACTAACTATGACGGCACACATCTTGTGATAACTGGCACAAATGTCGGCGGAATTGCAGTTATATTACCTAGCCGTCGCAATGGCGATGCGTCGGTACTAAAAATATTAATTTTCATCATTCAAGATATGACATGCCTGGTGGGCGGCCTAAAGTTATTAAACACTCCACCAAATAATAGCTTTTTGTCGCCTGTTTAATAGACTGTTCACAGTCCCCCTATTTTTCCATGGGATTTTCGAGACTGGTACGCTTCGATGGAGCTGCCTCCATCTTGGGTTTGTAAAAACCAGCGCGTTCTGGGGAGAGTGTCTAAACTACCGAGGGGGAGCGGAGTGGGGGTTAGTTGACACTCTCCCCAGATCGCGCTCGATTTTACAGACCAAGATGTCGGCAGCTACATCGAAGCGTACCAGTCTCGAGAATCCCACGGAAAAATAGGGGGACTGTGAAGTCACCTGTTGGCCAGAGATTCTTTTCAATAACGAAACAGGCTATTCCGCGTTTGTCGTCTTGGTGAGAACTACGTGTGTATTTCTTTCTTTTTTTTTTCTTATAATTATAAGTAGTTAATTGTTAAAAACAAGTACCCCAATAATTTTTCAATCAACTCATACTAGGGCAAATTAAGTTTCATGTTTAAAAATCCTTCATAACTCACCCCTTACCGCACTTTTCTTCATGAACTCACCACAGTGTGTCACAAATTAAAACAGCTTCCTCAAAACTCGCAAAATTAAAGCTAAAGACAAAAGACTCAAAAGGTTCATGCTATTTTACGTGAAACGGCAAGGTGACGTTTGCCGTTTCACGTAAACGACGTGCTAAATCTCTCTAATATTCATGTCGAAGGTCAAAAAGTAACTATATGTTTGCATACTTTTTCAGATTACTTTGGAAGAGGTTGTGGAGGCAATATCAATTTTTTTTAAATTCAGTCTAGTTTAGCAAACAAGAGTACTCCCGTGTAGCAATGACAAGACATGGTTCTTTCCTAAAGATATAATTCCGGGTAAACAATTCAGACATCCTTTTCTTAAACTCCCGCCCGAAAAGACTTCCGACCCGAAAAAACGTTAAGCAAACACATTTTAAGTTTTCCGAAATCAAGAAACTCATTGAGTTAGTTTGTACAAAACCAACCAGACCGAGTAACATGTATGAAGGGGATAATAAAAATACTTTGCGGCCCCGAAAGCTCTTGGGTGGTTTTGAAAAACGCATGCAATGCAAGTAGGGTAGGAGGGAGGGTAGTCAGGGGGGAGGGGGAGGGGGCGTCCAAATCTCCCCGCGGCCTGAAAAGGTCCTGTCTATGAGTGATAGATTGATAGATTGTTAGAGGTTTGGTCAAATATTTTGGTATTACCTGGTTACTGATGCGGATTTTACTTCGTTGATTGTATCAGTCGGCAACACATTTGCTAAAGCACAAGCTCTAAGAATTCTAAAGCCGCCGTTACACGTTGAAACTTTTAGCTGAAACTTGTGTGCAACGGCGCTGCGAAACAAGTTTCAGCAGGCGTTGCACCGTGTGACATGGTCGGTTTCGTGAAACTTTTTCGAACTTCCGTTGCGAGACAAGTTTCACGAAAAGTAGAACCGCTTTCTACTTCTGCAACGGCTCGCAACGGTCGCAGTGGTGAAAAAACAAGAGTTTCACCGTGTAACACCACTTCGTGAAACTGGTCTCGTTCGCCGTTGCACACAAGTTTCAGCTAAAAGTTTCAACGTGTAACGGCGGCTTAAGGCGGGGATATTTACATCTAAGTGTTGTTGATGTGTACTTTACGTGACACTGAAGGAAGGAAATTAAAATAAAACTTCTGAGCCACGCAACAGCGCAAGCCGTTTATATTATTTTTTATTATTATTTTTTTTCAAACCATTGGCTCTTGGCGGAAATACTGATTAGCTTTATGACTTATACCCCGTTTTAGTAACGCTCTAATGTATTGCACTATGTACATCGTTGACTGGTAATATTAATGAGTTGAACAAAACTAACAACCAAATGTTCCAGCAGCACCTGTTTGACTCGATCCTGTCAACTGACCAACCTTCGGGCCTGGAATTTCACCGTCCAAGCCTGACACTTATAAACTAAACTGTTTACAATCTGGTATTTATACATTTAACACATTTGTGGCTTTGCATTGTGAAAGTATTTGAACTACAAGCAATGTTGTTTGGGATCCCAGAGGCTAACTCCATCATATTCTGCTTGGCAGGGGATGGCGAGTTCTCGCCTCTTGCAGCAGATTGTGGAGATGTTCTTTTTTTTCTCAGTCCCATTACTTCGAGGAAATTTTTTTTCATAGAATTTAATGATTTTCCTCCAATATTGAAATAGTAAATAAATGGATTGCACATTGAGTTGGCTAAGCCCACACCATAGGTAATAAGTCGTGCTGGGTCCATGGGGTTAGGATACTCCTTGAGATGTCGCTCCAAGATTCCATGGTAGACAGCAAACGGCAGCCAGCAAGTTACGAAGCATATGACAACAATCAGCAACACACGAAGAACTCTTTTCCTTGATCGCTCCAAGAGTTGAGAATTTCTGATTGAAGGGTTAGATTCGGAGGTCACACAGGCAGCAAGTCTCGTATTTCTGGTCCATACAACTCTTATTACACGATAGTATGATACCATCATAATTGCAAAGGGAATCACAAAACCAAGTAAAAGTGAGGCAAACAGGTAGATCCTCCTTGCTAATGTACTTGCCTGTGTAGTGGTGCAGTAGTACACTGTACTGTTATTAAAATTAATAGTTATCACAACAGCTGAGTGGAATACAGGAAGGTTTTGACTTGTACCGTACACCCAGGCAAAGAAGATCAACCAAGCTGGTTTCAGATACCATGATCTTTGGCTGCATGTGAATTCCTGCTTCACAAATGTCATGTAGCGATCGATACTTATTGCTGTCAACAGACTCACGGAAAGTACCGGACCAAGATGCTGAAGAGGAGAGAAAGTGAGGAAATAATTCAGTCAAAAGTACTAATTCATTCCACGAAGTTGTAATGATATCATTCAAAGTACTTAATATTAATGTGATACTGTTCGTGACCGAGATGTGCCTTCGTTATGGGTATACGTTTGCATGCGCAGTAAATTAATGTTAAGTAAAAAAAATGTCAAAGTTAGATGTAAATGTTAGTCAACAGAAACTGAACAGATGAAAAACAAACAAGCAAAACGACATGACTGGTTGATTTTTACTTTAGGTTTATGTTTACATTTACATCCCAGTATAGTCGGCTTGTGAGGCCCTGTTAGGTATTACGTTTTAAGGATGAGGGATAACTTGTTTGTAGTTGATGTGAAATTAAACACAACAGTTTAAAAATCCTAACTGGCATAATTTACTCATGCTGGCATAATGGGGTTGACAGGCCTACGCGACTCTCATGTGCGTGTTTAGCCTAAATAAGAGTTTTGCCCTCACGGGTTATGTTTTCCAAAGAACACCCTTTTCTCTATGAAAAGAGCGGTGCTTTCTTTTAGCGCTGGATTTTCTTCTTTTTAAATGCCATCTATGATTTGGAGGATTTGCGCGATAGACACTGAACAAAGCCATGTGTTTAACTGTCGCATGTGTTGTAATTGATCTCAAAGGTCATTTTGACCTCTTGTTGTTACGTTTCCGTTTAGCGACTGTCGTTCTTATGCCGTTTGTGGCATTTAGTTTAGGCTTGGTATGGCTCATTTCAGTGCGTCTGGTGGTAGTATAGCCTCTCTTTTTATCGTTGTAAGGATAGGATTTGAACCGTGTAATAACTATACATTATCTTGCAGCTTTTGTCAGATTGCCGGGCCCGGTTATTTGCTTTTGGTGCAAGATGCTGTGCTTCTTATCACGGTTATTTGTCCCTTGATCCGTTCTTAAGCATTGTAGCTTCTTTGAAAGCTATGCAATGTGTTAAATTGAGGGCTAAAGGCCGCTTAAGTTACGGCTGTGTGTTTTGTTTTTGGTTTTGTTTTTTCACATTTGCTGATAATTTACAGCACTCGTGTTCACTCGAGGTCGGTTATCCGTCGTCACCAGTTCAGTTAAACGAAAAATCTATGCTCCCAGGGTTCTCTCAATTCACCGCTCTTCTCCTGGAGGACTTAAGGTAACCACATGGAGTATAGCTGGTTTCACGTGACTCAAGTGCTCTCTTCGTTCTCAATAACATGGCTTCTGTAAAAGTTCTGCATGAAGTTACGGCATATATTTATTAGAGTCATGAGCCATGTGATGGTTATTTTTGTGACCCAAAGACTGGTCTTGGGCAACTGAGGAGGAAAGAGAAGAGTTCGACCAGATGCACAGTAGAATGTGACTTTATTCATCGCGCAGAATGCCTATTGTTCTCGGGACATTTACTTCCAGTTCAACAAAGTTCGTAGATCTGTCATATTACGCGCAATCATGCAGAGACTCTATGAAAGCGCTTCAGCCATTGGTTGCCAAGAACGCACGACGAAGCTCATTAATATGTTGTAGGTGGCAAACTAAACAATGAATGCAGCACGCTATTGTTTTCTCCTTTTAGCTCTTTTGTTTCGCAAAATCGCGAATATGCGCATATTTCACAGTGAACGTTCAAATCCAGAGAATACATACACTTTGCTTTATTTTGCTGGAATAGTCCATTTTACAGTTGTGTGCTAAGTGACCTGGCCTTGGATTGTAAGCGAGGCTGGGGTTGACTTTGTTTTGATACAAACCTCACTGCTTTTCATGTGTAGATCATGCTGTTCTCATGTTAACTAGTTTGCATTTGCATATGAAAAGTAAAGCAAAGCAAATTTCCTCTTTATCCAACTACGATGGAGAGTAAAAATTTTCAAATAAAAGAGAATATACGTATGAACTTTCATGTATGTGTAAACTGTGGAATAAAGATTAAATAGATGAAACATCAACTCAAGAAGTTGCGAAAAGAAAGCCTGAAAGAGCATTCGAACCCATGACGTCTGCGATGCCGGTGCAGCGCTCAAACCACCTGAGCTACTAAGCCAACTGGGAGCCGTTATTGTGTGGATTCTTTTTTCCAGCCTTTATTTCACAACTAATTTAGCCTTTTGTGTATATAACTGCGATGATCTTTCATCTATTTAATCTTTATTTCGCAGTTCACGTATATGAATTTTCATATATCTTCTCTTTCATCACTCATCTTTCACGGGTATATTACGAATCCACATAATGACGGCCCCCAATTGGCTTAATAGCTCAGCTGGTTTAAAAGAGCACTGCACCGGTATCACAGAGGCCACGAGTTTCAATCGCATTCAATGTTTTTTTCTTAGACCTTGTTTTCACAACTGCTTTAGTTGTGTATAAAACTGCGATGATCTTTTATCTATTTGAAACATTTTAAATGAACCACCAATCTGAACTCGTAGAAAATACACTTACGTCAGTAGTAAGCGTCATCAATGCGCAAATTTGGGTTGCATGCTGCTTCCAGGCCTCTCTATATGAGGCATGCAGCAACAGCTGTCCTATGCGTCAACCGTAGGATAATTTGTTTTCGTTTTCGTGTTACTTTTGTTTGAAATCAACGTGCTTTTTTCCATTAAAAGTAAACCAGATGAAGTAAAGCATAACCAAAGCAAAAGAGAATTGTTTTTGAAACTAAACTGAAGACCACCATAAGGAAAATTATATATAATCACAGTTCGAGTGCGGCAGGGATATTCTGTACTGAAACAGGTAACAGATCCTGCAGATCAAAGTGACCTACAAACATTTTAAAAGTGTTTAGTAGTGCTGCCATTCTCCATGGAGTAGAATCTACACTCCTACAAGATCAACCTCTGAGGTATGCAATCAGTCATACTCAAACTTAAGGAAAAGATGAGCTAGACATTAATTTTTTAGTCCATTTGCTGTGAAATTTCTATCGGGATTTACTATTTGTGTGTAGGCAAAATTCAAACAGAGATACCTTTACACACAGTCTTGGTACTTTTAGGGATAAGGGATAACTGAAACTCCACCCCTCCCCCCCAAACAAGGGCCTCGCTTGTCACCTAACCGGACTACCGCAAAAGCAGAGCTAATACATATCGACCTATTTAATGACTGAAAATGCTGTATATTGTGTGTATTGTACCTGCATGAATCGGGACAACTTGCACAGGCCACTGTCTCTTGTGTGGTACTCATTGGGGTAGTGAAAGTTAATAAAGAAGGTCAGCGGAATGCACAGCAGGCACACCATCAGATCAGAGATGGCCAAGTGAAGGAGAAACAGCTGAACAGAGGACTTGGAGGAGTTTTGTGCTCGCCGACGTAGGGTTGTGACAACTGCTACCACAATGCCGTTACCAACCAGCCCAATGACGAATATGAATCCTTAAAAAACAATTGGATTTGTTTGAAAAAGAAAACATTTAATTTTAAGTGATACAGGTAGAGACAATTATTTCGTAAACAATTTATAAAAGTCCATTTACCTATCTTGTTTGCTAAGTTATACGGTTGCTACACAAATATAATTGGACTTTCAGTTTCCTTGGCCGACAAGTTTTCGCGCTTTTGCTGATCTACTCGCACCTTTCTAGTTGATATTCTTAGTTTTCGAAATTTCAAGGTGAAGGGAGAAAGACGAGTACAAAAAGATAAAATCGGGTGACATGTACATGAAAGCGTCGACAAGAATTTTGTGAAATATTTCAGTGTCAGCCACGCGCCTGTTCTCAAGTTGAAACCGTCGGTGATCAAGTTCCAGGTTAGCTCTCAAAATGTTCTAGACTATAGCTATATTTTTTTCATGTTTGTGTAGCTATTAGCTTCTACGGAATTCCTATGAGCTAACGTTCAAATTTCATGAAGATGCCGAACTCACTTGTAAGAATTTCAGAAAGAAATGAATAAAAGTAACCTTTACTGATAAAAGACAGCACACTGAACTTTGTTCGGAAAGAAATTTGGAAGAGGCTTTTAGCTCGTACTCGCATCGCAGTCAAAATTTTTTCACTTCACTCATAAATGTGCATTTACTTACCATGCTACGTCATGCAATAACTTCGTGATCAGTGGCCAATTATAAATAAAGTATGGAAAAGGTAAATGTACAAAGAAAATGAGAAAACTATATTTTTATTGAATTAATAGAGAGTACGTCAGTCTAGAAACGCGGAGAAAAATTTGGACCTAAACAAACGGGTTTTATTCCAAACAAGGACATTTTTTTAAAAAAAGTGGACTTTCTCTAAACAAAATAAAAACAAGCGATAGTAATGTCGACTGACATTTTGATGACTCCATGTCTGACTTACACAACTTTGAAACTGATGAGATGTAGTCTAACCGCCGGCGGTATCGAAAAGATAAATAATATATATATAGCCAAGCCTAAAAGCGGGGCTCCACAATTCCTTTTTAATAGCATTTATATACATGCTACTCTGCTTAAGCTTATTGTATGAACGTAATAACGTCAGTTGCAAATTCTTCATCCTACCTTGAGTTATATATATCAAGAAAACTTTTTACGCGTCAGCGGAAAATGTTTTGAACCATAAGCTGTTCTTGTTGATCGTGCGAGATCACATTGCTGAATTCCGATGACGTTCGAGAGCATAAAACACTTGTGGAAGAAAAAATTACGCTCTCTCTTAAATATTTCTCCTGTGGAAACTATTAATGCATTTGTGTAAAGTTTGAAATGCCTACTATGGAGAAAATTTGGCTACCACGTAATGTTTCCACGCGTTGAATTTGGCCCCTCGGATAAAAAATAAAATATTTGTTTTAAAATTTATTACTTTGTAAATATTCCTCGTACAGAAATATTTATAGTCTCATAATAAACGTTACAAGAAAAGAAATAAAGAAAAAATAATGTTTTGTTATGGTTCGAAATATTTGAACGTTTACTTTAAAATTAGGACGTACTGTTTACAAATTTGCACTGCGAATGACGAGCACAAAATGTTCAAAACAACTAATGACTCTAGGAATATTTCTCCTAAAGAAATAATTCTAGTCTCTAACTAAAATTTAGGAAAAGAATACAGGCAAAATAGTGTTTGGTTGTGGCCCGAAATATTTCAGTGAGTGCTTATAATTAAAGCGTGTTTACAAAACTTATGCGCTGTGAATTGCAAACGAATTACACAAGTCCAGCACAAAATGTTCAAAACAATTCATAACTCTGTGAATATTTCTTCCACAGAAATAATTCTAGTCTCTAAGTAAACGTTAACAAACGGAGAATACAGGAAAAGTAATGTTTGGTTGTGGCCTGAAATATTTCAGTTAGCGCCTTATTTAAACTTAGAGCGTGTTTACAAAACTTATGCGCTGCGAATGGCGAATGAATAAATAGAGAAGCCCAACACAAAATTTTCAAAACAATTCATAAATCTGTGAATATTTCTCTTGCAGAAATAATTCTAGTCTCTAAGTAAACGTTAACAAACGGAAAATACAGGAAAAATAATGTTTGGTTGTGGCGCAAAATATTTCAGTGAGCGCTTTAAAGGGACAGTATCACGCTATTTTTAGTAACACATTGAAAATCGGAAAGACGCTATTCGGTTGATAGCAGCGAAGATATAATGACAAAATTCCATTAAAAGACTATCAGAATGCAAAGAAACTATCCACGGATATTTTTGCCCGCAGATGACCAAGATAGAGAGGGGTTCAAATTTGAAAACGTCTGGCGGACGTTTTCAAATTTTGCTGTTGTAACACACTAAAAATCGCCGGTTGTACTATATTTTGGTTCAACCTTTCGTCTTAGAATCACTATTAATATTTTTTTAAATTAGCGATTGAGAAATTAATTAACACAGTGCTTAAAGTTGAAATTTAGTGAATTTTGGCCAAAAATCATGATATCTCCCATCGATCTCCCATGATACTGCCCCTTTAATTTAAAATTAGAGCGGTGTTTACAAAACGTATGCGCTGCGAATGAATTAGAGAAGCCCAACACAAAATGTTCAAAAGAATTCATAACTCTGTGAATATTTCTTCTACAGAAATAATTCTAGTCTCTAAGTAAACGTTAACAAACGGAATTTACAGGAAAAAATAGTGTTTGGTTGTGGTCCGAAATATTTCAGTGAGCGCTTTAATTTAAAATTAGAGCGTGTTTACAAAACTTATGCGCTGCGACTAGTTGCGAATGAATTAGAGAAGTCCAGTACAAAATTTTCAAAACAATTCATAAATCTGTGAATATTTCTCCTACAGAGGTAATTCAAGTCTATAAGTAAACGTTAACAAAAGGAGAATACAGGAAAAATAATGTTTGGTTGTGGTCGGGAATATTTAAACGTTTACTGCGTGTTTACAAATGTGCCCTGCGAATGAATAACACAAGTCCAACACAAAACATAACTCTGTGAATAGCTCTGTAAATGTTCAAAATTAATTTTTCCACGAATATTTGTCGTATGGCAACGATTTAAGTATTTGTGTATAATTTGAAGTATGTTAAATATGGAAAGTTACCGACAGTTGCCTGCAAATTAAAAATGCATTTAATTTCTATGCGACTTGCGAGTTGCTTACTCACCCAGCTCACCACATGTTTGTTTTCAACTGACATTTCGCCTGTTTGTTCGTCGCTCTCGGGGTTCAAATTTGCTTATTAGTCGCCTGCTTTCTCGACATATGCAGTTTGACAACATATTCAACGAATACAAGAAATTAGTGTTCTTCAAAATTCTCGTTTGTTTTCTAAAAGAAGTAAGCCATCCCACTTCCCGGCGAATAAACACGGGTTGCCGCACAGGTTGAGTGTGACATTTCACAATGGCTTACATAGAGGGGCGGACGTACGTACGTAGGCACACCGGACAGACACTATATTTTGAGCGGAATAAATATCAGGTTAGCATCCCAAATTTTAACCTTACTAACTGATTTGTTTTGAACCTATGGTTCTCCACAGACTCATGGTCTTCTGCAGATGTTGTAGTTTAGGATTTTAAATCTCACCTTGGTTAAAAAAAGGAACGCATATTCTGCTAACAGAGAATCTTTCTTTGTTTGTCGACTCTTAAAGTCTTTAGTACTTGAAAATTGCTTGCTGATCGTTTTCAGTTATTCAAACAAGCTGATCTGCTTTGTTGAACACTCAGCCAACGTGACATTTACATAACGACAGTGTCCGCTACGGATCATTTGTTAGGTAAGCTACATTAACTTTGAGCTTGTGTAGCAAATGTTGCGTAGTACTGAGTCGTGTGCGATGAGCTTTAGAATTCGCACGGAACACTGGTTAAAGTTTTCACCCTGTTATTGGAACACATTGTCCATATTGTTGAA
Source organism: Pavona decussata (assembly GCF_977016875.1). Lineage (NCBI taxonomy): Eukaryota > Metazoa > Cnidaria > Anthozoa > Scleractinia > Agariciidae > Pavona > Pavona decussata. The sequence goes on from NW_028145599.1 coordinate 2,600,178, forward strand.
GGAACTTTTGGGGAGGATTTAGCTGGGTTCACTTCAACAAAGATCCAACAGCTTTTCAGTTGCTCTTCTTTATTACTCTGACATAAGTTCAGCTTACTCTGCTCAACGATCACTTCTCTACTAAAACTAGCGTATCAAGAAAAGCTGATCAAATTCAAAGACAATGCTCTTTGTTTAGCGTCACAAATACGGCCATAAAAGGAGATTTTGAAACAATAGCTTTAGCGCCAAACAAAGGCTTATTAATTCAGGAGGGAAATTCAAACTCGCTGTTATTACAATAGCGAAATTCACGAGGGAAATTTAAGAATTGGTTCATGCTTAGCGTGCGTATATCGAGTTATGGATGCACGCGGGAAGTTTGGAGAGCACGAGAGAAGCGTAAGAGTTGCTCGAGGCGTAGCCGAGAGCAACTCTAGCTTCTTGAGTGCTTTCCAAACTTCCCAAGTGCATCCATAACTCGATATACGCACAGCTAAAAGCATGAACCAATTCTTTTATAACATAATGAAAATAAAGTAAATAATTCTTAGAAAACAGGTTTTGTTCCCGATTAATTACAAAATTCTCTGTACAAAAAAAGGCGAAAATGGTTTCTCATAACGGTTTAATCTTAACGTTTCATTAAGCTTCAAGCTCTTATAAATATACATTTTTTATAGTGTTGTCTCTCTGTAAAAGTTTTTTAATAACACAGCGCGCGCATGCTTCTCCCATCTGACTTGCACACGTCATCGGATGGACGCACGGCCGTGCGTATGTTGAGAAATGTACCATGATGACGCCAATAGGAATTAGATTAGGATGCACGCGCGTTATGTTATAATTAAAAATAGCCGATGACTGCACGAGTTCGAAATTTCCAAATTGGGTGAAAGCGTCGCGTCGCGAGTGAAAGGGTGATTGTTCTAAACTAACACCTCTTCTTTAAGAGCTGCGCTAGCAACCGATGCTTTTGTTTTAAGACTAAATGACAACGACCACATTGATCCTTTTCAATCAAACGGTCTAATCGGGCGATTTTTCCAATCCAAAGCGCGAGTTTTAATAAACGAAGCGTTTTCTTTTCTTTCCTTTTTTTTTACGAGCAACAAGTTAGTTTTGAAATTCACAACTCTTGACCTGAAGTGAAACCATCGATAAAAGCTTTACTGTTTTGAGGCGTTGTGCTGCGCGCTATTATCAACTGATCCAAAATCGTATAAAATAATTTAATATTTCCAGGTTTCTTGCTTGGGGTAAAAAACAATAATAGTAAACCTTCCGCAACTTTCTAAACCCCTCTCCCCTAGTGTTGCTAATCTGACACGCCGACAATTTTGTGACGATTTGAAATTCATCTTCGCCGAGTCTCGGAACAATTCCCTAAGCGCAATAAACAACAAAAAGCTTTTGTTTGGACTTGTGAAGACGAATTTGACTCACTACAATGGACCATTTCTTGATACGAGATGGCACCCATTTTTATACTGACTCGGCAACCATCTGCTTAACGCAAACTAAATCTTACGCAAGCCTTCTGTGATTGGCTGCAAGGATCTTATTTGCATCCGTGCCTTCGATCTATTAGCCAAGTCAAAGACATCTTTCTAGAGAAATATCACCATGAAACTTAGGTTGTCCAGTCAATACAAAACAGGGAGACCAATATAAAAATTACAAAGTTCAGACTTATGCAATAAGGTTTCACAAAGGTAATCTGAAAAACAGTAAAAGTTGTTGTTTAAAAATTGTACAAGAAGTCGATACGTTGAAGGTTTTAGCCTTCTTCATCGAAAGTGATTGGTTAACCGTTTCCATAAATTAAATGAGTACGTGGTAAACAAAACCTTAAGCTCGAATTATACATTCAGTACGTGGCTAATAGCAGAATTACAACAATGGATAGTTATCTTCACAATCACCCTAGGACCATAGCATTTACTTTCAAAAACACCCTAAAATAACAGACATTGTTATTTAGATATATTTAATTTATCTTTAAAATGAACATCAACTACCATGAATTCGGAAAAAGAACCCAAGAAAATCTACCAAAATTGACTAAAAATAAGAACAGTAACAATTTCCTGGAATAAACCGTCTAAAGGTCAAGTTGAGGAAAAACTTATAAAAAGTAAGGTAAACAAGGTGTTGTCTTTTGTAGGAAACTTAATTGAAAATATTTTTACGATCAAAAGTGTTTCCGCGGAAACGTACAGCTGCTCATACCGAATTCATGACAGGAGAATTTATGCGTTAATCACACATTAAGAATAACTAAGTCGAACTACAAGGTATTATTTCTAGAGAGATGCATAACGAGTCAACTGGTTTTTTTCTGTGATATTCCCAAAACCGAAATATAACTTGTAATAACTCCAAACACCAAATAAAATTCCTTTAACTATTTTAACCTTAAATAATTGCGTTTAAATATTTTTCATCATTGTCAATTTTTATCATCTAACAATATCTAGCTGTCACTTACCTAACAACGCTAGCGCAATGATTGTTTAACACAGGACAAGCTTTCGTTTTTGTTGCCAGTTTCATTAGAACAACGAAACCAGGCGTTATGTCTAAGGCCATCAACAAATTTTCTCCGAGCAGTGTATGAGTTATATTTCTCGATAAATCAAAAACTTTTACTATAGGCATTGATATTATTATTTGCACGTAAACCGTGAGCCGGGCAGCATATTTAAATAGGCTGTGAAGCAGAATAAAGAATTCAGTCATTGTATTCAAAAAATTTATACAGCTCAAATTAGCGGATTAAACGAACCATATTTTGAGCGGAATAAATATCAGGTTAGTATCACAAATTTTGACCTTCAGTTACTAACTGATTATTTTTGAACTTATGGTTCTCCACAGACTCAGGCTCTTCCGCAGATGTTGTAGTTTAGGGTTTTAAATCTCACCGGCTTAGAAAAAAGAACGCATATTCTGCTAACAAAGAATCTTTCGTTGTTTGTCGACTCTTAAAGTCTTTAGTACTTGAAAATTGCTTGCCGATCGTTTTCAGTTATTCAAACAAGCTGATCTGCTTTGTTGAACACTCAGCCAACGTGACATTTACATAACGACAGTGTCCGCTACGGATCATTTGTTAGGTCACATACACTAACTTTGAGGTTGTATGGCAAATGTTGCGTAGTACTGAGTCGTGTGCGATGGGCTTTAGAATTCGCGCGGAACACTGGTTAAGGTTTTCACCCTGTTATTGGAACACATTGTCCATATCTAACTGTCACTTACCAAACAACACTAGCGCAATGACAAATGCATTACTCTGAACATCCCATGTGGTTTTCTGTACCAATTGTTGCATATTGCCAGGTTTGTCGGTTTGACTCCCACAAGTGTTGAATTAACGCCGCGTTTAAATTTCACCAAAGGTTCTACTTGCGGAGGTTCCTGGACTCTGCCAAAAATTATGATCGCCTTTCCACAGATGTTCAGTCACGTGATTTCGGTATATTCGCTTTATTAGACTGACGTCATAATCGCTGCCTACACCGATTGTGACGGCCGTATCCTGCTGTGCATGTCATAACTTGTTTAAGGGAAGTGGTTAATTAAAACTATTATACTCAAACAGTAACCACCAAACCACAAAATAGATGGTGGTCTCTGCCTGCAGACTGCTTTGTTAGGTTATGTAACTACATTTTTTAGGTTACATAACTCTGGAGAAAAGGCGTGATTGACATGTATGCAATCTAGTTAAGAAATGTTTATGCAATCGCTGTCCACAGTTCTTTTTGCACTATTTTAATTAATTATAACGGGGATGTATTGTCCAGAAGGACAAGGAGCAGTGATAAAATTAGACTCCCGTCTGTAAAATTAGAATGTACGAAAGAATACCTTTCTTTATCATGGCTGTATAATTTTTAATCAGAATTTTCAATCAGATTTAGATTTTAAGGTTCTTACTTTGTATGGCATTTTATAGCTATTTTTATTTTTACTTAATTATCATTATTATTTCCACTCAATTTAGTTTATTGTATAGGGCCTTTATGAATAGCAGTTTTTATCTTGAACAAAAACTGAAGGAGTTACCCTATTGAAATAAAGGTTTCTTATCGTATCTTTCCTCAACCTCAAAAGATGGTGTTTTTATAGCATAGCCATCCCTCTATCCAGCAGTAAAAAATAACAATGAGATTCAAACCTCACTTTTCTTGTTTATTTAATAATGCTGACTCTTGCTATCTGAATATTTCTTTTTCAGTTTAAATTTTAAAGCCAGTAACATTTTGTTGGTAATCATTTCATGAGATAATGTTCATGAGACAAATAAAACTGTTTTGTAAATTTTACCAAATGGACATCTGTACACTATAATGAAGCGCTGACACATCTTGTTCCGCTACCTCGACCGATGTTTTAAGTCTTAGCCGAGATAGGGCAGAATAACAAGCAAAGCTTAATGGTCAATACTCTCTGACAGAATTAAACTTATTTATTGATCGAAATCGTGATCATGAACGTGGTAAAAACGGAACTTACGTGGCTGAGGTTGATTGGAACTGGCGGGAAAGGTTATATTTGCGAGGATAATCTTGTCTAACAATATTGTCAAATCATATGTTACGAGGTTCACACTTCCATTTCTGTAACAGTTGTTGTTAAGTCACGCGCATTTAACCAATGCCCATATATAGGCATTAAGCAGAAGCACATGTACGGAGGATAAGAATAGAACATGTGGCTGTTTAGATGAGAAAAGACTTTCGCTGAGGACTTTTCTTCGCCCTGCTCCTTCTGATGGATGTTCTTCGACCTTAAAGACTACTTGGAAGCTAACCAGGCAGATAAGCGATTGAACATTTGTATTTAACTGTATAGGCTCAGTATAGTTTTGATGATCTTAAGCGCATGTTGTGTTAATAAATTACGTGTTCCTGTTTTCCACGAATGTCACCTGGTTCACCGTTTGTTGCAGTCGTTCGCATTGTCGATTCACCTTTGCGTCTGTAACACATACAACACTTTCGGACAGGTAATATCTAAAAAACTCCAAAAATGTAAGCGGCGTGTAGGGCGGAATTTACAAATTGATAAGCAATATGATTCTTGTGCGATGATTGTTCATGGATCATAATGTTCCTTCCTACTAACTATGACGGCACACATCTTGTGATAACTGGCACAAATGGCGGCGGAATTGCAGTTATACTACCTATTGTGGCTGTCGCAATGGCGATGCGTTGGTTCTAAAAATATTAATTTTCATCATTCAAGATATGACATGCCTAGTGGGCGGCCTAAAGTTATTGAACGCTCTACCAAATAATAGCTTTATGTCGCCTGTTAGACTGTTCACAGTCCCCCTATTTTTCCGTGGGATTTTCGAGACTGGTACTCTTCGATGGAGCTGCCTCTATCTTGGTTTGTAAAAGTGAGCGCGATCTGGGGAGAGTGTCTAAACTACCGACGGGAGCTAGAGTGATGGTTAGTTGACACTCTATCCAGGACGCGCTCGCTTTTACAAACCAAGATGGTGGCAGCTCGATCGAAGCGTACCAGTAATATGTATAAAAGGGATAATAAAAATTCTTTGCGGCCCCGAAAGCTCTTCAGTGGTTTTGAAAAACGCATGCAATGCGCGTGGGGTAGGAGGAAGGGTGGTGAAGGGGGAGGGGGAGGGGGCGTCCAAACCATCCCATCGCCTGAAAACGTCCTGTCTATGAGTGATAGATTGATAGATTGTTAGAGGTTTGGTCAAATATTTTGGTATTACCTGGTGACTGATGTCGATTTTACCTTTTTGGTTGTGTCAGTCGGAAACACATTTGCTAAAGCACAAGCGCTAAGAATTCTAAGGCGGGGACATTTACATCTAAGTGTTTTTGATGTGTACTTTACGTGACACCGAAGGAAGGGAATTAAAATAAAACTTCTGAGCCACGCAACAGCGCAAGCCATTTATATTATTTTTTATTATTATTTTTTTCCAAACGATCGGCTCTTGGCGGAATTAATTAACGTTAGAACAGGAATACATGATATAATTTCCCGATAAAATACATAATACATATGTTATAGAAAGAGTACGCGTTCTCGTTATCATTCTGAGGCGTGATGCGTGGCTTTCTACTAAGAAATCTCTCCTTGTCGTTATTCAGTGGTTGTTTCGAGTGAAAAAAATTGCTTCGGCTATCGCTACTGTTTTAGGGCCTGAAGCAAGTGGACACGAAGTGCACTTAGAAATCGCCAAACAGAATTTGCTTTGTAACTGATACCCCCTTTCAGTAACGCTCTAATGTATTGCACTATGTACACCGCTGACTGGTAATATTAATAAGTTGAACAAAATGTTCCAGCAGCACCTGTTTGACTCGATCCTGTCAACTGACCAACCTTCGGGCCTGGAATTTCACCGTCCAAGCCTGACACTTATAATCTAAATTTACAATCTGGTATATAAACATTTAACACATTTGTGGCTTTGCATTGTGAAAGTATTTGTAATACAAGCAATGTTGTTTGGGATCCCAAAGGCTAACTCCATCATATTGTTGTTGGCAGGGTATGGCGAGTTCTCGCCTCTTGCAGCAGATTGTGGAGATATTCTTGTTTTTCTCAGTCCCATTACTTCGAGGAAATTTTTTGTTATGGAATTTAATGATTTTCCTCCAATATTGAAATAGTAAATAAATGGATTGCACATTGAGTTGGCTAAGCCCACACCATAGGTAATAAGTCGTGCTGCATCCATGGGGTTAGGATACTCCTTGAGATGTCGCTCCAAGATTCCGTGGTAGACAGCAAACGGCAGCCAGCAAGTTACGAAGCAAAGGACAACAATCAGCAACACACGAAGAACTCTTTTCCTTGATCGCTCCAAGAGTTGAGAATTTCTGATTGAAGGGTTAGATTCAGAGGTTACAGAAGCAGCAAGTCTCATATTTCTGGTCCATACAACTCTTATTACACGATAGTATGATACCATCATAATTGCAAAGGGAATCACAAAACCAAGTAAAAGTGAGGCAAACAGGTAGATCCTCCTTGCTAATGTACTTGCCTGTGTAGTGGTGCAGTAGTACACTGTACTGTTATTAAAATTAATAGTTATCACAACAGCTGAGTGGAATACAGGAAGGTTTTGACTTGTACCGTACACCCAGGCAAAGAAGATCAACCAAGCTGGTTTCTGATACCATGATCTTTGGCTGCATGTGAATTCCTGCTTCACGAATGTCATGTAGCGATCGATACTTATTGCTGTCAACAGACTCACGGAAAGTACCGGACCAAGATGCTGAAGAGGAGAGAAAGTGAGGAAATAATTCAGTCAAAAGTACTAATTCATTCCACGAAGTTGTAATGATATCATTCAAAGTACTTAACATTAATATGATACTGTTCGTGACCGAGATGTGCCTTCGTTATGGGTATACGTTTGCATGCGCAGTAAATTAATGTTAAGTAAAAAAAATGTCAAAGTTAGATGTAAATGTTAGTCAACAGAAACTGAACAGATGAAAAACAAACAAGCAAAACGACATGACTGGTTGATTTTTACTTTAGGTTTATGTTTACATTTACGTCCCAGTATAGTCGGCTTGTGAGGCCCTGTTAGGTATTACGTTTTAAGGATGAGGGATAACTTGTTTGTAGTTGATGTGAAATTAAACACAACAGTTTAAAAATCCTAACTGGCATAATTTACTCATGGTTTTTTTGTTTTTGGTTTTGTTTTTTCACATTTGCTGATAATTTACAGCACTCGTGTTCACCCGAGGTCGGTTACCCGCCGTCACCAGTTCAGTTAAACGAAAAATCTAGGCTCCCAGGGTTCTCTCAATTCACCGCTCTTCTCCTGGAGGCCTTAAGGTAACCACATGGAGTATAGCTGGTTTCACGTGACTCAAGTGCTCTCTTCGTTCTCAATAACATGGCTTCTGTAAAAGTTCTGCATGAAGTTACGGCATATATTTATTAGAGCCATGAGCCATGTGATGGTTATTTTTGTGACCCAAAGACTGGTCTTGGGCAACTGAGGAGGAAAGAGAAGAGTTCGACCAGATGCACAGTAGAATGTGACTTTATTCATCGCGCAGAATGCCTATTGTTCTCGGGACATTTACTTCCAGTTCAACAAAGTTCGTAGATCTGTCATATTACGCGCAATCATGCAGAGACTCTATGAAAGCGCTTCAGCCATGGGTTGCCAAGAACGCACGACGAAGCTCATTAATATGTTGTAGGTGGCAAACTAAACAATGAATGCAGCACGCTATTGTTTTCTCCTTTTAGCTCTTTTGTTTCGCAAAATCGCGAATATGCGCATATTTCACAGTGAACGTTCAAATCCAGAGAATACATACACTTTGCTTTATTTTGCTGGAATTATGTTCAAAAGTTAAACCACAGAAAGAGAGATGAAATTTTCCATTTATTTTAGAGCGTGCGAGATCCCGATTATGTCGTAAATAAACCCGCTGCGAGGTGAACAAAATTGAGCGCGGAAGCCAGAACACTCGTCGCTGATTGTAATGTTTTGCTTCTCCGTTCGAAAGATGTTAGCTCTTACATTGACCCCTAAAAGCAATTTAACCAAAATGGCGATTGCGTGCCCAATACAATCTCGAGCAGACTCCTCCAACTGGTAACCAAGCGGCTTAACATTCACTTAAAGGAAGTCGAACACTGTCGCCGGCTTCCCACAAATTTGCAGGTGGAACGTCGGGATGTTTTCGTCAACAAATGGAGGAACCATGTGTATTTTTAAAGGTCGGATCGGGTTTTCGAAGAGTTCTGAAAAGAGCTCCCGGTCCGTGAAATTTTCTTTTTTCAAGATTTGGTCGGCAGATGCAATGAACCAGCTGACGCAACGCGATCAGTTTAAAAGTTCGCGGCTTCTCTGTGCCATTTTACAATTGAGTGATTTTCTTGAATGGGCATTGTTTCAGTCTTGGCTACCATTGTTATTCAGTCGTGGACTTAAAACAATAGCCCACTCGCCCAAAGTGCGCCATTTTCAATTTCAGCAGCTACTAGCAGTCTTCAAGTCGAAAAGAACAGTGGTTCTCGTTTACCGATTTTGAAAATTAAAACGGATTCTGCTCTAGAAAGGCCCCATCTTTCTTTTACCGCGCGTCAAAATATGAAAGCTGGTGGAAATGTTTAGAAAACCGCTGTCAAAAGTGGCGACCATACTGAAAACGACCGATTTTTCCGAATTTTCGAGTTTAAGAAAACAGTCTTTATACTTCATTATATTCCTTCGTTTAAGGCTTAAAGTGTTCATACATCATTGCTTTCCAAAAGGCCGTGTGTCAAAGTTAAGATTACAACTTCTGAAAAACGGAAAAGCATGTTTCACTAGCCCTACTTGTCCAATTTGGCCCCTTTCTCTTCTAATTCTGGGCTATTCAAAGCGCGCTCGCATTCAAATTTGCCGCTTTGATGACTATAAATAATTAATGATGTCCAGGCATTCTGCGCGATGTTCGCCAATTTCATCTAGATCTGGGAGACGATCAGCCAAAAGCAAAAGCTGCTCTGACTATGTCATCTATTAACGTTCCCTTACACCCAAAGCAAATTTCCTCTTTATCCAACTACGATGGAGAGTAAAAATTTTCAAATAAAAGAGAATATACGTATGAAGTTTCATGTATGTGTAAACTGTGGAATAAAGATTAAATAGATGAAACATCAACTCAAGAAGTTGCGAAAAGAAAGCCTGAAAGAGCATTCGAACCCATGACGTCTGCGATGCCGGTGCAGCGCTCAAACCACCTGAGCTACTAAGCCAACTGGGAGCCGTTATTGTGTGGATTCTTTTTTCCAGCCTTTATTTCACAACTAATTTAGCCTTTTGTGTATATAACTGCGATGATCTTTCATCTATTTAATCTTTATTTCGCGGTTCACGTATATGAATTTTCATATATCTTCTCTTTCATCACTCATCTTTCACGGGTATATTACGAATCCACATAATGACGGCCCCCAATTGGCTTAATAGCTCAGCTGGTTTAAAAGAGCACTGCACCGGTATCACAGAGGCCACTAGTTTCAATCGCACTCAATATTTTTTTCTTAGGCCCTGTTTTCACAACTGCTTTAGTTGTGTTTAAAACTGCGATGATCTTTTATCTATTTGAAACATTTTAAATGAACCACCAATCTGAACTCGTAGAAAATACACTTATGTCAGTAGTAAGCGTCATCAATGCGCAATTTGGGTTGCATGCTGCTTCCAGGCCTCTCTATATGAGGCATGCAGCAACAGCTGTCCTATGCATCAAGCGTAGGATAATTTGTTTTCGTTTTCGTGTTACTTTTGTTTGAAATCAACGTGCTTTTTTCCATTAAAAGTAAACCAGATGAAGTAAAGCATAACCAAAGCAAAAGAGAATTGTTTTTGAAACTAAACTGAAGACCACCATAAGGAAAATTATATATAATCACAGTTCGAGTGCGGCAGGGATATTCTGTACTGAAACAGGTAACAGATCCTGCAGATCAAAGTGACCTACAAACATTTTAAAAGTGTTTATAATTAGTAGTGCTGCCATTCTCCATGGAGTGGAATCTACACTCCTACAAGATCAACCTCTAAGGTATGCAATCAGTCATACTCAAACTTAAGGAAAAGATGAGCTAGACATTAATTTTTTAGTCCATTTGCTGTGAAATTTCTATCGGGATTTACTATTTGTGTGTAGGCAAAATTCAAACAGAGATACCTTTACACACAGTCTTGGTACTTTTAGGGATAAGGGATAACTGAAACTCCACCCCTCCCCCCCCCCCCCCCAAACAAGGGCCTCGCTTGTCACCTAACCGGACTACCGCAAAAGCAGAGCTAATACATATCGACCTATTTAATGACTGAAAATGCTGTATATTGTGTGTATTGTACCTGCATGAATCGGGACAACTTGCACAGGCCACTGTCTCTTGTGTGGTACTCAGTGGGGTAGTGAAAGTTAATAAAGTAGGTCAGCGGAATGGACAGCAGGCACACCATCAGATCAGAGATGGCCAAGTGAAGGAGAAACAGCTGAACAGAGGACTTGGAGGAGTTTTGTGCTCGCCGACGCAGGGTTGTGACAACTGCTACCACAATGCCGTTACCAACCAGCCCAATGACGAATATGAATCCTTAAAAAACAATTGGATTTGTTTGAAAAAGAAAACATTTAATTTTAAGTGATACAGGTAGAGACAATTATTTCGTAAACAATTTATAAAAGTCCATTTACCTATCTTGTTTGCTAAGTTATACGGTTGCTACACAAATATAATTGGACTTTCAGTTTCCGTGACCGACAAGTTTTCGCGCTTTTGCTGATCTACTCGCACCTTTCTAGTTGATATTCTTAGCTTTCGAAATTTCAAGGTGAAGGGAGAAAGACGAGTACAAAAAGATAAAATCGGGTGACATGTACATGAAAGCGTCGACAAGAATTTTGTGAAATATTTCAGTGTCAGCCACGCGCCTGTTCTCAAGTTGAAACCGTCGGTGATCAAGTTCCAGGTTAGCTCTCAAAATGTTCTAGACTATAGCTATATTTTTTTCATGTTTGTGTAGCTATTAGTTTCTACGGAATTCCTATGAGCTAACGTTCAAATTTCATCAAGATGCCGAACTCACTTGTAAGAATTTCAGAAAGAAATGAATAAAAGTAACCTTTACTGATAAAAGACAGCACACTGAACTTTGTTCGGAAAGAAATTTGGAAGAGCCTTTTAGCTCGTACTCGCATCGCAGTCAAAATTTTTTCACTTCACTCATAAATGTGCATTTACTTACCATGCTACGTCATGCAATAACTTCGTGATCAGTGGCCAATTATAAATAAAGTATCGAAAAGGTAAATGTACAAAGAAAATGAGAAAACTATATTTTTATTGAATTAATAGAGAGTACGTCAGTCGAGAAACGCGGAGAAAAATTTGGACCTAAACAAACGGGTTTTATTCCAAACAAGGACATTTTTTTAAAAAAAGTGGAGTTTCTCTAAACAAAATAAAAACAAGCGATAGTAATGTCGACTGACATTTTGATGACTCCATGTCTGACTTACACAACTTTGAAACTGATGAGATGTAGTCTAACCGCCGGCGGTATCGAAAAGATAAATAATATATATATAGCCAAGCCTAAAAGCGGGGCTCCACAATTCCTTTTTAATAGCATTTATATACATGCTACTCTGCTGAAGCTTATTGTATGAACGTAATAACGTTGCAAATTCTTCATCCTGCCTTGAGTTATATATATCAAGAAAACTTTTTACGCGTCAGCGGAAAATGTTTTGAACCATAAGCTGTTCTTGTTGATCGTGCGAGATCACATTGCTGAATTCCGATGACGTTCGAGAGCATAAAACACTTGTGGAAGAAAAAATTACGCTCTCTCTTAAATATTTCTCCTGTGGAAACTATTAATGCATTTGTGTAAAGTTTGAAATGCCTACTATAGAGAAAATTTGGCTACCACGTAATGTTTCCACGCGTTGAATTTGGCCCCTCGGATAAAAAATAAAATATTTGTTTTAAAATTTATTACTTTGTAAATATTCCTCGTACAGAAATATTTATAGTCTCATAATAAACGTTACAAAAAAAGAAATAAAGAAAAAATAATGTTTTGTTATGGTTCGAAATATTTGAACGTTTACTTTAAAATTAGGACGTACTGATTACAAATTTGCACTGCGAATGACGAGCACAAAATGTTCAAAACAACTAATGACTCTAGGAATATTTCTCCTAAAGAAATAATTCTAGTCTCTAACTAAAATTTAAGAAAAGAATACAGGCAAAATAGTGTTTGGTTGTGGCCCGAAATATTTCAGTGAGTGCTTATGCGCTGCGAATGGCGAATGAATAAATAGAGAAGCCCAACACAAAATTTTCAAAACAATTCATAAATCTGTGAATATTTCTCTTGCAGAAATAATTCTAGTCTCTAAGTAAACGTTAACAAACGGAAAATACAGGAAAAATAATGTTTGGTTGTGGCGCAAAATATTTCAGTGAGCGCTTTAAAGGGACAGTATCACGCTATTTTTAGTAACACATTGAAAATCGGAAAGACGCTATTCGGTTGATAGCAGCGAAGATATAATGACAAAATTCCATTAAAAGACTATCAGAATGCAAAGAAACTATCCACGGATATTTTTGCCCGCAGATGACCAAGATAGAGAGGGGTTCAAATTTGAAAACGTCTGGCGGACGTTTTCAAATTTTGTTGTTGTAACACACTAAAAATCGCCGGTTGTACTATATTTTGGTTCAACCTTTCGTCTTAGAATCACTATTAATATTTCTTTAAATTAGCGATTGAGAAATTAATTAACACAGTGCTTAAAGTTGAAATTTAGTGAATTTTGGCCAAAAATCATGATATCTCCCATCGATCTCCCATGATACTGCCCCTTTAATTTAAAATTAGAGCGGTGTTTACAAAACGTATGCGCTGCGAATGAATTAGAGAAGCCCAACACAAAATGTTCAAAAGAATTCATAACTCTGTGAATATTTCTCCTACAGAAATAATTCTAGTCTCTAAGTAAACGTTAACAAACGGAATTTACAGGAAAAAAATAGTGTTTGGTTGTGGTCCGAAATATTTCAGTGAGCGCTTTAATTTAAAATTAGAGCGTGTTTACAAAACTTATGCGCTGCGACTAGTTGCGAATGAATTAGAGAAGTCCAGTACAAAATTTTCAAAACAATTCATAAATCTGTGAATATTTCTCCTACAGAGGTAATTCAAGTCTATAAGTAAACGTTAACAAAAGGAGAATACAGGAAAAATAATGTTTGGTTGTGGTCGGAAATATTTAAACGTTTACTGCGTGTTTACAAATGTGCCCTGCGAATGAATTACACAAGTCCAACACAAAACATAACTCTGTGAATAGCTCTGTAAATGTTCAAAATTAATTTTTCCACGAATATTTGTCGTATGACAACGATTTAAGTATTTGTGTATAATTTGAAGTATGTTAAATATGGAAAGTTACCGACAGTTGCCTGCAAATTAAAAATGCATTTAATTTCTATGCGACTTGCGAGTTGCTTACTCACCCAGCTCACCACATGTTTGTTTTCAACTGACATTTCGCCTGTTTGTTCGTCGCTCTCGGGGTTCAAATTTGCTTATTAGTCGCCTGCTTTCTCGACATATGTAGTTTGACAACATATTCAACGAATACAAGAAATTAGTGTTCTTCAAAATTCTCGTTTGTTTTCTAAAAGAAGTAAGCCATCCCACTTCCCGGCGAATAAACACGGGTTGCCGCACAGGTTGAGTGTGACATTTCACAATGGCTTACATAGAGGGGCGGACGTACGTACGTAGGCACACCGGACAGACACTATATTTTGAGCGGAATAAATATCAGGTTAGTATCACAAATTTTAACCTTACTAACTGATTTGTTTTGAACCTATGGTTCTCCACAGACTCATGGTCTTCTGCAGATGTTGTAGTTTAGGATTTTAAATCTCACCTTGGTTAAAAAAAGGAACGCATATTCTGCTTACAGAGAATCTTTCTTTGTTTGTCGACTCTTAAAGTCTTTAGCACTTGAAAATTGCTTGCTGATCGTTTTCAGTTATTCAAACAAGCTGATCTGCTTTCTTGAACACTCAGCCAACGTGACATTTACAAAACGACAGTGTCCGCTACGGATCATTTGTTAGGTAAGCTACATTAACTTTGAGCTTGTGTAGCAAATGTTGCGTAGTACTGAGTCGTGTGCGATGAGCTTTAGAATTCGCACGGAACACTGGTTAAAGTTTTCACCCTGTTATTGGAACACATTGTCCATATTGTTGAAGGAACTTTTGGGGAGGATTTAGCTGGGTTCACGTCAACAAAGATCCAACAGCTTTTCAGTTGCTCTTCTTTATTACTCTGACATAAGTTCAGCTTACTCTGCTCAACGATCACTTCTCTACTAAAACTAGCGTATCAAGAAAAGCTGATCAAATTCAAAGACAATGCTCTTTGTTTAGCGTCACAAATACGGCCATAAAAGGAGATTTTGAAACAATAGCTTTAGCGCCAAACAAAGGCTTATTAATTCAGGAGGGAAATTCAAACTCGCTGTTATTACAATAGCGAAATTCACGAGGGAAATTTAAGAATTGGTTCATGCTTAGCGTGCGTATATCGAGTTATGGATGCACGCGGGAAGTTTGGAGAGCACGAGAGAAGCGTAAGAGTTGCTCGAGGCGTAGCCGAGAGCAACTCTAGCTTCTTGAGTGCTTTCCAAACTTCCCAAGTGCATCCATAACTCGATATACGCACAGCTAAAAGCATGAACCAATTCTTTTATAACATAATGAAAATAAAGTAAATAATTCTTAGAAAACAGGTTTTGTTCCCGATTAATTACAAAATTCTCTGTACAAAAAAAGGCGAAAATGGTTTCTCATAACGGTTTAATCTTAACGTTTCATTAAGCTTCAAGCTCTTATAAATATACATTTTTTATAGTGTTGTCTCTCTGTAAAAGTTTTTTAATAACACAGCGCGCGCATGCTTCTCCCATCTGACTTGCACACGTCATCGGATGGACGCACGGCCGTGCGTATATTGAGAAATGTACCATGATGACGCCAATAGGAATTAGATTAGGATGCACGCGCGTTATGTTATAATTAAAAATAGCCGATGACTGCACGAGTTCGAAATTTGCAAATTGGGTGAAAGCGTCGCGTCGCGAGTGAAAGGGTGATTGTTCTAAACTAACACCTCTTCTTTAAGAGCTGCGCTAGCAACCGATGCTTTTGTTTTAAGACTAAATGACAACGACCACATTGATCCTTTTCAATCAAACGGTCTAATCGGGCGATTTTTCCAATCCAAAGCGCGAGTTTTAATAAACGAAGCCTTTTCTTTCCTTTCCTTTTTTTTTACGAGCAACAAGTTAGTTTTGAAATTCACAACTCTTGACCTGAAGTGAAACCATCGATAAAAGCTTTACTGTTTTGAGGCGTTGTGCTGCGCGCTATTATCAACTGATCCAAAATCGTATAAAATAATTTAATATTTCCAGGTTTCTTGCTTGGGGTAAAAAACAATAATAGTAAACCTTCCGCAACTTTCTAAACCCCTCTCCCCTAGTGTTGCTAATCTGACACGCCGACAATTTTGTGACGATTTGAAATTCATCTTCGCCGAGTCTCGGAACAATTCCCTAAGCGCAATAAACAACAAAAAGCTTTTGTTTGGACTTGTGAAGACGAATTTGACTCACTACAATGGACCATTTCTTGATACGAGATGGCACCCATTTTTATACTGACTCGGCAACCATCTGCTTAACGCAAACTAAATCTTACGCAAGCCTTCTGTGATTGGCTGCAAGGATCTTATTTGCATCCGTGCCTTCGATCTATTAGCCAAGTCAAAGACATCTTTCTAGAGAAATATCACCATGAAACTTAGGTTGTCCAGTCAATACAAAACAGGGAGACCAATATAAAAATTACAAAGTTCAGACTTATGCAATAAGGTTTCACAAAGGTAATCTGAAAAACAGTAAAAGTTGTTGTTTAAAAATTGTACAAGAAGTCGATACGTTGAAGGTTTTAGCCTTCTTCATCGAAAGTGATCGGTTAACCGTTTCCATAAATTAAATGAGTACGTGGTAAACAAAACCTAAAGCTCGAATTATACATTCAGTACGTGGCTAATAGCAGAATTACAACAATGGATAGTTATCTTCACAATCACCCTAGGACCATAGCATTTACTTTCAAAAACACCCTAAAATAACAGACATTGTTATTTAGATATATTTAATTTATCTTTAAAATGAACATCAACTACCATGAATTCGGAAAAAGAACCCAAGAAAATCTACCAAAATTGACTAAAAATAAGAACAGTAACAATTTCCTGGAATAAACCGTCTAAAGGTCAAGTTGAGGAAAAACTTATAAAAAGTAAGGTAAACAAGGTGTTGTCTTTTGTAGGAAACTTAATTGAAAATATTTTTACGATCAAAAGTGTTTCCGCGGAAACGTACAGCTGCTCATACCGAATTCATGACAGGAGAATTTATGCGTTAATCACACATTAAGAATAACTAAGTCGAACTACAAGGTATTATTTCTAGAGAGATGCATAACGAGTCAACTGGTTTTTTTCTGTGATATTCCCAAAACCGAAATATAACTTGTAATAACTCCAAACACCAAATAAAATTCCTTTAACTATTTTAACCTTAAATAATTGCGTTTAAATATTTTTCATCATTGTCAATTTTTATCATCTAACAATATCTAGCTGTCACTTACCTAACAACGCTAGCGCAATGATTGTTTAACACAGGACAAGCTTTCGTTTTTGTTGCCAGTTTCATTAGAACAACGAAACCAGGCGTTATGTCTAAGGCCATCAACAAATTTTCTCCGAGCAGTGTATGAGTTATATTTCTCGATAAATCAAAAACTTTTACTATAGGCATTGATATTATTATTTGCACGTAAACCGTGAGCCGGGCAGGATATTTAAATAGGCTGTGAAGCAGAATAAAGAATTCAGTCATTGTATTCAAAAAATTTATACAGCTCAATTTAGCGGATTAAACGAACCATATTTTGAGCGGAATAAATATCAGGTTAGTATCACAAATTTTGACCTTCAGTTACTAACTGATTATTTTTGAACTTATGGTTCTCCACAGACTCAGGCTCTTCCGCAGATGTTGTAGTTTAGGGTTTTAAATCTCACCGGCTTAGAAAAAAGAACGCATATTCTGCTAACAAAGAATCTTTCGTTGTTTGTCGACTCTTAAAGTCTTTAGTACTTGAAAATTGCTTGCTGATCGTTTTCAGTTATTCAAACAAGCTGATCTGCTTTGTTGAACACTCAGCCAACGTGACATTTACATAACGACAGTGTCCGCTACGGATCATTTGTTAGGTCACATACACTAACTTTGAGGTTGTATGGCAAATGTTGCGTAGTACTGAGTCGTGTGCGATGGGCTTTAGAATTCGCGCGGAACACTGGTTAAGGTTTTCACCCTGTTATTGGAACACATTGTCCATATCTAACTGTCACTTACCAAACAACACTAGCGCAATGACAAATGCATTACTCTGAACATCCCATGTGGTTTTCTGTACCAATTGTTGCATATTGCCAGGTTTGTCGGTTTGACTCCCACAAGTGTTGAATTAACGCCGCGTTTAAATTTCACCAAAGGTTCTACTTGCGGAGGTTCCTGGACTCTGCCAAAAATTATGATCGCCTTTCCACAGATGTTCAGTCACGTGATTTCGGTATATTCGCTTTATTAGACTGACGTCATAATCGCTGCCTACACCGATTGTGACGGCCGTATCCTGCTGTGCATGTCATAACTTGTTTAAGGGAAGTGGTTAATTAAAACTATTATACTCAAACAGTAACCACCAAACCACAAAATAGATGGTGGTCTCTGCCTGCAGACTGCTTCGTTAGGTTATGTAACTACATTTCTTAGGTTACATAACTCTGGAGAAAAGGCGTGATTGACATGTATGCAATCTAGTTAAGAAATGTTTATGCAATCGCTGTCCACAGTTCTTTTTGCACTATTTTAATTAATTATAATGGGGATGTATTGTCCAGAAGGACAAGGAGCAGTGATAAAATTAGACTCCCGTCTGTAAAATTAGAATGTACGAAAGAATACCTTTCTTTATCATGGCTGTATAATTTTTAATCAGAATTTTCAATCAGATTTAGACTTTTAGGTTCTTACTTTGTATGGCATTTTATAGCTATTTTTATTTTTACTTAATTATCATTATTATTTCCACTCAATTTAGTTTATTGTATAGGGCCTTTATGAATAGCAGTTTTTATCTTGAACAAAAACTGAAGGAGTTACCCTATTGAAATAAAGGTTTCTTAGCGTATCTTTCCTCAACCTCAAAAGATGTTGATTTTATAGCATAGCCATCCCTCTATCCAGCAGTAAAAAATGACAATGAGATTCAAACCTCACTTTTCTTGTTTATTTAATAATGCTGACTCTTGCTATCTGAATATTTCTTTTTCAATTTAAATTTTAAAGCCAGTAACATTTTGTTGGTAATCATTTCATGAGATAATGTTCATGAGACAAATAAAACTGTTTTGTAAATTTTACCAAATGGACATCTGTACACTATAATGAAGCGCTGACACATCTTGTTCCGCTACCTCGACCGATGTTTTAAGTCTTAGCCGAGATAGGGCAGAATAACAAGCAAAGCTTAATGGTCAATACTCTCTGACAGAATTAAACTTATTTATTGATCGAAATCGTGATCATGAACGTGGTAAAAACGGAACTTACGTGGCTGAGGTTGATTGGAACTGGCGGGAAAAGTTATATTTGCGAGGATAATCTTGTCTAACAATATTGTCAAATCATATGTTACGAGGTTCACACTTCCATTTATGTAACAGTTGTTGTTAAGTCACGCGCATTTAACCAATGCCCATATATAGGCATTAAGCAGAAGCACATGTACGGAGGATAAGAATAGAACATGTGGCTGTTTAGATGAGAAAAGACTTTCGCTGAGGATTTTTCTTCGCCCTGCTCCTTCTGATGGATGTTCTTCGACCTTAAAGACTACTTGGAAGCTAACCAGGCAGATAAACGATTAAACATTTGTATTTAACTGTATAGGCTCAGTATAGTTTTGATGATCTCAAGCGCATGTTGTGTTAATAAATTACGTGGTCCTGTTTTCCACGAATGTCACCTGGTTCACCGTTTGTTGCAGTCGTTCGCATTGTCGATTCACCTTTGCGTCTGTAACACATACAACACTTTCGGACAGGTAATATCTAAAAAACTCCAAAAATGTAAGTGGCGTGTAGGGCGGAATTTACAAGTTTATAAACAATATGATTCTTGTGCGATGATTGTTCATGGATCATAATGTTCCTTCCTACTAACTATGACGGCACACATCTTGTCATAACTGGCACAAATGGCGGCGGAATTGCAGTTATATTACCTATTGTAGCCGTCGCAATGGCGATGCGTTGGTTCTAAAAATATTAATTTTCATCATTTAAGATATGACACGCCTCGTGGACGGCCTAAAGTTATTAAACGCTCCACCAAATAATAGCTTTATGTCGCCTGTTAGACTGTTCACAGTCCCCCTATTTTTCCGTGGGATTTTCGAGACTGGTACTCTTCGATGGAGCTGCCTCTATCTTGGTTTGTAAAAGCGAGCGCGATCTGGGGAGAGTGTCGAAACTACCGAGGGGAGCTAGAGTGGTGGTTAGTTGACACTCTACCCAGAACGCGCTCGCTTTTACAATTCAAGATGGTGGCAGCTCGATCGAAGCGTACCAGTAATATGTATAAAAGGGATAATAAAAATTCTTTGCGGCCCCGAAAGCTCTTCAGTGGTTTTGAAAAACGCATGCAATGCGCGTGGGGTAGGAGGAAGGGTGGTGAAGGGGGAGGGGGAGGGGGCGTCCAAACCATCCCATCGCCTGAAAACGTCCTGTCTATGAGTGATAGATTGATAGATTGTTAGAGGTTTGGTCAAATATTTTGGTATTACCTGGTTACTAAAGTCGATTTTACCTTTTTGATTGTGTCAGTCGGAAACACATTTGCTAAAGCACAAGCTCTAAGAATTCTAAGGCGGGGACATTTACATCTAAGTGTTGTTGATGTGTACTTTACGTGACACTGAAGGAAGGAAATTAAAATAAAACTTCTGAGCCACGCAACAGCGCAAGCCGTTTATATTATTTTTTATTATTATTTTTTTCCAAACCATCGGCTCTTGGCGGAATTAATTAACGTTAGAACAGGAATACATAATATAATTTCCCGATAAAATACATAATACATATGTTATAGAAAGAGTACGCGTTCTCGTTATCATTCTGAAATGTGATGCGTGGCTTTCTACTAAGAAATCTCTCCTTGTCGTTATTCAGTGGTTGTTTCGAGTGAAAAAAATTGCTTCGGCTATCGCTACTGTTTTAGGGCCTGAAGCAAGTGGACACGAAATCGCCAAACAGAATTTGCTTTATAACTGATACCCCCTTTCAGTAACGCTCTAATGTATTGCACTATGTACACCGCTGACTGGTAATATTAATAAGTTGAACAAAATGTTCCAGCAGCACCTGTTTGACTCGATCCTGTCAACTGACCAACCTTCGGGCCTGGAATTTCACCGTCCAAGCCTGACACTTATAATCTAAATTTACAATCTGGTATTTATACATTTAACACATTTGTGGCTTTGCATTGTGAAAGTATTTGTAATACAAGCAATGTTGTTTGGGATCCCAAAGGCTAACTCCATCATGTTGTGGTTAGCAGGGGATAGCGAGTTCCCGCCTCTTGCAGCAGATTGTGGAGATATTCTTGTTTTTCTCAGTCCCATTACTTCGAGGAAATTTTTTGTTATGGAATTTAACGATTTTCCTCCGATATTGAAATAGTAAATAAATGGATTGCACATTGAGTTGGCTAAGCCCACACCATAGGTAATAAGTCGTGCTGGGTCCATGGGGTTAGGATACTCCTTGAGATGTCGCTCCAAGATTCCGTGGTAGACAGCAAACGGCAGCCAGCAAGTTACGAAGCAAAGGACAACAATCAGCAACACACGAAGAACTCTTTTCCTTGATCGCTCCAAGAGTTGAGAATTTCTGATTGAAGAGTTAGATTCGGAGGTCACACAAGCAGCAAGTCTCGTATTTCTGGTCCATACAACTCTTATTACACGATAGTATGATACCATCATTATTGCAAAGGGAATCACAAAACCAAGTAAAAGTGAGGCAAACAGGTAGATCCTTCTTGGTAATGTACTTGCCTGTGTAGTGGTGCAGTAGTACACTGTATTGTTATTAAAATTAATAGGAATCACAACCGCTGAGTGGAATACAGGAAGGTTTTGACTTGTACCGTACACCCAGGCAAAGAAGATCAACCAAGCTGGTTTCAGATACCATGATCTTTGGCTGCATGTAAATTCCTGCTTCACAAATGTCATGTAGCGATCGATACTTATTGCTGTCAACAGACTCACGGAAAGTACCGGACCAAGATGCTGAAGAGGAGAGAAAGTAAGGAAATAATTCAGTCAAAAGTACCAATTAATTCCACGAAGTTGTAATGATATAATTCAAAGTACTTAACATTAATATGATACTGTTCGTGACCAAGATGTGCCCTCGTTATGGGTATTTGTTTGCATGCGCAGTAAATGAATGTTAATACAAAAAAATGTCAAAGTTACATGTAAATGTTAGTCAACAGAAACTGAGCAGATGAAAAACAAACAAGCAAAACGACATGACTGGTTGATTTTTACTTTAGGTTTACGTTTACATTTACATCTCAGTATAGTGGGCTTGTGAGGCCCTGTTAGGGGTTACGTTGTAGGGATGAGGGATAACTGGCAAAATAATTTCAAGGACTAGAGATAAATGAGTTAGTTTTAGGGATAATTGACAATAACTTTGAATTCCTTGTATATCATAAAAAAAAGGGTAAAAATTGTTTTGTTTATAGTGGATGTGAAATTAAACATAACAGTTTAAAAATCCCAACTGGCATAATTTGGTCATGCCTTTTCTGTTTTGGTTTTGCTTTGCTCTTTTGCTGATAATTTACAGCACTCGTGTTCACCCGAGGTTGGTTATCCGTCGTCACCAGTTCAGTTAAACGAAAAATCTATGCTCCCAGGGTTCTCTCAATTCACCGCTGTTCTCCTGGAGGACTTAAAGTAACCACATGGAGTGTAGCTGGTTCCACGTGACTCAAGTGCTCTTTTCGTTCTCAATAACATGGCTTCTGTAAACGTTCTGCCTGAAGTTACCGCATGTATTTGTTAGAGCCATGAGCCATGTGATGGTTATTTTTGTGACCCAAAGACTGGTCTGAGGCAACAGAGGAGGAATTCGACCAGATACACAGTAGAATGTGACTTTATTTCGCCAATTTCATCTAGAACTGGGAGACGATCAGCCAAAAGCAAAAACTGCTTTCACTGACTATGTCATCTACTAACGTTCCCC
Source organism: Pavona decussata (assembly GCF_977016875.1). NCBI lineage: Eukaryota > Metazoa > Cnidaria > Anthozoa > Scleractinia > Agariciidae > Pavona > Pavona decussata. Next base: position 2,623,210 of record NW_028145599.1, read on the forward strand.
TACACCAAAAGCAAATTTTCCTCGGTATCCAACTACGATGCGAGAGCAAAAATTTTCAAATAAAAGAGAATATACATATGAAACTTCATATGTGTGAACTGTGGAATAAAGATTAAATAGATGAAAGATGAACTCAAGAAGTTGCGAAAAGAAAGCCTGAAAGAGCATGCGAACCCATGACCTCTGCGATGCCGGTGCAGCGTTCAAACCACCTGGGCTGAGTTGCTCGAAGCATGGTTAGCGCTAACCATTGGTTAAGAGGTATTAAAACCTCAAGGCTGTCATGGTTTTTAACCCGGGTTAGCGCTAACCATGCTTCGAGCAACTGGGCCCTGAGCTACTAAGCCAACTGGGAGCCGTTATTGTGTGGATTTTTTTTTTCCAGCCTTTATTCCACAACTAATTTAGCCTTTTGTGTATATAACTGCGATGATCTTTTATCTATTTAATCTTTATTTCGCAGTTCACGTATATGAATTTTCATACATATTCTCTTTCATGCACTCATCTTTCAAAGCTCAGCTGGTTTAAAAGAGCACTGCACCGGTATCACAGAGGCCACGAGTTTCAATCGCACTCAATATATTTTTTTTTCAGGCCTTGTTTTCACAACTACTTTAGTTGTGTATAAAACTGCGATGATCTTTTACCTATTTGAAACATTTTAAATAAACCACCAATCTGAAACTCGTAGAAAATACACTTATGTCAGTAGTAAGCGTCATCAATGCGCAATTTGGGTTGCATGCTGCTTCCATGCCTCTTTATATGAGGCATGCAACAACAGCTGTCCTATGCGTCAACCGTAGGATAATTTGTTTTCGTTTTCGTGTTACTTTTGTTTGAAATCAACCTGCTTTTTTCCATTAAAAGTAAACCAGATGAAGTAAAGCATAACCAAAGCAAAAGAGAATTGTTTTTGAAACTAAACTGAAGACCACCATAAGGAAAATTATATATAATCACAGTTCGAGTGCGGCAGGGATATTCTGTACTGAAACAGGTAACAGATCCTGCAGATCAAAGTGACCTACAAACATTTTAAAAGTGTTTAGTAGTGCTGCAATTCTCTATGGAGTGGAATCTACACTACTACGTACAAGATCAACCTCTAAGGTATGCCATTAGGTATACTCAAACATGAGTTAGCATTTAGTCCATCTGCTGAAAAATTTCTGTCGGGATTTATTATTTTTGTATAGGCAAAATTCAAACAGAGGTACTTTTAGGGATAAGGGATAACTGTCCTCAGAATTCTCAGAATTAGAGGGACATGGAATAACTGACCCCCCCCCCCCCCTCCCCTCCAAACAAGGGCCTCGCTTGTCACCTAATCGGACTACCGCAAAAGCAGATCTATTGCATATCGACCCATTTAATGACTGCAAATGCTGTATATTGTGTGTATTGTACCTGCATGAATCGCTTTAACTTGCACAGGCTACTGTCTCTTGTGTGGTACTCAGTGGGGTAGTGAAAGTTAGTAAAGAAGGTCAGCGGAATGGACAGCAGGCACACCATCAGATCAGAGATGGCCAAGTGAAGGAGAAACAGCTGAACAGAGGACTTGGAGGAGTTTTGTGCTCGCCGGCGCAGGGTTGTGACAACTGCTATCACAATGCCGTTACCAACCAGCCCAATGACGAATATGAATCCTTCAAAAAACAATAGGATTTCTTTGGAAAAGAAAACATCTAATTTTAATATAGAGACATCTTTTTCGTAAGCAATTTTTGAAGGGTCCATTTGCCTTTCTTGTTGCTAAGTTTCACGGTTGCTACACAAGTTAGACTGTAAGCAGTCCCTTTCTGGATAGTCGAAAGGTCGCGCGAAATAGTCGAGCGCGAAAAAACTGGAGCAAACGAGCGGGGGGGGGGGGGGGGGGGGCTTGGGGAGGGGCGGGAAAAAGGGGAGAGGAAAAGAAAGGGACTGCGCTCTCAGCTGTAACAGATGCAATAAGGGTAACTCCGCCCACAATTCGTTACCCATTAAAAATCCAGTTAAAATGACAGCTAATAAATAACAACTCCGCATTGTTATTCCATGATTAGAACATTAGAAGCGAAAAAAAGGAAGAATCGCCGAGCTTGGGCATTGATCCGAGCTTCTTTGAAAAGCCAAAATCTCTAGAAGTTGTGGTGCATTTGAATTTTTCTTCTTCTTCCAGAGTAAAAGATATCGGCGACACAAACGCCCAAGGTGTAATTAAGAACGTGGCGGAAGACAACTGGAAAGCTGTTGTTTATAATATCTGCCGACAAAGCTTGTTCCGCTGATGCGAAAATTACATTGTACTTGTTGGCACCAATGCCTTTTAATAATTTTGGGATCTTCTCGAAGGCAGTTGCTTTTAAACCAAAGTCATTCGACTGCAACTGGTCTTCGATAATACTGCAAAGCGGAACAACAACCACAATCGAAGCCGTGTTGGCAAACTTTTTCGCTATTACCGGGAAATCCACTTCCTAATTTACGAAGCTTTGATATTTAATGGATTTTCCAAAACCAGTGGGAAGAACGGCCATTACCTCTTTTCCCGACAAAAGCGCTTCTACTGCTAGCTTCTGTTCCTCTTTGAGACTTAAGCCGCCGAATTGATCGCTTAAATTTACGAAGACATCGCTGCTACTCTCTTTCACGACTGAAGTCATTTTCCTAGTGATCTGAAATGTTGACATCCAAACGTGTGAAGAAGTCAATTACACATCAAACTTGTCTGACAGCAGCTATTGTTTATGGACCAATCGGAATTTTCCGTTGCTTGTGCAACGGGAAATTCGAACGCGTTTGTTACAGATAAGAGCGCAGTCCCTTTCCTTCCCTCCTCTCCCCAAGTCTCTTCTCGTTTATTTCTCTTCGTTCCAGTCTCGCTGCGCTATGAGCGCACCCTCTCGACTGACCAGAAAGGGACTGCTTGCAGTCTATACACAAGTATCATTTGACTTCCAATTTCCGTGGCCGACGAGTTCGCCCGCTTTTGCTGATCTACTCGCACCTTCCTAGTTGATATTCTTAGTTTTCGAAATTCAAGCAGAAGGAAGAAAGGGGAGTACAAAAAGATAAAATCGGATGGCACGTATGGAAGCAGCGACAAGAATTTTGTGAAATATTTCAGTGTCAGCCACGCGCCCGTTCTCAAGTTGAAACCGTCGGTGATCAAGTTCCAGGTTAGCTCTCAAAATTTTCTAGAGTGACGATGTAGAGCTTCTTTGGCTCAAACCCTAAGGACGAAGGAAATAAATATTTTTAAAAAATTGCTTGATTTTCAACAGCTTTCGTAGCTATATTTTTTTCGTGTTTTCGTAGCTACTAGTTTTTACGGAATTCTGATAGGCTAATTATTTTCAAATTTCATGAAGATGCCGAACTCACTTGCAAGAAAGTAACCTTTACTGGTAAAAGACAGCACACTGAACTTTGTTTGGAAAGAAATTTCGAAGAGCCTTTTAGCTCGTACTCGCAGCGCGGTCAAATTTGTTCTCTTTGCTCATAAATGTGCATTTACTCGTCATACGACTTCAGGCATCAACTTCGTGATGAGTGGCCAATAATAAAGTATCGAAAAGGTAAATACAAAGAAAATGAGAAAACTATATTTTTATTGAATTAATAGAGAGTAGGTCAGTCGAAAAACGCGGAGAAAAATTTGGACATAAACAAACGGGTCTTATTCCAAACAAGGAAATTTTTAAAAACGGAGGTTTTCCATAAACAGTTTAAAATAAAAACAAAAGATAATTTTGTTGGCTGACATTTTGATGACTCCATATCTGCGTTACACAACTTTGAAAATGTTAACATGGAGTCAAAGGTCAGTCGGAATTGTCATCCCAAACCCGAGCTATTGAAGTACGTCTTGAAAATTTGATAGTCTGTCACACTCCAGCTCTCTGAGCTCTTTCAGAACTGGTAGTACAGCCGACTCTTGATAACTCGAACCTCGCCCTAATTCGAACCAACATCGATTTCCCCTGGATTTCCGTCATACATTTACTATAATTTTACCCTCGGTAACTCGAACACTCGATAACTCGATCCCCCCGCTAACTCGAAGCAATTTTCGTTTCATTTCAGGTCATTTTCTATATAATTTTACCCTTGACAACTCGAACCATGTTTGTCAAGACGTGACAGGTCAAAGCAGACAGTACTGTAGTCCAAAACATTGAATTTATTTTGAAGCAGTCGTATGTTGTTTGTCTTTTTTGCATTACACAAAACGTGCCAGTCCAGTTTAGGTTTTGCTGGTTTAGGGCACATTTAACTTCAGTGCATATGTTTTGTTTCACGTTGCGTTTAATACGCTCTGATTTATAATTTACAAATATTTTTTCATTTTCACTCTACTTCTCTATGACTAAAATTGATTAAAATGTATACGCTGTATGAATAGGAATAATGTAATTTCTGACGGTTGAGTGACTAAGGAACGAAGTAGTCAGAAATTACTATTCTGATGGCACGATTGAGAGGTTTTAGTATTCTCAAGGGAGAGTTTTGAGTATTTAATGTTTTAGCGGGGAATATTAATCATTCTAGTTCAGTCAGTCTTCCTGTTCGCTGCTTTCAAATTTAGTCAAATTTTTCCTATGGAGTTATGGGTTTGTTTGTACCTCTTCCTCGAGGTTCTGTGCCGCTGCATTAGATGGGGAATACGTTTCCACATATTTTTTGGCCACATCTAAAGAGTGGTTTTTTAGTGGTTTTTCGTATCTGGCGTGGTACACTTAATTTTTCAAGCTTTTCAAGTCAGACTTTATAGCATGTTGTTTGTTGTAATAAGTATATGTTAGGACACATTGTTGTTGTCGGATGACTGACTGACCATTCCTCAATAAACTATTTCACATTGAATGTTTCGTGATAGTGTAGTCAGAATCACAAATTTCCGTTGAAGGTTCGAGTTATCGGGAGTCGACTGTATGTAAATGTTGCACGGATATGTTATTTACGCCATTCCGCATTCCAGCCCTTTCTATCGCATTGTTAAATTATTAATTCACGTCATAGAGGGTATCGGCGGAAGTGCTAACTCAGAAGTCAGTGTTGATGATAAACTGGCATCTTTTCATGGTCGACTGAAGCTTCTAATAACGGGGGTTTTCGATAAACAATTTGAACTGAAAGCAAGCGATTATAATGTTGACTGCGGTTTCGATGACTCCGTGTCACCTGATTTCAAAGTTGTGTAAGTGCGATTATGCGGGTAGTTACGTAGAGAAAAGTGTGCGAAAGGTATAGCTGCATGTGATTAAAATCACAATTTGGCATGAGGTAAATAGTTTTGCTTTAAAAGAGTCAGATTGCGTGTTCAGTTTGGGATTCTTGTCTTTGATGAAAAGCATTTCGTAGATTAGATAATCGAACTTTCCACGGCATTTCTTTAGAATGGTAAATTGACTGTTTACGCTGATCATTAATCCTTTAATTGTGTATGTCCCGTAAGTGTTTCCCAATAGCAGAATGCTTGTGTTCATTAATGCCCTGAAAAAGGTTGTTGATTAACGAGAGGTGTCTTGGCTTCTGTCACTTTGATCTCATCGGCAATTTTCTTTCTTGTAACTGACACTGGGCGTAGATCACTGCTGATTTTCTTTCCAAGATCGGAGAACTGTTTTCGTACAACGTCGGCTGACGTTCAACATTATTATCAACTTAAATACTAATTTAATTGTAATTTAATTTAGTTTAATTTTGATCACTTAATAAACAAAAAGCACCAGAAATGATATCACGAATAAGACTGTTGTATGGACCGTACAAAAACAAAATTATGTACTTCTAATGCTAGGTCTCTACCGATCAATAGTTTGCAACTATTTCATTAAAACGGCCAATATGGAAAAGTTTTAGTCCCTTTTTAACAGTTCGCCGACTCCAGCTGAATCGAATTCCGTTCTGGATAAAAATAACTCTTATCGACAGTCAAGACAGGTTTTCTCTTTCGTTGCCACTTTCATTAAAGAAACGAAACCAGGCGTTATATCAAAGGCCATCAACAAATGTTCTCAGCTCCGAAAAGTGTATGAGTTTATTTCTCGATAAATCGAAAACTTTTACTATAGGCATTGGTATTATTATTTGCACGCAAACCGTGAGCTGGACAGGATATTTAAATAGCCTGTGAAGCAGAATAAAGAATTCAGTCACTGTCTTAAAAATTTTTTATACAGCTCGACTAGCGGATTAAACGAACTATATTTTGAGCGGAATAAATATCAGGTAAGTATCACAAATTTTGATCTTACTAACTGATTTCCTTTGAACCTATGGTTCTCCACAGACTCAGGCGCTTCCGCACATTTATGTTGTAGTTTAGGATTTTAAATCTCACCGGCTTAAAAAAAAGGAACGCATATTCTGCTAGCAGAGAATCTTTCGTTGTTTGTCGACTCTTTAGTACTTAAAAATTGCTTGCTGATCGTTTTCAGTTGTTCAGTGATAAAAACCATACTCCAACCACCTGATTTGCTTCGTTGAACACTCAGCCAACATGACATTTACATAGCCACATTGTCCGCTACGAATCATTTGTTAGGTTAGATACACTAACTTTGAGGTTGTATAGCAAATGTTGCGTATTACTGAGTCGTATGCGATGGGCTTTAGAATTCGTACGGAACACTGGCCGTGACTGGAACACATTGTCCATATCTAGCTGTCACTTACCTAACAACGCTAGCGCAATGACAAATGCATTACTCTGAACATCCCATGTGGTTTTCTGCACCAATTGTTGCATATTGCCAACTACTCTCGGTTTGACTCCCGCAAGTGATGAATTAACGCCGCGTTTAAATTTCACCAAAAGTTCAACTTGCAGAGGGTCCTGGCCAAAATTATGATCGCCTTTCCACAGATCTTCAGTCTCGTGATTTTGGTATATTCGCTTTATTGGACTGACGTCATAAAACGGCCTACACTGATTGTGACGGCCGTATCCTGCTGTGCATGTCATAAATTGTTTAAGGGAAGTGGTTAATTAAAACTATTATACTCAAACAGTAACCACCAAACCACAAAATAGATGGCGGTCTTTGCCTGCAGACTGCTTCGTTAGGTTATGTAACTACATTTCTTAGGTTACGTAACTGGAGAAAAGGCGTGATTGACATGTACGCAATCCAGTTAATAAATGTTTATGCAATCGCTGTCCACAGTTCTTTTTGCACTATTTTAATTATAACAGGGATGTATTGTTCAGAAGGACAAGGAGCAGTGATAAAATATAATTAGACTCCCGTCTGTAAATTTAGAGTGTACGAAAGAATGCCTTTCTTTATCATGGCTGTGTAATTTTTAACCAGAATTTGTAATATATAAGATTTAGATTTTTAGTATTTTTACTTTATAAGGCCTTTTATAGCTTTTTTTATTTGTACTTAATTATCATTATTATTTCCACTCAATTTAGTTTATTGTATAGGGCCTCTATGAATAGCAGTTTTTATCTTGTACAAAAACTAAAGGAGTTACCGTATTGAAATAAAGGTTTCTTATCTTATCTTTCCTCAACCTCAAAAGATGGTGTTTTTTATAGCATAGCCACCCCTCTATCCAGCAGTAAAAGATGACAATGAGATTCAAACCTCACTTTTCTTGTTTATTTAATAATGTGGACTCTTGCTATCTGAATATTTCTTTGTAATTTTAAATTTTAAAGCCAATAAAATTTTGTTGATGATGTTCATGAGATAGGTGGTGTCTTTGATAACCACCTACCCCTGACAAGGTGGGTCCTCTTCGAACAAACTTATTATGACCAGCTCCCTAAGTTGTATTCATTGTCTTCGAAACTGGTTTTCGTCTGTTAAAATTGGAATTATTTAATAAGCTTTGTAACACATTTCCACAAAGACGTTACACATTACACTTGATTTTAGCCGCTACGCAGGTTTAACCGAACGGTTAATTCAGTTATGTAAATGATGTTTATTTTAGGCCTCTAAACGAGTTGAACCGTAAACTGAAAAACAATTCTTGACTTGCTAGTTACGTAATAAATGCACTGTTTCCGTTTATTTTGTTCTATTCTCGCTCAGGCGGAATCGTGTTATTTTTTGTGTGGACCTTCACAAGATTCCTCGATCCCTGAGTTATGACTTCCTATGAGATATTTTTAATTTGCTGCGTTGAATGTAAATATAAACTGTGAGACGCAGCGAAGCAAAATTCAAAATAACTTGACCGGCATTTAATTGCCATCACACAGAAATGTGTGAGTTCAAGAGTGTGCAAAATGGCTCCCCACAGTCACTATCAAATTCTCCAAACCAAAGAAAGCCCGCTGCAAATTTTCAAGGAGCTAAATTGGCTGAGACAGAAGGTTAAAGGCAGCAATGTGGGGTAGACGCATAGTAGACCTTAAGGCAACTCCATGAGCCATGAGTATAACCATTCCACTCCCAATATTTAATGTCCGTCTCTAATATCGCTAAGTGCAGCAAAGTTGTATTACGCTCATACCAAGCGAGGTCAAAGGGTTAACCTAGACGTTCATTGAGATTTACAAGGAGTGAAACGACGCTGCTTTACTCACTCTTTTGCTCGATATAATGAATATACAAGTAAAGCTCGGAACACAACAGATTCATTTCTCCAAACCCGATGGGTAGATTTCCAAACTCATCTCTACTCTCCTGTCTTTAAAGAAAATGGCATTCTCTTGATGGACCATTTCGCAAACTTTCATGAATGTAATGTCCATAGTCATCCACGGATAAGGTGAGCAACACGCACGAAGGTTGTGCTCTTTATTTAGCTTTCGTTGTAGTATGCTGTTTTATAATGTTATTCAACGTATAATGTCTCTTGCATTTTTGCCGAGAGTGTTCATTGTAAAAAATAGAAATGTTCCTTGTAATTTTTATATTGCTCTCCTTACATTGTTTCGTCAAGCCTTGGTTTCTCCCCTTTTCCGTCAGAATTATCACTAAAATCATTTTCCATTAGCTGGTTTTGAACACCTTTCATGTAAACAACTGAAACTGTTTTATAAATTTTATTAAATGGACGTCTGTACATAATGAAGCGCTGGCTGTAGCTGACACATCTTGTTCTGCTACCTCGACCGATGTTTTAAGTCTTAGCCGAGATAGGGCAGTATAACAAGCAAAGCTTAATAGTCCATACTCTCTGACAGAATTAAACTTATTTATTGATCGAAATCGTGATCATGAACGTGGTAAAAACGAAAGAACTTACGTGGCTGAGGTTGATTGGAACTGGCGGGAAGGGTTATATTTGCGAGGATAATCTTGTCTAACAATATTGTCAAATCATATGTTATGAGGCTCACACTTCCATTTATGTAACATGCAGTTGTTGTCAAGTCACGCGCATTTATTATGTAACTTTTCCAATGCCCATATACAGGCATTAAGCAGAAGCACATGCACGGAGGATAAGAATAGAACATGTGGTTGTTTAGATGAGAAAAGACTTTCGCTGAGGATTTTTCTCCGCCCTGCTCCTTCTGATGGATGTTCTTCTACCTTTAAGACTACTTGGAAGCTAACCAGGCAGATAAGCGATTGAACATTTGTATTTAACTGTTTTGACTTATAGTTTTGATGATCTTAAGCGCATGTGGCACATGTTAATAAATTACGTGTTCCTGTTTTCCACGAATGTCACCTGGTTCACCGTTTGTTGCAGTCGTTCGCATTGTCGATTCACCTTTGCGTCTGTAACACATACAACACTTTCGGACAGGTAATATCTAAAAAACTCCAAAAATGTAAGCGGCGTGTAGGGCGGAATTTACAAATTGATAAGCAATATGATTCTTGTGCGATGATTGTTCATGGATCATAATGTACCTTCCTACTAACTATGACGGCACTCATCTTGTGATAACTGGCACAAATGGCAGCGGAATTGCAGTTATATTACCTATTGTGGCCGTCACAATGGCGATGCGTTGGTTCTAAAAATGTTAATTTTCATCATTCAAGATATGACATGCTTAGTGGGCGGCCTAAAGTTTTTGAACGCTCTACCAAATAATAGCTTTATGTCGCCTGTTAGACTGTTCACAGTCCCCCTATTTTTCCGTGGGATTTTCGAGACTGGTACTCTTCGATGGAGCTGCCTCTATCTTGGTTTGTAAAAGCGAGCGCGATCTGGGGAGAGTATCTAAACCTAGAGTGGTGGTTAGTTGACACTCTACCCAGATCGCGCTCGCTTTTACAAACGAAGATGATGGCAGCTCTATCGAAGCGTACCAGTAACATTTATAAAAGGGATAATAAAAATTCTTTGCGGCCCCGAAAGCTCTTCAGTGGTTTTGAAAAACGCATGCAATGCCCGTGGGGTAGGAGGGAGGGTGGTGAAGGGGGAGGGGGAGGGGGCGTCCAAACCATCCCATCGCCTGAAAACATCCTGTCTATGAGTGATAGATTGATAGATTGTTAGAGGTTTGGTCAAACATTTTCGTATTACCTGGTTACTGATGTCAATTTTACCTTTTTGATTGTGTCAGTCGAAAACACATTTGCTAAAGCACAAGCTCTAAGAATTCTAAGGCGGGGACATTTACATCCAAGTGTTGTTGATGTGTACTTTACGTGAAACCGAAGGAAGGAAATTAAAATAAAACTTCTGAGCCACGCAACAGCGCAAGCCGTTTATATATTTTTTTTCTTATTATTTTTTTCCAAACCATCGGCTCTTGGCGGAATTAATTAACGTTAAAACAGGAATACATGATATAATTTCCCGATAAAATACATAATACATATGTTATAGAAAGAGTGCGCGTTCTCGTTATCATTTTGAGGCGTGATGCGTGGCTTTCTACTAAGAAATCCCTTCTTGTCGTTATTCAGTGGTTTTTTCGAGTGGAAAAAATTGTATCGGCGATTGCTACTCTTTTAGGGCCTGAAGCAAGTGGACACGTAGTGCACTAAGAAATCGCCAAACAGAATTTGCTTTATAACTAATACCCCGTTTCAGTAACGCTCTAATCTATTGCACTATGTACACCGCTGACTGGTAATATTAATGAGTTGAACAAAACTAACAACCAAATGTTCCAGCAGCACCTGTTTGACCCGATCTTGTCAACTGACCGACCTTCGGGCCTGGAATTTCACCGTCCAAGCCTGACACTTATAATCTAAACTGTTTACAATCTGGTATTTATACATTTAACACATTTGTGGCTTTGCATTGTGAAAGTATTTATAGTACAAGCAATGTTGTTTGGGATCCCAAAGGCTAACTCCATCATATTGTGGTTGGCAGGGGATGGCAAGTTCTCGCCTCTCGCAGCAGATTGTGGAGATGTTCTTTTTTTTCTCAGTCCCATTACTTCGAGGAAATTTTTTTTCATAGAATTTAATGATTTTCCTCCAATATTGAAATAGTAAATAAATGGATTGCACATTGAGTTGGCTATGCCCGCACCATAGGTAATAAGTCGTGCTGCGTCCATGGGGTTAGGATACTTTTTGAGATGTCGCTCCAAGATTCCATGGTAGACAGCAAACGGCAGCCAGCAAGTTACGAAGCAAATGACAACAATCAGCAACACACGAAGAACTCTTTTTCTTGATTGCTCCAAGAGTTGTGAATTTCTGATTGAAGGGTTAGATTCGGAGGTCACACAAGCAGCAAGTCTCGTATTTCTGGTCCATACAACTCTTATTACACGATAGTATGATACCATCATAACTGCAAAGGGAATCACAAAACCAAGCAAAAGTGAGGCAAACAGGTAGATCCTCCTTGCTAATGTACTTGCCTGTGTAGTGGTGCAGTAGTACCCTGTACTGTTATTAAAATTAATAGGAATCACAACAGCTGAGTGGAATACAGGAAGGTTTTGACTTGTACCGTACACCCAGGCAAAGAAGATCAACCATGCTGGTTTCAGAAACCATGATCTTTGGCTGCATGTGAATTCCTGCTTCACGAATGTCATGTACCGATCGATACTTATTGCTGTCAACAGACTCACGGAAAGTACCGGACCAAGATGCTGAAGAGGAGAGAAAGTGAGGAAATAATTCAGTCAAAAGTACTAATTCATTCCACGACGTTGTAATGATATAATTCAAAGTACTTAATATTAATATGATACTGTTCGTGACCGAGATGTGCCTTCGTTATGGGTGTACGTTTGCATGCGCAGTAAATTAATGTTAAGTAAAAAAAATGTCAAAGTTAGATGTAAATGTTAGTCAACAGAAACTGAGCAGATAAAAAACAAACAAGCAAAACGACACGACAGGTTAATTCTTATTTTAGGTTTACGTTTACATTTACTTGTGTACATCCCAAATAAGTCGGCTTGTGAGGCCCTGTTAGGGGGTTACGTTTTAGGGATGAGGGATAACTTGTTTGTAGTTGATATGAAATTAAACATAACATTTCAAAAATCCCAACTGGCATAATTTACTCATGCTTTGTCTGTTTTTGGTTTTGTTTTTTCACATTTGCTGATGATTTACAGCACCTGTGTTTACCCGAGGTCGGTTATCCGTCGTCACCAGTTAAACCATGTTAAACGAAAAATCTATGCTCCCAGGGTTCTCTCAATTCACCGCTGTTCTCCTGGAGGACTTAAAGTACGTAACCACATGGAGTGTAGCTGGTTCCACGTCACTCAAGTGCTCTCTTCGTTCTCAATAACATGGCTTCTGTAAAAGTTCTGCATGAAGTTACGGCATGTATTTATTGGAGCCATGAGCCATGTGATGGTTATTTTTGTGACCCAAAGACTGGTCTGAGGCAACAGAGAGGAAAGAGAAGAGTTCGACCGAATGCACAGTAGAATGTGACTTTATTTCGCCAATTTCATCTAGATCTGGGAGACGATCAGCCAAAAGCAAAAACTGCTCTGACTATGTCTTCCCTCTACTAACGTTCAGCTACACCAAAAGCAAATTTTCCTCTATATCCAACTACGATGGAGAGCAAAAATTTTCAAATAAAAGAGAATATACATATGTGGTACATGTGTGAACTGTGGAATAAAGATTAAATACATGAAACATCAACTCAAGAAGTTGCGAAAAGAAAGCCTGAAAGAGCTTTCGAACCCATGACCTCTGCGATGTCGGTGCAGCGCTCAAACCACCTGAGCTACTAAGCCAACTGGGAGCCGTTATTGTGTGGATTATTTTTTCTAGCCTTTATTTCACAACTAATTTGGCCTTTTGTGTATATAACTGCGAGGATCTTCCATCTATTTAATCTTTATTTCGCAGTTCACGTATATTAATTTTCATACCATGATATTTTCTTTCATCACTCATCTTTCACGGGTATATTACGAATCCACATATGACGGCCCCCAGTTTAATAGCTCAGCTGGTTTAAAAGAGCACTCCACCGGTATCACAGAGGCCACGAGTTTCAATTGCATTCAATATTTTTTTTTGGCCTTGTTTTCAAAACTGCTTTAGTTGTGTATAAAACTGTGATGGTCTTTTATCTATTTGAAACATTTTAAATGAACCACCAATCTGAACTCGTAGAAAATACACTTATGTCAGTAGTAAGCGTCATCAATGCGCAATTTGGGTTGCATGCTGCTTCCAGGCCTCTCTATATGATGCATGCAGCAACAGCTGTCCTATGCGTCAAGAGTAGGATAATTTGTTCTCGTTTTCGTGTTACTTTTGTTTGAAATCAACGTGCTTTTTTCCATTAAAAGTAAACCAGATGAAGTAAAGCATAACCAAAGCAAAAGAGAATTGTTTTTTGACACTAAACTGAAGACCACCATAAGGAAAATTATATATAATCACAGTTCGAGTGCGGCAGGGATATTCTGTACTGAAACAGGTAACAGATTCTGCAGATCAAAGTGACCTACAAACATTTTAAAAGTGTTTAGTAGTGCTGCAATTCTCTATGGAGTGGAATCTACACTACTACAAGATCAACCTCTGAGGTATGCCATCAGTTATACTCAAACTTAAGGAAAACATGAGCTAGACATTTAGTCCATTTGCTGTGAAATTTCTATCGGGATTTACTATTTGTGTGTAGGCAAAATTCAAACAGAGGTACTTTTAGGGATAAGGGATAACTGTCCTCAGAATCAGAGGGACCAGGAATAACTGAAACTTCCCCCCCCCCCCCCCCAAACAAGGGCCTCGCTTGTCACCTAACCGGACTACCGCAACACCAGATCTAATAACCCATTTAATGACTGCAAATGCTGTATTTTGTGTGTATTGTACCTGCATGAATCGGGCCAACTTGCACAGGCCACTGTCTCTTGTGTGGTACTCAGTGGGGTAGTGAAAGTTAATAAAGAAGGTCAGCGGAATGCACAGCAGGCACACCATCAGATCAGAGATGGCCAAGTGAAGGAGAAACAGCTGAACAGAGGATTTGGAGGAGTTTTGTGCTCGCCGGCGCAGGGTTGTGACAACTGCTACCACAGAGCCGTTACCAACCAGCCCAACGACGAATATGAATCCTTAAAAAAAACAATTGGATTTGTTTGAAAAAGAAAACATTTAATTTTACGTCGTACATGTAGAGACAACTATTTCGTAAACAATTTATAAGGGTCCATTTACCTATCTTGTTTACTAGGTTATACGGTTGCTACACAATTTCAGTTTCCGTGGCCGACGAGTTCGCGCGCTTCTGCTGATCTACTCGCACCTTCCTAGTTGATATTCTTAGTTTTCGAAATTTCAAGGTGAAGGGAGAAAGACAAGTACAAAAAGATAAAATCGGGTGATCGGGTGATCATGTTCCAGGTTAGCTCTCAAAATGTTCTAGACTATAGCTATATTTTTTTCATGTTTGTGTAGCTACTAGTTTCTACGGAATTCCTATGAGCTAACGTTCAAATGTCATGAAGATGCCGAACTCACTTGTAAGATATTCAGAAAGAAATGAATAAAAGTAACCTTTACTGATAAAAGACAGCACACTGAACTTTGTTCGGAAAGAAATTCGGAAAGAGCCTTTTAGCTCGTATACGCAACGCGGTAAAAAATTTTGTCACTTCACTCATAAATGTGCATTTACTCACCATGCGGCTTCATGCAAGAGCTTCGTGATCAGTGGCCAATTATAAATAAAGTATCGAAAAGGTAAATACAAAGAAAATGAGAAAACTATATTTTTATTGAATTAATAGAGAGTACGTCAGTCGAGAAACGTGGAGAAAATTTTGAACATAAACAAACGGGTTTTATTCCAAACAAGGACATTTTTTAAAAATGAAAAGGGGTTTTCGCTAAACAAAATAAAAACAAGCGATAGTAATGTCGAGTGACATTTTGATGACTCCATGTCTGACTTACACAACTTTGAAACTGATGACATGGAGTCTAACGGCAGTCGGAATTGTCATACCAATCCCGAGCTATTACTGAACGTCTTGAAAATTTGATAGTCTGTCCTGTGACTCTTCTTTCAAAATTGGTAGTGCAGTCGACACCCGATAACTCGAACCATCGCTAACTCGAACCTCGCGCTTACTCAAACCAAAATCGATTTCCCCTGGATTTCTGTCTTACATTTACTGTAATTTTACCCTCGATAGCTTGATCCTCCCGCTAACTCGAAGCAATTTTCGTTTCCTTTCAGGTCATTTTCTAAATAATTTTACTCTTGATAACTCGAACCATGTTTGTCGGCAAGACGTGACAGGTCAAAGCAAACAGTACTGTAGTCCAAAACATTGAAGCAGCCGTATGTTGTTTGTCTTTTTTGCATTACACAAAACGTGTCACTCCAGTTTAGGTTTCGCTGGTTTAGGGCACATTTAACTTCAGTGCATATGTTTTGTTTCACGTTGCGTTTAATACGCTCTGATTTATAATTTACAAATACTGTTCCATTTTCAATCGACTTCTCCATAACTAAATTTGATTAAAATGTATACGCTGTATGAATAGAAATGCACAGTAAACATCGTTTTTTCCCCTTATTTCCGGTCACTTGTTCTCAACTCCCGATGATTCGAACCTTTTTCAATTTCCGTTGAAGGTTCGAGTTATCGGGAGTCGACTGTATGTAAATGTTGCACGTACGTATATGTTATTTACCGCATTCCACATTCTAGCCCTTTCTATCTCATTCTTAATTTGATTCTTAATTCACGTCATAGAAAGTATCTGCGGAAGTGTTAACGGCCGATACGGAAAAGTTTCAGTCCCTTTCAACGGTTTTTATCGACAATCAGGTGTTAGAACGTTTATCGTCTAACCAAGGGGGTTATTAGCTCAGCGTACTCCACGGGTTGAGTTCAACAGGCACACACAATTGTTGTTTAAGGCTTGTCTGTATTCTGACAAGTTCTCTTTAGAGCTTCAATACAACATTCTCTAGCGAAGAACTTCTCACGTTGCTTTTATGTTGGTTGGAGTATGGTTGACAATCTACTGTCAAAAACTCATCAGCTACTAACATAGGCTTACGTAAGCCCTTCTATGATTGGTTAGTGTTGGAATTGGAAATGGGTACCTTCCCTTTATTTACTGTGAAAAATGTACCGTTGTTTCAAGATTTTCACTAGTCTCTTCGATATGTCCAACCAAAATAAAGCAACGGGAGAAATATAAAAATTACAATGAATATTTGTGTCGATAAAAACTACACATTCACAATCATGAGTTTGTAATATACTCGGATGAAGTTTCAGGCAGTGTTCAGTGTTCTTGTTGTAAAACAACAACTTTCCAAGAAGAAAGGCGGTACTATAAGTCCACGCCTATTTCCATAAATTAAGGTGTACGTGTTTCAGCTACCTTATTAAAAATACAGTACGTGGTTACAGAACAAAAGTGTTGTCATTGACAGTCACCTTCAAAT
>NW_028145599.1:2645000-2725000 GCF_977016875.1 Pavona decussata
AATAAGCCAAGTGTGTATGCTGGATGGATTTTCTGTGTGGATTTTCGAAATATCGTGTTGTAACGAAGTAAGTTGTGTTGTAAGGCGACCATCTAGTAAACGTTATGTGTTGTCAAGTGATTTCAATGTTGAATTATCGAAATGAAGTGGAGGAGTGAGGTTGAGTGAGCGATAGTGTAAATCAAGTATATTGCTATCATGATTGACCCACGGAATGTAATGAAGTGTGGTTTTTGTGAATATTGGGATGTGAGAAGCTACCCTGTCTGGGCAATTACCAAGGCCTTGTGGCTGTTCAGGAAATGTTAGTTCACAGGGAAAATGGTAGACCATGAGTGGTGATAATGGAATGATATGTGAAGAACCATTGCTAGTATTATGAACTTTCAAGGAGCCTTGCTGAGTGGAAAGATAATATCGTCCTCCTAAGTGGTAGAGAACATGTAAGCTTGTACAATCAGGAGCTTGTGTATGGTGTCTAGTGAAAGTAAGTTTACTGTTTTTATTCCAAGGAAATCCTAACCATCCTGTACCATTAGCTAAATGCAAAATATTTTGTGGGCAAACAAAAGTGTCATCAGACTGGTAGCATTTGTCCAAAATAGACTTATGTAAAACATAGTCAGAATTTCCACAGTGTAATAGGGCAAGTTCATCACGTGTAATTGGACCTTGATAGCATGTTCCAGAAATGTTATATTTAATTGGGAGTAGGTATTCAATGGTACAAAATGGTGAGGTGGAAGGTAATTCTGGTACCGTAAACAAAATGTTAAGACTCAATACTTTAGAATTCTGGTAGCGGTAATCAATTAAAGGCTGTAGTAAAAGCAGAAATCCAGAATCTAGAGCGAGAACAATGTCACGTAGTGATGGTATGGCTTTAAGGCGAGGTTGAATTTCTGCGGGCAAAAATGATGGTAGATCATCAAAACCAACTAGTTGTTTGTTATGCAGTTCGTGTGCTTGATGTATGACATCATTGATTTCAATGAACCGAAGCAAGGTGGAAAATGTTCTAGTAATTTCGAGTGAGAACTTAGATAAAAATTCCATAAAGTTATTGAAGTGACAACTGTCTTTTACAGAAAAGGTTAGAAGTTTGGATTGCCATTAATGGAAATTTGCTTCAACCGTGCGAAGGGCAGATTGTAGATTGTTAACCTTGGTTGTTAGTTTATCTGAAATTTTTGCTAAGTAGACAGTTTTGCCATTGACTGTTTTGATCAAATCACGTGTGGTATGCAAAGAGCTCGCAAGGTCAAAGAAAATATGTACTAAAGCAAGCATGCTGTTAGAGTCACAAGACCCACCAACTGAGGTGTACAGAAATTTGGGTATGCTGAGCACGCCGGCATCGCACGCCGAAGGGGTGGAGCGTTTAGTACGTTCGCGGGGTGAGATATTAGTGCAAGTAGTTAGAGCCCATACCTTGCATAATTGTAATGACTTTTTGTATGCGTAAGGAAAGGACATTGTTGGTAGGGTGCCGGACTACGGTGTGGGAGGTCGCGGGTTCAAACCCCGGCCGGACCACCACTCAGGGTCTTTAAATAACTGAGGAGAAAGTGCTGCCTTTGTTCTGACATCTGCAAATGGTTAGACTTTCTAGTCTTCTCGGATAAGGACGATAAACCGTAGGCCCCGTCTCACAAGCCTTATTTGTAAATAACTCTGTGGGACGTTAAAGAACCCACTCACTGTTCGCAAGAGTAAGGGACGTAGTTCCCGGTGTTGTGGTCCGGTCTTTGTGCGTATATTCCGTATATCTCGGGTCCGCAGTAATTGGCCTTAGCTGTTGCGGTATCCCTGTCCATATTGGACAAAGCTAAATAAATAGATAAAAATAAAACCTTGTGGAATATTGATAATACCGACGAATATACGAGTCGCATTCAATTAAAGAAGTGAAACCATGAAATGAAAGTAGGCGCTGCATAGCTTTTTGAACAGTTCGTAAGTGAGCTAGTAAGTCACCGAGGAAGTGAGATGTCTCTTTGTCACATGTATTGTTAAGGGAAAAATCATTGCCCATGGTTGGTGTTTTTAGATCTATGAGGATATTTAGTAGTTGAGTATTATGATATAATACCAATGCATGGGAGTTGCGTGAAATCATGAGGGGTGCTGGATAATAGGTAACTCGTTTCCCGTTAAGATCATAATCAGATGTAGTAGTGGACTGTGAACAAACTAGTGGAATTACTGTTAAGTAATATATAAACACTGTTGGTAAGAATAATCTACTTAGGATTATTGTGAAACTGCTCAAAGAGACGCTGGTCCAAAATGTTTGTTTCTGGTTCCCAAGTGCTCTGGGCGTCTGGATATCCAACCCATTTAACAAGGTACTGGGTGGTTCCATTTCTTTTTCTTGATTTAAGGATCTTTTCAGCAGCGTAAATATCTGGGTCAGCCAGAGGATCTGAAGAAGGAACAGGAGCACTGTTAGATTCACCATTGTCATCTGATCCTGAGTTAGAACTGGATGGTGGTACGTCATCTGGCTCATAACTGTCAGCTGGGAGATCAGAGGCTAGAAGTGAATGGTTGTCAGGATCGTCTTCAGTAGGCGGTTGAATTGGACCATCAGCTGGGTCATAAAAATGCTTCATGCGATCAGCGTGCACAGTGGTGGCAACTAAACGGTTGTCACATGTAGGCAGTTGGTAATGGACCGGAGACAGCTTTCGGCAGATGCGATAAGGACCTTGCCACAAATGTCGTAATTTCTTTGACAGACCCTTTTTGGGCTTTGGTGAGTAAACCCAAACACGCTGACCGACTTCAAAAGGTGCATCAGCTGCATTTTTGTCATATTGTAATTTCATCAATTGTTGAGCTCGGGCAATGTTACTTCGAGCTAAAGATTGTGCTGTTTCAATCTGAGTGACAATTCGCTTGCGATGCTCTGCGACATTAGCAGATACTTCCGTTGGAGGTAGAAGTGAGACATCCGGTGGAAGTCGGGGCTCTCGCCCATACAAAAAATAGAAAGGACTATCACCTGTAACAACACAAGGGGAAACTCGGTAGGCAAAGAGAACAGAAGGAATATAAAAATCCCAATCAGCCTGTTGTGAATTAACAAACATAGATAGAGATTCTGCAAAAGTGCTATTAAAGCGTTCTACTAATCCATCTGTTTGTGGATGATATGCTGTGGTGTTGAGTTTCTTAGTGTTCATGAGACGACAAACTTCTTTAACTAGAGAGGAAAGAAAATTACTGCCACGATCAGTTAGTAAGGTGCGGGGAGCCCCATGCGTAGTAAAAATCTCATCAACCAAAATGCGTGCAACTGCAGGTGCATCAATTGTTGCGAGTGGGAATGCCTCAACCCATCTTGTGAGGTAATCTGTGAAAATTATACAGTAGCGATGCCCACTGGTGGTAAGTGGAAGTGGTCCAAGGATGTCGCAAGCTACGCGATCCCAAGCATCTTGTACTGGAATAGGCATCAAGGGCGCCTTGTGCCGATTGCGTGGACTCTTGCGCATGGCACAATCGCAGCAACTGCGACACCAATGCTGTGTGTCGCTAAACATGTTTCGCCAATAGTAACGGAGTCGAAGCTTCTCGTAGGTCTTAAGTGTCCCCAAATGTCCAGCCATAGGATGGTCATGGGCCCAGGTATGGACTTCGTAGCGTAAGGCAGTTGGTATAACTAGTTGCTGGTAAGTGGTAGCACGGCGATGGCCCCTTGGTGTCCAGATGTGGAAAAGTAGCCCATCCTCACTTAAGAAGTAATCATCAATGGTGAGTAATAAGGATCTGGCAATGCTATCTTTATCTGGAAGTCGTGTAGTGGCCAGATATTCGATCAGATCTGCTAGGTCTGGATCGCGACGCTAAAGCTCACGTACCCCCTGGATCTCAACACCTGGAATATCGTAGGCTGATATAGTTGGAGATGGCAAGGTGTAAGTGCGTCTGGATAAAGCATCTGCATTGGCATGGGAAATGCCAGGACGATGTCGAATTTCGAGGTCGTGTTGTTGAACCAGTAGAGACCAGCGAGCCAGCCTGCCAGATGGGTCGGAAATGGACATAAGCCATTTAAGTGAATTGTGATCAGTGTGTAAAATAAATTTGCGACCATGTAAGTAAGGTTCAAATTTGCGAA
The DNA here is from genome assembly GCF_977016875.1 of Pavona decussata. NCBI lineage: Eukaryota > Metazoa > Cnidaria > Anthozoa > Scleractinia > Agariciidae > Pavona > Pavona decussata. Next base: position 2,649,127 of record NW_028145599.1, read on the forward strand.
TACCAAAAATTAAACCTAGCGCCTCGCGCTCCGTAGTGGAATAGTTACACTCAGCATTGTTAAGATCACGACCTGCATACGCAATAGCAACTTCATGTCCATTCTGAATTTAGCCTAAGGTAGCACCAATGCCTTCGTTGGAAGCGTCAGTGAATAAATGAAAAGGTTCTTTGAAATCTGGAAAAACCAAACTAGTTTCACTGGTTAGAGCATGTTTTAAAGCTATGAACGCCTGTTCACAAGCTGCTGTCCAATCAAATTTGTGATCTTTACGAAGCAACTGATTCAACGGTGCTGCAATTTTGGCAAAATCCTTCACAAATCGACGATAACAGTTTGCTAATCCTCGAAAAGAGCGAACTGTCTTGACATTATGTGGACGAGGAAAATCCTTAACTGCAGAAATCGTATCATCGTCAGGGGTTATTCACTCTGGCGAGACCACGTGTCCTAAATAGCTGACTTTAGTACATGCAAACTTACATTTGGAAGGTTTCAGTCTGAGGTTGGCGTGACGAAGGCGATCAAAGACTTGTCGGAAGTGACTGAGATGTTCCTCAAAAGTCTTAGAATAAACAAGAATATCATCTAAATAAATTAGACAAATCTTATATGTTAGGTTGCGTAAAACACATTCCATTAGTCTTTCATATGTACTTGGCGTATTCGTAAGACCGAAAGGTACCACTAGAAATTCATAAAGTCCACCATAAGTAATGAATGCAGTATGCTCACGTGACTCTGGAGACATTTCCACCTGCCAATAACCCCTGAGTAAATCCATTGTCGAAAAATACTTCGTTCCATTCAAAGCGTCCAAGGCATCATCTATGCGTGGCAAAGGATAAGAATCCTTGCGCGTAACAGAGTTTAATCTCCGAAAATCCACCACAAATCTATCTGTTCCATCCTTTTTCTTAACAAGGATGATAGGAGATGCCCAGGGGGAGACACTGGGTTGGATGATCCCCCTATTCAACATATCAGTGACATGTTCCTCAATGATACCACGTTGAATATCAGAAACCCTATACGGTCGTTGTCGTATGGGTTGGTGATCACCTGTATCTATTCAGTGCTTCACCAAGCCTGTGCGCCCAAGTTCCTCTGGGGACAAGGCAAAGATGTCACGATATTCAGCAACAAGAGATCTTAACTGTGTCTGCTGGGCATCAGTTAAGTCGGTGTCAGTAAGGTCAAGCGGAACAGCTTGAGGTGGATCAGTAGGTGAAGATAGAGGTGCTGAATCGTCAGCAGTGGCAATAACAGAGAGGGGAGCAGCTGAGGGCAAATAGGTGCCCATAGTAGAACAACGATAGATAGTAACTGGTTTATTGGTTGGATTAAGTACCCGAAATGGAAAAGTATTATGTTCTGATAGACTAACAAGTTGAGATGCACCACATACTTGGTAGCGTTCAGCAAGTTTAGGACTAGGTTCAATAAGTCCAGTGCTACCAATATTTAGAGTTGTCTTAGGATAAACAGGAATAACAGATTCAGAATTAGGTGCTAAAATGTAAGTAGCGAAAGCATGAACAGTCACTGGATCACTTGATGTAGGTGTGTTTGCTGAAAGGTAAAATGAACGATTGAGTGGTATGGGAGCATTGCCGGAGGGCACTAAGGTATGTAATTGCATGTCAATAATGGAACCGTAATGCATAAGAAAATCTCGAACAAGAACAATCGGATAAGTTAGACTGTCTATCACCAGGACCTCATATGGATAAGTCACATCACCAAAGAGAAAATTCAAAGTCACTGTTCCTTGAACAGAAAGTTCCTCTCCACTAACAGTGCGTATTGAAGATAGAGTAGAGGGTTGCAGTAGAGGAAGAGGCGAAAAAGTAGAGAAAAAGGAACTACTTACCGCGGTGATGGATGCACCAGTGTCAACCAACATTGGGGAAGGTTGATCGTTGATGGAGCTAATAACATATAGGCTATCCGTTGGAATGTCAAGTGGCGGCGTGATAGCATTGACTGTAACAGGTATAGCTGGTAGTGGTTTTCCTTCCTGGTCAAGGCCTTCAAAACCAGGGAGATCTGAGACAGGTGGTAGAGATACTGGCAAAGGTGTTGGAGTTCCGGTTTCCTGTGAGCGCTCAATGGAGATGTTATCCAAAACTAAACACACATTTGCAATATCGAAATCCTGTGAATCTGAGTGTAATATGTGTGGTGTAGTAGGAACAGGAGGACTAATATATATATTTAGCCAAGCCTAAAAGCGGAGCTCCACAATAGAAGTCAGCGTACTGTATGAACGTAATAGCCTTATGAGTTCCTCATCAATTCTGCAGTTATATAGTACATTTTTAATGCATATGCAGCTAACTGCTCATCAACAATAACAATGTAAAACAGAGGGCAAAATTACTGAATGCTGATTTGTTGTAACAGAGGGCAGTTTTTCGTAATTTTCCTTTCACCGAGTGCAAATTACTTACTCTTGATTGGTCGAGCGGCGAAAATACTCGCTCCTGATTGGCTGAGCACGACAGTTTTACATTTTGTTGGTTTCTGCATTTTGTGTCCAAAAAAACAAGTTCTTTGAGGTTCTTTCGAAGTTCGACTCTTTAAGCCGGGTTCTTTGTACCAAAAATATATGGAAATCAAGTGCTGCAGCTAGGAGGGAAATTCCTAAAGGTTAATTTTGGTGTCTCTCACAAGAAACAGCAAAAGATTATTTGTGTCAAAAGCTAAAGACTTGGATCGGATTGATTTTATTTTGTTTGGTTGAGAAACTGAAATCAGTCATGGCGTCCAAGTGCTTTCAACGAACGATAATCGAGCATGAAAGTGTCCTTTTGATGGGAGGAAGGAGCAGGAAGAAATTACTCCGCATGTTCCTTCTTTGGATCCATCGTTTGCTATTTTAGTATCGATCTATTTTTTTGTGATTTCCAAGCGGTAGGAAGCTTCACAGCGCAGGTGAACAATTAATTGATGCCTAACATTTGATTTATCGTTTTCAGTTTGCTCCTGAATTAAACTTGTATTCTCTCTTAATTACATGTGTTTAATGGGAACTGTTCTCGTCGGTTTTGTTTGCTTTGTACGCTACGAAAAAATTAAATAATTTGTTCATTGGTTTGCTTGCGCCTTCGGTGAGTGTTTTACTGACTGCTTTACGAAGTTCCTTGATAGTTTTAGCAACATTTTGCCCTCTGTGTTATAAAAGCGGAATTTAAATGGCTCAAAATGATATTTTCTGTTTTTATTATTGTTTTTAGTTTTTAAGATGATCGAGGCAAAACGGTTTGTGAACAGCCAACGCGCGCTACCGGCACTGTCACTGTGTAGTAAATTTTGCTTATCGAGAAGGCCGTACGCTATAAACCTCAGAGAAAATGGATACACTAACCAAAAAACACACTTCAAATATATCTTTGTGTAATAAATGAAAAAATCACTGTGATGATTCATAGCAATAAGTACAGAAATAAACTAAGCAACGATCTTTGAAAAATTCACAAAAAACAAGCGAATGAATGTTTTGCGTAAACGTTGTTTTGATGAAAATGGAATCTCACTCTAATTTTACATTCGCTTTTAACGTTCTTTGAAAAGACTTTCAGTGAAAACTACTCACACATCTTAATCTTTGCGGTTATATCCTAATGTTTTAAGTATTTTTGTTTGTTCTCTGTCAAGATTGTCAGAAATATATGCGAGAAAAACTTGTCAGTAGTTTATGCCAACTATACAATGTTGGGAGACGTTTGTTTGACTGACTATTTTAGCTCAGAATCAAATTTTTTTTGAATGAAGCAAAATGGAATGAGATTAGAAAATAAAACTCCAAGGGAAATAACGAACATGGACCGAAAAATGAGCTCAAAAGGCTGCTCTGAGGTAAAACAAGTTGCAGTGTCAACACTACAAGAAAAAAATATCTTGCAAAAACAGCAAAGTTTTGTCAACAAAATCACATGAATATACTCGCCTCTTTGGAGAATAACCAGTCCTTTTATTCGATTGCTGATTTTTTCGTTCGTTTACAACGTTGAGTTTCACTTCAAGGGGAAAAATCCATCGAATCTTAATTTCATTTCATCGCGCCGGATTAGACACTGATTAGAGTAAAATAATTTATCTTCAAGATTCGGCGGCTGTTTATGAAGTGCCGCCTCTAAAAGCTGCTAAAAGAATCGATTTGTTTCTCCCGCCGCGATCCGCCTTGCTCTTTCTCCCGCTGTTTGACGGCAAAATTGGACGAGATCAGAAAATAAAACTCCAAGGAAAATAATCAACATGAACCGAAAAAATGAGCTCAAAATACTGTTCTGAAGTTAGCTGTATTGGCTTAAGCTTAAGTTAAACGGCGTGTCAAAACTGCAAGAAAACAATATCTTGCAAACCAGGAAACTAGCAAAGTTTTGTCAACAAAATTGCATGAATGTACTCGCCTCTTCTGAGAATAACCAGTCCCTTTACTCCATTGCTGATTTTTCCGTTCGTTTTACAACGCTAAGTGAGCGAAATGTTTCACTTCAAGATGAAAAATCCAACGTTTCGTGGCGCTGGATCGGAGTAAAATGACTTCACTTCCAGATTCTGATGATGTGCCAGTCGATTTGTTTCTCCCGCCGCTAGTTGCCTTGCTCTTTCTCCTGCTGTTGGTCACATGCAAAAATTGACTTTGTATCTTATCGTCTTCAAAATTATTTTTTTGTTTTGTTTTTTTCTCAAACGCAGTTGGCGATGCAACTTCCCGCCAAACAAACGCGGCCGGCAGCGCACTTGGCCATGCATTTTCCCGCCGAAAAACAACCCGCGTTACAGCACATACGCTCATTTATGTAAGCCAATGTGAAATGAGACACTCAAACCCTGTGCCGCAACACGTGGTTTTTTCGGCACCCTTTCCTGTTCTTTCTCTCTTTGTTCGTCACTCATGTTTAGCCTGTTTTCTACCGCTCTCAATCGCTCTCTTTGACGTGGAACTTCGCTTCTTCGTCGCCTGCTTTCTCGATCTCTTTCTATCTCCCTTTCTTTGCTTTACATGTTTTTAGACTTATTCATAAATTGAGTTTGTGTTTTGTCGTACACGTCGTCTTCAAAATTTTTTTTTTCTCAAACGCAGCTGGCGATGCAATTTCCTGCCAAACAAACGCGGCCGGCAGCGCAGTTGGCCATGCATTTTCCCGCCGAAAAAAACCTGATTTGCAGCACAAGGTGTGAGTGTCTCATTTCACATTGCTTACATGGAGGAGCGTACGTACGTACGTTGTACGGTCAGTCGGACGGAAGTGACGTCATAACCAAACCAAAATTTCTCGCAGTGATGGGTTTACCAAATTCTCTTAGCTATGGGGCTCCGCTCGCGCGCGCCTTGCGTCACGCACTGGAGCTCCGCTATAATGTGAGAGGTCTTGACCACCATCAGGGTTTAAATTAGTATCTGGTGTTGTGTCATCTGTGATCTGAAAATCTGACTGTATGTCGATCTTGTTGTTTGTCAACATCAGGAGTGTGTTCTGTGGGTAAATCTGCAACTGGTGACGACGTGTCTGTGGATAATTGAATTTCAGACTGTACGTCTTTATTGAAGTCAAAGTCTTGACATTTGATTGCCTGATAGGGACCATGATCGGTCGCATTGCTATGGCAATGGAAATACTCTCATGTCGACTGGTTAAGAGTAATTGATTAGACCCTGGGTCATTATAATTTGGAATTTCCACTTCATTGTCAGTATCATTTGCACTGACTATCATGGCTTGGAGTGCCGTATACTCATCACACTGATGTGGTGCGTCCTGCACACCTGGTAATGCATCAGTTGTGGTACCAAAATCATGTAAATTTGAATTTATGTCTTCATCTGTACTAGTTGTGTCTGGGTTTTGAACTGGAATTTGTACTGCAGTATTTTCAATAGAATTGGTATGTTCAGATGCCTCATTAAGTTGTGAAGTTTCTTGTGCAACATTTTCTTCATGTAAGTGGACATTTATAATTTCGTGGTCAGTCTCGTCATTGACGGCTAAAGGACGAGAAAATTCGGCCGTCAGCGTACTATTGGAATTATATGTGCAGAGTGGAGAATTTGGTTCTGATCTGTCGTTGTGGTTACTATGTTGTGATGGATATGTAGATCCTGGGTTACCTACAGTATCCGAAACAGATAAAGTTGAACCACTAACTCTTATAATATCAGTGTTATGCCGTATGTCTGGGGTAATGCTTATAGTAGCTATATTTACATGGGGATTATATGTGCAAATATCATGAATGGGAGAATCAGTGGCTCTTGCAGGAGACGGCATAGCCCAAGCAAGAGCCCTCACTCGTTTAACTGGGAGCGGGAGGATTGGGCACTAGATGGACCTGGAAGAGCCCTTGGAGAATTGGTATTAGGAGGAGGTAAACGGGGATCCCGGTTACGTTGTCGACAGGACCGCCAAGTGTGCCCTATACGTTGGCAAAAGGTACAAATGGGGTCGCCTTCAATGCTGCGAAAACTGCGCCCAAAAGAGCGAAAATCAGGGTGGCGAGGATTTTTATAACGCCGCAATTCATTTTCTAATCGCACGACCTGGCGCTGCAATTGTTCAAATTGGCGGTTTTGGGGGCCCTGCCAACCACGTTGGGGAACATAGCGAGACTGTCCCTGGGACTGATCAAAAACGGCAATATCAGTGGTGGATGTAGGTGGTTGTGGCTGGAGTTGTTTCTGAAGTTGTTTAATTTGGCGAGACAAGGATTCAAACCGCTTGTCAGGAGTAGAAGAACTCGTACTCGCCGCAGCAACCACTTTAGATTTATCCTCCAATTTGTCGGTAATGTTGCTTAACAGCGTGTGTAGTTTATCAACAAGTGAGTTGCTATCACTCGGACCGTGTTGCTGGTTAACAGTATGTTTCATTCTAGCGAGTGTTTCAGCTTGCTGAAAACTAGTTGGTTGAGCTAAAGAAACATAATCTTTCAAGTCCCGTTGTAAACCGTCAATAAAATAGCGCGTGGACTGTTCATCAGAAAGTTTCAAACGTTTACATAAACGTGTGATGTCAGTAATGTATTTATCAAGTGGCTCTGTGGATAACTGTTTACGCGCAGATAACTGCTGTGACAGGAGCCAATTTTGTGGACCTGATGTAAACCTGTCTTGAAAAACCTGTTTTAAATTGTCCCAATTGGTCTTTTGGTCATCGGCTAGCGTAAGATACCACGCGCGCGCGATGCCGGTCAAATAAATAGGAAAGGCTTCGAGTTGTAACTCGCCGGACCAATTGTTAATTTTGGAGATACGCTCGAACAAATCAAGCCAATCAGAGGCATCTTCCGAAGAAGTTCCCGCGAACAATTCACTCAGGTTTTAAATCGGTCTTAGCAGGTTTCTTTGTACCTTCCATCTTGCTCTCCATATAAGTTTTCAAAGAATCGAAACTGGTTTTTTGTGTATGCGACTCTTTTGCCATATCTTGTTTTAAAGAAAGCACTAAATCATTAAGAATAGCTTGCGGCTCCTCCTTTTGTGCAGGCTCCATAATCGAATTTGGTTTCGTGTGTGTACAAACACAAGTATCAGTGAGAGTCTGTTTCTTAGCCTGTGAGCGAGTGACGATTGTAGATGTAGAGTGTTTCTTGGCACTCATAAACCGACACCAATGAGTTTGAATATGGATGCAAATTACATTTAAGATTTGCGAAAAACACCCATGGAAAGATGAATTGCTTCAGTTAATTAACATATAGGAAAAAAAAAAAGGAAATTAAATTAAAATGAAAATGTTAAGCTAAAGTAAACTGAATTACGTACGCACTCGAAGAGCGCAAATATAGGAACAAATCTAGAGTAACTTAAAGCAATTAACCAAGATAACAAGTCAGTGTTCAATTGTTCAAATGATTCCAATCCGTGAAAAGGCAGTCATCTGAACTCCTGAAGGCAGCATAAACTTGAATAGGGATCAAAGAAAAATGCTTACTTGGTTTCCTCTTTTTTCTTCGCAGGCTTGAACAGCACGGAAGACGGACTGCTCTCTACGGAGTGAAGAACTGCGCGGAAACTGAATGTCAACTGTTATCCGGAAGTTCTTGTGGGCACGGACTTCGAAACGCTCGTTGAAGCCCTCTGAAAGCGTCGCAAATCGGTCCCGTCGGGAGCGCTGGTGGTTTGGGCGCCCGCTTGATCGTACTCTGGGTCGAAACCCGATTCGTCCACCAATTTGTTAGAACGTTTTTCGTCTAACCAAGGGGGTTATTAGCTCAGCGTTCTCCACGGGTTGAGTTCAACAGGCACATACAATTGTTGTTCAAGGCTTGTCTGTCTTCTTACAAGTTCTCTTTACAGCTTCGATACAACATTCTCTCGCGAAGAACTTCTCACGTTGCTTTTATGTTGTTTGGAGTATGATTGACAACCTACTGTCAAAAACTCATCAGCTACTAATATAGGCTTACGTAAGCCCTTCTATGATTGGTTAGTGTTGGAATTGGAAATGGGTACCTTCCCTTTATTTACTGTGAAAAATGTACCGTTGTTTCAAAATTTTCACCAGGCTCTTCGATATGTCCAACCAAAATAAAGCAACGGGAGAAATATAAAAATTACAATGAATATTTGTATCGATAAAAACTACACATTCACAATCATGAGTTTGTAATATACTCGGATGAAGTTTCAGGCAGTGTTCAGTGTTCTTGTTGTAAAACAACAACTTTCCAAGAAGAAAGGCGGTACTAGAAATCCACGCCTATTTCCAGGTGTACGTGTTTACAACTTTCAGCTACCTTATTAAAAATACAGTACGTGGTTACAGAACAAAAGTGTTGACATTGACAGTCACCTTCAAATGAAAAGATCTAAAGATTATTGTTATTCAAAATAAATACAGTAAAAAATAACTTAAATAACAAGATATCGGCTGGTATAGATTTGGTAAGATTCACTGAATATCTTTACTAGAAAACGATAAAAAACAAGAAGGTTGGCCATTTCCAGGCAAATGCCAGCGAAAGGTTAACTTAAGGTCAGATACAATAAATTACGGCTTGATCTTATGTAAACAATCTATTGTTATTGAGCAAAAAAACATATTTGGTAGAAGGATCAATTTCCTGGGAAACAATCCAAAACAGAACACCTGCTTAGACCAAATCTATACCATGAGAAAACAACATTTGATCAGAGCTAGATCAGCATTATACTAAAACATAAATAGAAGGACAAACCATTGAACTTTTTTAATATTTTTATCCCTTTGATTCGAATATTCCCGTAAATATCGCATATGTTGTATCGCTTCCCAACACCGAATAATAGATAAACCCAAGTAAACCAATAATAAAATATTACAAGAGTGAGTTTCTACATTGTTCGTATTTTTATTGTTTAACACAGGACAGGCTTTCGTTTTTGTTGCCAGTTTCATTAGAACAACGAAACCAGGCGTTATGTCTAAGGCCATCAACAAATTTTCTCCGAGCAGTGTACGAGTTATATTTCTCGATAAATCGAAAACTTTTACTATAGGCATTGGTATTATTATTTGCACGTAAACCGTGAGCCGGGCAGGATATTTGAATAGGCTGTGAAGCAGAATAAAGAATTCAGTCATTGTCTTCAAAAAATTTATACAGCTCAATTTAGCGGATTAAACGAACCATATTTTGAGCGGAATAAATATCAGGTTAGTATCACAAATTTTAACCTTACTAACTGATTTCTTTTGAACCTATGGTTCTCGAGAGATTCATACTCTTCCGCAGATGTTGTAGTTTAGGGTTTTAAATCTCACCTTGGTTAAAAAAAGGAACGCATATTCTGCTAACAGAGAATCTTTCGTTGTTTGTCGACTCTTAAAGTCTTTAGTACTTGAAAATTACTTGCTGATCGTTTTCAGTTATTCAAACAAGCTGATCTGCTTCGTTTAACACTCAGCCAACGTGACATTTACATAACGACAGTGTCCGCTACGGATCATTTGTTAGGTCAGATACACTAACTTTGAGGTTGTATAGCGAATGTTGCGTAGTACTGAGTCGTGTGCGATGGGCTTTAGAATTCGCGCGGAACACTGGTTAAAGTTTTCACCCTGTTATTGGAACACATTGTCCATATCTAACTGTCACTTACCTAAAAACGCTAGCGCAATGACAAATGCATTACTCTGAACACCCCATGTGGTTTTCTGTACCAAATGTTGCATATTGCCAGGTTTGTCGGTTTGACTCCCGCAAGTGTTGAATTAACGCCGCGTTTGAATTTCACCAAAGGTTCTACTTGCAGAGGTTCCTGGACTCTGCCAAAAATTATGAACGCCTTTCCACAGATGTTCAGTCACGTGATTTTGGTATATTTTCTTTATTGGACTGATGTCTTAACACGGCCTACTCCGATTGTGACGGCCGTATCCTGCTGTGCATGTCATAACTTGTTTAAGGGAAGTGGTTAAGACTATTATACTCAAACAGGATCCACCAAACCACTAGCCTCCCACGCAGACGTCCTTAGGTGTTCGTCACGGGGAGGAAACGCGTGACGAACCCTTAAGGACGTCTGCGTGGGAGGCTACCAAACAACAAAATAGATGGCGGTCTCTGCCTGCAGACTGCTTTGTTAGGTTATGTAACTACATTTCTTAGTCTACGTAACTCTGGAGAAAAGGCGTGATTGACATGTACGCAATCTAGTTAAGAAATGTTTATGCAATCGCTGTCCACAGTTAATTATGCGCTATTTTAATTATAACAGGGATGTATTGTCCAGAAGGACAAGGAGCAGTGATAAACTTAGACTCCAGTCTGTAAAATTAGAATGTACGAAAAAAGCCTTTCTTTATCATGGCTGCGTAATTTTTAATCAGAATTTTTAATCAGATTTAGATTTTTAGGTTTTAACTTCATATGACATTTTTTAACTATTTTTTTCTGTATTTAATTATCACTATTATTTCCACTCAATTTATTTTATTATATAGGGCCTCTATGAATAGCATGTTTTATCTTGTACAAAAACTGAAGGAGTTACCCTATTGAAATAAAGGTTTCTTATCTTATCTTTCCTCAACCTCAAAAGATGGTGTTTTTTATAGCATAGCCACCCCTCTATCCAGTAATAAAAAAAGACAATGAGATTCAAACCTCACTTTTCTTGTTTATTTAATAATGCTGACTGTTGCAATCTGAATATTTTTTTGTAAATTTAAATTTTAAAGCCAATAACATTTTGTTGGTAATTTTCATGAGATAGGTGGTGGCTTCGATAACCCCCTACCCCTGACGAGTTCGGTTCTCTTCGAACAAACTTGATATGACCGGCTCCCTAAATTGTATTAATTGTCTTCGAAAATGGTTTTCGTCTATTAAAATTGGAATTATTTGGTAAGCTTTGCAACACATTTCCGCAAAGACGTTACACACTACACTTAATTTGAGCTGCTACGCAGTTTTAACCGAACGGTCAATTCAGTTATATCAATGATGGTTTTTTTTAGGTCTCCAAATGAGTTGAACCGTAAACTGACAAACAATAGTTGACTTGCTACGTTACCTTAATAATGCACTGTTGCCGTTTATAATACTAATACCCCGTTTCAGTAACGCTCTAATGTGTTGCACTATGTACACCGCTGACTGGTAATATTAATGAGTTGAACAAAACTAACAAACAATATGTTCCAGCAGCACCTGTTTGACTCGATCCTGTCAACTGACCAACCTTCGGGCCTGGAATTTCACCGTCCAAGCCTGACACTTATAATCTAAATTCACAATCTGGTGTTTATACATTGAACACATTTGTGGCTTTGCATCGTGAAAGTATTTGTAATACAAGCAATGTTGTTTGGGAGCCCAAAGGCTAACTCCATCATATTCTGGTTGGCAGAGGATGGCGAGTTCTCGCCTCTTGCAGCAGATTGTGGAGATATTCTTGTTTTTTTCAGTCCCATTACTTCGAGGAATTTTTTTTTCATAGAATTTAATGATTTTCCTCCAATATTGAAGTAGTAAATAAATGGATTGCACATTGAGTTGGCTAAGCCTACACCATAGGTAATAAGTCGTGCTGGGTCCATGGGGTTAGGATATTCCTTGAGATGTCGCTCCAATATTCCGTGGTAGACAGAAAACGGCAGCCAGCAAGTTACGAAGCAAATGACAACAATCAGCAACACACGAAGAACTCTTTTCCTTGATCGCTCCAAGAGTTGGGAATTTCTGATTGAAGGGTTAGATTCAGAGGTCACACTAGCAGCAAGTCTCGTTTTTCTTGTCCATACAACTCTTATTATACGATAGTATGATACTATCATAATTGCAAAGGGAATCACAAAACCAAGTAAAAGTGAGGCAACCAGGTAGATCCTCCTTGATAATGTACTTGCCTGTGTAGTGGTGCAGTAGTACACTGTACTGTTATTAAAATTAAAAGGAATCACAACAGCTGAGTGAAACACAGGAAGGTTTTGACTTGTACCGTACACCCAGGCAAAGAAGATCAACCAAGCTGGTTTCAGATACCATGATCGCTGGCTGCATGTGAATTCCTGCTTCACAAATGTCATGTAGCGATCGATGCTTATCGCTGTCATGAGACTCACAGAAAGGACCGGACCAAAGTGCTACAGAAGAGAGAAAGTAAGGAAATAATTCAGTCAAAAGTACTAATTCATTCCACGAATTTGTAATAACATAATTCAAACTACTCAATATTAATGTGATACTGTTCGTGACCGAGATGTTCCTTCGTTATGGGTAAATGTTTCCATGCGCAGTAAATTAGGCTAAAGTAAAGAACTATCAAAGTTACATGTAAATGTTAATCAACAGATGAAAACAGGTGAAAAACAAACACTAAAGCAAAAAGACATGACTGGTTGAGGTTTACTATTAATTAGGTTTTCGTTTACTGTTTACATCCCAGTTCATTTAACTTGTGAGGCTGACTGTTAGGGGTTTTAAGGATAAGATTTAACTGGCAAAATAATTTCATGGACTTGGGATAAATGAGTTAGTTTTAGGGATAATTGACTAAAAGTTTGAATTCCTCATTTATCAGTAAAAAAGAGTTAATATTTTGTTTATAGTGGATGTGAAATTAAACATAACAGTTTAAAAATCCAAACTGGCGTAATTTCCTTATGCTTTTTCTGTTTTTGTTTTTGTTTTTGTTTTTTTTTTTTCATTTTTGCTGATGATTTACAGCACCTGTGTTAACGCGAGGTCGGTTATCCGTCTTCAACAGTTTAGTAACGAAAAAACTATGCTCCAAGGGTTTTCTCAATTCGCCGCTGTTCTCCTGGAGGACTTAAACTAACCACATGGAGTGTGGCTGGTTCCACGTGTTTCAAGTGCTCTCTTCATTCTCGTTAACATGGCTTCGGTAAACGTTCTGCAAGCAGTTACGGCATGTATTTTTTAAGAGCCATGAGCCATAAGATGGTCATTTTTGTGACACAAAGACTGATACTGAGGCAACAGAGGAGGAAAGGGAAGAGTTGCACAGTAGAATGTGACGTCATTCCGCCAATTGCAACTAGATCTGGGAGACGATCAGCCAAAAGCAAAAACTGCTCTGACTATGCCATCTACTAACGTTCACTAACACCAAAAGCAAATTTTCCTCTGTATCCAACTACGATGGGGAGCAAAAATTTTCAAAAAGAAAAAAAGAGAGTATACATATGAAAATTCATATGTGTAAACTTTGGAATAAAGATTAAATGGACGAAAGATCATCACCCTTTCTATACACAACTCAAGCAGTTGCGAAAAGGAAGCCTACAAGAGCATTCGAACCCATGACCGCTGCGATGTCGGTGCAGCGCTGAAACCATCTGAGCTACTAAGCCAACTGGGAGCCGTTATTGTGTGGATTCTTTTTTCCAGGCTTTATTTCACAACTAATTTAGTTATGTATAAAACTGTGATGATCTTTTATCTTTTTAAAACATTTCAAATGAAGAACCAATCAGAACTCGTAGAAAATACACTTATGCCAGTAGTAAGCTTCATCAATGCGCAATTTGGGTTGCATGCTGCTTCCAGGCCTCTCTATATGAGGCATGCAGCAGCAGCTGTCCTATGCGTCAAGCGTAGGATAATTTGTTTTTGTTTTTGTGTTACTTTTGTTTGAAATCAACGTGCTTTTTTCCATTAAAAATATATCAGACGAAGTAAAGCATAACCAAACCAAAAGAAAATTGTTTTTGAAACTAAACTAAAGACCACCATATCGAAAATTATATATAATCACAGTTCGAGTGCGGCAGGGATATTCTGTACTGAAACAAGTAACAGATCCTTCAGATCAAAGTGACCTTCAAACATTTAAAAGTGTTTAGTAGTGCTGCAATTCTCTGTGGAGTGGAATCTACACTACTACAAGATCAACCTTTGAGGTATGCAATCAGTTATACACAAACTTAAGGAAAACATGAGCTAGACATTTAGTCCATTTGCTGTGAAATTTCTATCGGGATTTACTATTTGTGTGTAGGCAAAATTCAAACAGAGGTACTTTTAGGGATAACAGTCTCGGTACTTTTAGGGATAAGGGATAACTGAAACTCTAACCCCCGCCCTCCCAAACAAGGGCCTCGCTTGTCACGTAACCGGCCTACCGCAAAAGCAGATCTAATACATATCGACCCATTTAATGACTGCAAAATCTGTAAATTGTGTGTATTGTACCTGCATGAATCGAGCCAGCTTGCACAGGCCACTGTCTCTTGTGTGGTACTCAGTGGGGTAGTGAAAGTTAGTAAAAAAGGTCAGCGGAATGCACAGCAGGCACACCATCAGATCAGAGATGGCCAAGTGAAGGAGAAACAGCTGAACAGAGGACTTGGAGGAGTTTTGTGCTCGCCGGCGCAGGGTTGTGACAACTGCTACCACAATGCCGTTACCAACCAGCCCAATGACGAATATGAATCCTTAAAAAAAGAATTGGATTTGTTTGAAAAAGAAAACATTTAATTTTAAGTAGTACATGTGAGAGACAATTATTTCGTAAACAATTTATAAGGGTCCATTTACCTACCTTGTTTGCTAAGTTATACAATTGCTACACAAATATACTTGGACTTTCAGTTTCCGTGAACGACTAGTTCTCCTGCTTTTGCTGATCTACTCGCACCTTCCTAGTTGATATTCTTACTTTTCGAAATTTGAAGGTGAAGGGAGAAAGACAAGTACAAAAAGATAAAATCGGGTGACATGTACATGGAAGCGTCGACAAGAATTGTATGAAATATTTCAGTGTCAGCCACGCGCCCGTTCTCAACTTGAAACCGTCGGTGATCATGTTCCAGGTTAGCTCTCAAAATTTTCTAGACTATAGCTATATTTTTTTCATGTTTGTGTAGCTACTAGTTTCTACGGAATTCCTATGAGCTAACGTTCAAATTTCATGAAGATGCCGAACTCACTTGTAAGAATTTCAGAAAGAAATGAATAAAAGTAACCTTTACTGATAAAAGACAGCACACTAAACTTTGTTCGGAAAGAAATTTGGAAGAGCACTTTAGCTCGTGGTCGCAACGCGGTCAAAATTTTTTCATTTCACTCATAAATGTGCATTTACTCACCGTGCGACTTCATGCAATAACTTCGTGATCAGTGGCCAATTATAAATAAAGTATCGAAGAGGTAAATACAAAGAAAATGAGAAAACTATATTTTAATTGAATTAATAGAGAATACGTCAGTCGAGAAACGCGGAGAAAAATTTGGACATAAACAAACGGGTTTTATTCCAAACAAGGAGATTTAAAAAAAAAAAAAAGGGGGGGGGGGGGGGGGAGTTTCGCTAAACAAAATAAAAACAAGCGATAGTAATGTCGACTGACATTTTGATGACTCCATGTCTGACTTACACAACTTTGAAACTGATGAGATGGAATCTAACGGTATCGAAAAGGTAAATAATATATATATAGCCAAGCCTAAAAGCGGAGCTCTACGATTCGTTTTTAATAGCATTTATATACATGCTACTCTGCTTATTGTATGAACGTAATAACGTTGCAAATTCTTCATCCTGCCTTGAGTTTTATATATAAAGCAAATTTTTTACGCGTTAGCGGAAAATGTTTTGAACCATAAGCTGTTCTTGTTGATCGTGCGAGATCACATTGCTGAATTCCGATGACGTTAGAGAGCGTAAAACATTTGTGGAAGAAAAAATTACGCTCTCTCTTAAATATTTCTCCCGTGGAGACTATTAATGCATTTGTGTAAAGTTTGAAATGCGTACAATAAAGAAAATTTGGCTACCACGTAATGTTTCCACGCGTTGAATTTGGCCCCTCGGATAAAATAAAATATTTGTTTTAAAATTTATTACTTTGTAAATATTCCTCGTACAGAAATATTTATAGTCTCATAATAAACGTTACAAGAAAAGAGATAAAGAAAAAATAATGTTTTGTTATGGTTCGAAATATTTAAACGTTTACTTTAAAATTTGGGCGTACTGTTTACAAATTTGCACTGCGAATGACGAGCACAAAATGTTCAAAACAATTAATGACTCTAGGAATATTTCTCCTAAAGAAATAATTCTAGTCTCTAACTAAAATTTAAGAAAAGAATACAGGAAAAATAATGTTGGATTGTGGCCCGAAATATTTCAGTGAGCGCTTATAATTAAAGGGTGTCAGTTTACAAAACTTATGCGCTGTGAATTGCGAACGAATTACATAAGTCCAGCACAAAATGTTCAAAACAATTCATAACTCTGTGAATATTTCTCTTACAGAAATAATTCTAGTATCTAAGTAAACGTTAACAAACAGAGAATACGGGAAAAATAATGTTTGGCTGTGGCCTGGAATATTTCAGTGAGCGCCTTATTTAAAATTAGAGCGTGTTTACAAAACTTATGCGCTGCGACTAGTTGCGAATGAATTACAGAAGTCCACCACAAAATGTTCCAAACAATTCATAACTCTGTGAATATTTCTCTTACAGAAATAATTCTAGTCTCTTAGTAAACGTTAACAAACGGACAATACAGGAAAACTAATGTTTGGTTGTGGTCCGAAATATTTCAGTGAGCGCTTAAAACTGAGAGTGTGTTTACAAAACTTATGCGCTAAGAATGGCGAATGAATTAGAGCTGATTGGAGAAGTCCAACACAAAATGTTCAAAACAACACATAACTCTGTGAATATTTCTCCTACAGAAGTAATTCAAGTCTATAAGCAAAAGGTTAACAAAAGAAGAATACAGGAAAAATAATGTTTGGTTGTGGTCCGAAATATTTAAACGTTTACTGCGTGTTTACAAATGTGCCCTGCGAATAAATTACACAAGTCCAACACAAAACATAACTCTGTGAATAGCTCTGTGAATGTTCAAAATTAATTTTTCCACGAATATTTGTCGTATGGCAACGATTTAAGTATTTGTGTATAATTTGAAGTATGTTAAATATGGAAAGTTACCGACAGTTGCCTGCAAAAATGCATTTAATTTCTATGCGACTTGCGAGTTGCTTACTCATCCAGCTCACCACATATTTGTTTTCAATTGACATTTCGCCTGTTTATTCGTCGCTCTCGGGGTTCAAATTTGCTTATTAGTCGCCTGCTTTCTCGACATATGTAGTTTGACAACATATTTAACGAATACAAAAAATTAGCGTTCTTCAAAATCCTCGTTTGTTTTCTAAAAGAAGTAAGCCATCCCTCTTCTCGCCGAAAAAACGCGGGTTGCCATATAGGTTGAGTGTGACATTTCACAATGGCTTACATAGACGGGCGGACGTACGTACGTTCGCACGCCGGACGGACAGTGACGTCATAACCAAAATTTTTGGCATACATGGGTTTACCAAAATCTTTTGTCAATGGGGCTAAGTGCGCGCGCCTCCGGCGCGCGGAGCTCCGTTACAAAGAAAATGAGAAAACTATATTTTTATTAAATTAATAGTGAGTACGTCAGTCGAGAAACGCGGAGAAAAATTTGGACATAAACAAACGGGTTTTACTCCAAACAAGGACATTTTTTTAAAAATAAAAGGGGGTTTCGCTAAACAAAATAAAAACAAGCGATAGTAATGTCGACTGACATTTTGATGACTCCATGTCTGACTTACACAACTTTGAAACTGATGAGATGGACGTCAGTCGGAATTGTCATACCAATCCAGAGCTATTAATAAACGTCTTGAAAATTTGATAGTCTGTCCTGTGACACTTCTTTTAGAATTGGTAGCACAGTCGACTCCCGTTAACTCGAACCATCCTTTACTCAAACCAAGATCGATTTCCCCTGGATTTCTGTCATACATTTACTGTAATTTTACCCTCGATAGCTTGATCCTCCGCTAACTCGAAGCAATGTTTGTTTCCTTTCAGGTCATTTTCTATATAATTTTACCCTTGATAACTCGAACCATGTTTGTCAAGACGTGACAGGTCAAAGCAAACAGTACTGTAGTCCAAAACATTGAAGGAGCCGTATGTTGTTTGTCTCTTTTGCATTACACAAAACGCGTCAGTCCAGTTTAGGTTTCGCTGGTTTAGGTACATTTAACTTCAGTGCATGTGTTTTGTTTCACGTTGCGTTTAATACGCTCTGATTTATAATTTACAAATACTGTTCCATTTTCAATCGACTTCTTAAAATATATACGCTGTATGAATAGAAATACACAGTAAACATCGTTTTTTTCCCCTTATTTCCGGTCATTTGTTCTCAACTCCCGATAATTCGAACCTTTTTCAATTTCCGTTGAAGGTTCGAGTTATATGTATATGTAAATGTTGCACGTACGTACATGTTATTTACCGCATTCAACATTCCTTTTTATCTCATTGTTAATTTAATTCTTAATTCACGTCATAGAAGGTATCTGCGGAAGTGTTAACGGCCGATATGGAAAAGTTTCAGTCCCTTTCAACGGTTTTTATCGACAATCAGGATAGGCTTTCGTTTTTTTGCCAGTTTCATTAAAAAAACGAAACCAGGCGTTATTTCTAAGGCTATCAACAAATTTTCTACGAGCAGTGTACGAGTTATATTTCTCGATAAATCGAAAACTTGTACTATACGCATTGGTATTATTATTTGCACGTAAACCGTGAGCCGGCCGGGGCATGATATTTAAATAGGCTGTGAAGCAGAATAAAAAATTCAGTCACTGTCTTTAAAAAAATTTATACAGCTCAATTTAGCGGATTAAACGAACTATATTTTGAGCGGAATAAATGTCAGGTTAGTATCACAAATTTTGACCTTACTAACAGATTTCTTTTGAACCCATGGTTCTCCACAGACTCATGCTCTTCCGCAGATGTTGTAGTTTAAGGTTTTAAATCTCACCTTGGTTAAAAAAAGGAACGCATATTCTGCTGACAGAGAATCTTTCGTTGTTTGTCGACTCTTTAGTGCTTAAAAATTGCTTGCTGATCGTTTTCAGTTATTCAAACAAGCTGATCTGCTTCGTTGACCACTCAGCCAACATGACATTTACATAACGACAGTGTCCGCTACGAATCATTTTGTTAGCTCGGATCACCCGCACTAACTTTGAGGTTGTATAGCAAATGTTGCGTAGTACTGAGTCGTGTGCGATGGGCTTTAGAATTCGCACGGAACACTGGTTAAAGTTTTCACCCTGTTATTGGAACACATTGTCCATATCTAGCTGTCACTTACCTAACAACGCTAGGGCAATGACAAATGCATTACTCTGAACATCCCATGTGGTTTTCAGTACCAATTGTTGCATATTGCTGACTACTCTCGGTTTGACTCCCGCAAGTGTTGAATTAACGCCGCGTTTAAATTTCACCAAAGGTTCTACTTGCAGAGGTTCCTGGACTCTGCCAAAAATTATGAACGCCTTTCCACAGATGTTCAGTCACGTGAGTTTGGTATATTCTCTTTATTGGACTGATGTCTTAATACGGCCTACACCGATTGTGACGGCCGTATCCTGCTGTGCATGTCATGACTTGTTTAAGGGAAGTGGTTAAAACTATTATACTCAAACAGGATCCACCAAACCACTAGCCTCCCACGCAGACGTCCTTAGGTGTTCGTCACGGGGAGGAAACGCGTGACGAACCCTTAAGGACGTCTGCGTGGGAGGCTACCAAGACTGCTTCGTTAGGTTATGTAACTACATTTCTTAAGTTACGTAACTCTGGAGAAAAGGCGTGATTGACATGTACGCAATCTAGTTAAGAAATGTTTAACCAATCGCTGTCCACAGTTCTTTATACACTATTTTAATTATAAGAGGGATGTATTGTCCAGAAGGACAAGGAGCAGTGATAAACTTAGACTCCCGTCTGTAAAATTAGAATGTACGAAAAAAGCCTTTCTTTATCATGGCTGTGTAATTTTTAATTAGAATTTTTAATCAGATTTAGATTTTTAGGTATAAACTTTATATTGCATTTTATAGCTATTTGTATTTGTACTTAATTATCATTATTATTTCTGCCCAATTTAGTTTATTATATAGGCCCTGCATGAATAGCAGTTTTTATCTTGTACAAAAACTGAAGGAGTTAACCTATTGAAATAAAGGTTTCTTATCTTATTTTTCCTCAACCTCAAAAGACGGTGTCTTTATTGCATAGCCACCCCTCTATCCAGTAATAAAAAATGACAATGAGATTCAAACCTCACTTTTCTTGTTTATCTAATAATGCTGACTCTTGTAATCTGAATATTTTTTTGTAAATTTAAATTTTAAAGCCAATAACATTTTGTTGGTAATTTTCATGAGATAGGTGGTGTCTTCGATAACCCCCTACCCCTGACGAGTTCGGTCCTCTTCGAACAAACTTGTTATGACCGGCTCCCTAAGTTGTATTGATTGTTTTAGACGGAAACTGTTTTTCGTCTATTAAAATTGGAATTATTTGGTAAGCTTTGCAACACATTTCCACAAAGACGTTACACACTACACTTAATTTGAGCTGCTACGCAGTTTTAACCGAACGGTCAATTCAGTTATATTAATAATGTTTTTTTTTAGGTCTCCAAACGAGTTGAACCGTAAACTGACAAACAATAGTTGACTTGCTACGTTACGTAATTAATGCACTGTTGCCGTTTATTTTGTTCTATTCTCGCCAACACGGAATCATGTTATTTTTTGTGTGGACTTTCATAAGCTTCCTAGATCCCTGAGTTATGACTTCCTATCTGATATGTTTAATTTGCTGCGATGAATGCAAATAAAAACTGTGAGACGCAACGAGGCAAAATTCAAAATAACTTGACCGGCATTTAATTGCCATCACACAGAAATGTGTGAATTCAAGAGTGTGTAAATGGCTCCCCAAAAGTCACTATCAAATTCTCCAAACCAAAGAAAGCCCGCTGCAAATTTTCAAAAAGCTAAATTGGCCGAGACAGAAGGTTAAAAGTAGCAGGAATGTAGGGTAGAAGTATTGAAGGCCTTAGCGCAACTCCATGAGCTATGAGTAAATAACCATTCCACTCAAAATATGTCTTATGTCAATCTCCAATACCAATAAGTGCAGCTAAGTGATATTGCGGTTATACCAAGCGAGGTCAAAGGGCTAACCTAGACGTTCACTAGCAGATCCTAGCAGTGAAACGACGCTGTTTTGCTCACTTTTCTGCTCGATATAATGAATATACAAGTAAAGCTTGGAACACAACAGATTGTCCAAACCCGATGGCTAGATTTCCAAACTCATCTCTACTCTCCTGTCAATAAAGGAAATGGCATTCTCTTAATGGACAATTTCGCAAACTTTCATGAATGTATTGTCCATAGTCTTCCACGAATAAGGTGAGCAACACGCACGAAGGTTGTGCTCTTTATTTAGCTTTCGTTGTAGTATGCTGTTTTGTAATTTTATTCAACCTATAATTTCTCTTGTATTTTGGTCGATAGTGTTCATAGTAAAATATAGAAATATTCCTTGGAATTTTTATATTGCTCTCCTTACTTTGTTTCGTCAAGACTTTGTTTCTCCCCTATTCCGTCAGAGTTATCACTTAAATCATTTTCCACTAGCTTTTGAAAAACTTTTATGTAATCAACTGAAACTGTTTTGTAAATTTTACCAAATGGACATATCTACATAATGAAGCTCTTACTATAGCTGACACATCTTGTTCCGCTACCTCGACCGATGTTAAGTGTTAGCCGAGATAGGGCAGTTTAACCAGCAAAGCTTAATAGTCGATACTCTTGACAGAATTATACTTATTTATTGATCGAAATCGCGAAAACGAAAGATTTTTCATGGCTGAGGTTGATTGAAACTGGCAGGAAAGGGTATATTTGCGAGGATAATCTTGTCTAACGATATCGTCCAGTCATACAACACTTGCGGACAGATAATATCTTAAAACCTCCAAAAATGTAAGCAGTGTCTGGGGCGGAAATTACAAGTTTGTAAAAAAATGATTCTTGTGCGATGATTATTCATGCCTAATGTTCCTTGGCGTGACGGCACACATCTTGTGATAACTGGCATGGCGGCTGAGTTGCAATTACATTACCTAGCCATCGCAATGGCGATTCGTAGGTTCTAAAAATATAAATTAACATCATTCAAGATATGATATGCCTAGTAGGCGGCTTAAAGTTATTAAACGCTCCACCAAATAATAGCCTAATGTCCGCTGTTAGACTGTTCACAGTCCCCCCATTTTTCCGTGGGATTCTCGAGACTCGCACGCTTCGATGGAGCTGCCGCTTTCTTGATTTGTAAAAGCGAGCGCGATCTGGGGAGAGTGTCTAAACCACCGAGGGGAGCGGGAGTGGGGGTTAGTTGACACTCTCTCCAGATTGGGCTCGCTTTTACAAACCAGGGTGGCGGTAGCTCCATCGAAGCGTACCAGTCTCGAGAATCCCACGGAAATATAGGGGGACTGCAAACAGTCTAGTCGCCTGTTGGCCACGGATTCTTTTCAATAACGAAACAGGCTATTTCATGTTTGCCGTCTAGGTGAGAACTACGTGAGTATTTCTTTCTTTTTTTTTTCTCTATAAATATAAATAGTTAATTGTTGAAAACAAGTACTCCAATAATTTTCCCAGCAACTCTTACTAGGGCAAATTAAGTTTCATGTTTAAAAATCCTTCATAACTCACTCCTTACCGCACTTTTCTTCATAAACCCACCACAGTAAGTCACAAAACAGCTTCCTCGTTTGTCGTTTCACGTAAACCCGGTGCTAAATCTCTGTAATATTCATGTCGAAGGTCAAAAAGTAACTATATGTTTGCATACTTTTTCAAATAACTTTGGAAGAGGTTGTGGAGGCAATATCAATTTTTTTTAATTTAGTCTAGTTTAGCAAACAAGAGTACTTTCCTGTGGAGCAATGGCAAGACATGCTTCTTTCCCAAAGATATATTTCCGGGTAGGTAAACAATTCAGGCATGCTTTTCAGGCATGCTTTTCACCCGGCCGAAAAGACTTCCGACCCGAAAAAAACGTTTTTACATGCAGAAAATTTATAAAAAAAAAATTCAATTTTTGATAATTTTGAAAGCAAATACATTTTAAACCAAGAAACTCGTTGAGTTAGTTTGTACAAAAACAACTAGTAATATGTATAAAAGGGATACCAAAAATACTTTTCGGCCCTGAAAGCTCTTTGGTGGTTTTGAAAGACGTATGCAATGCCCGTAGGGTAGGAGGGAGGGTGGTGAGGGGGGAGGGGGCATCCAAACCTCCCCATCGCCTGAAAAGGTCCTGTCTATGAGTGATAGATTGTTAGAATGTCAGAGGTTTGGTCAAATAATTTGGTATTGCCTGGTTACTGATGTCGATTTTACCTTTTTGATTGTATCAGTCGACAACACATTTGCTAAAGCACCAGCTCTAAGAATTCTAAGGCGGGACATTTACATCCAAGTCTTGTTGATATGTACTTTACATGACGCTGAAGGAAGGAAATTAAAATAAAAATTTCTGAGCCACGCAACAGCCTTTATACTATTTACTATTATTATTATTATTAGTATTTAATCGCCAAAACAAATTTGCTTTAAAACTGATACCCCGTTTCAGTAACGCTCTAATGCATTGCACTGTGTACACCGCTGTCTAACTAACAACCAAATGTTCCAGCAACACCTATCTGATTCAATCCTGTCAAAACCAACCTTAGGGCCTGGCATTCCACCGGCCAAGCCTGACACGTATAATCTCAATTTACGATCTGGTATTTATATTTTTAACACATTTTTGGGCTTGCATTGTGAAAGTATTTGTAATACAAGCAATGTTGTTTGGGAGCCGAAAGGCTAACTCCGTTATATTCCGGTTTGCAGGGGATGGCGGATTGTCGCCTCTTGCAGCAGTTTGTTGAGATATTCTTGTTTTTCTTCCCATTATTTCAAGGAAATTTTTTTTCAAAGAATTAAAAGATTTTCCTCCAATATTGAAATAGTAAATAAATGGATTGCACATTGAGTTGGCTAAGCCTAAACCATAGGTAATAAGTCGTGCTGCGTCCATGGGGTTCGGATATTCCTTCAGATGTCTCTCCAAGATTCCATGGTAGACAGCAAACGGCAGCCAGCAAGTTACGAAGCAAATGACAACAATCAGCAACACACGAAGAACTCTTTTCCTTGATCGCTCCAAGAGTTGGGAATTTCTGATTGAAGGGTTAGATTCGGAGGTCACAGAGGCAGCAAGTCTCATATTTCTGGTCCATACAACTCTTATTACACGATAGTATGACACCATCATTATTGCTAAGGGAATTACGAAACCAAGTAAAAGTGAGGCAACCAGATAGATCTTCCTTGACAATGTATTCCCCTGCGTAGTGCTGCAGTAGTACACTGTATTGTTATTAAAATTAATAGGAATCACAACAGCTGAGTGGAATACAGGAAGGTTTTGAGTTGTACCGTACACCCAGGCAAAGAAGATTAACCAAGCTGGTTTCAGATACCATGATCTTTGGCTGCATGTGAATTCTTGCTTCACAAATGTCATGTAGCGATCGATACTTATTGCTGTCAACAGACTCACGGAAAGTACCGGACCAAGATGCTGAAGAAGAAAGAAAGTAAGGAAATAATTCAGTCAAAAGTACTA
This sequence comes from Pavona decussata, assembly GCF_977016875.1. Taxonomy (NCBI): domain Eukaryota; kingdom Metazoa; phylum Cnidaria; class Anthozoa; order Scleractinia; family Agariciidae; genus Pavona; species Pavona decussata. The sequence goes on from NW_028145599.1 coordinate 2,674,150, forward strand.
ATTCATTCCACGAAATTGTAATGATATAATTCAAAGTACTCAATATTGATCAGCATGATATGATACTGTTCGTGACCGAGATGTGCCTTCGTTATGGGTATACGTTTGCACAGGCAGTAAAATAAGCTAAAGTAAATAACTATCAAAGTTACATTTAACTTTTAATCAACAGAAAACAAATGAAAAACAAACAAGCAAAAAGACATTGCTTGTTGAGTTTTACTTTATGTTTACGTTTAACTTAACTGTTTACATCCCAGTTTATTTAACTTATGAAGCTGACTGTAAGGGGTTTTTGGGGATAAGGGATAACTGGCAAAATAATTTTTTAGGGAGAAGAGATGAATGGGTTAGTTTAGGGATAATTGATAATAAGTTGGAATTCCTCGCTTAGTTATAGTGGATGTGTAGTTGGCTTCCCCAAGCTAATCTTAAATAATCCAAATAAAACATAACAGGTTAAAAATCCCAATTGGCATAATTTACTCATGCTTTTGCTGTTTTTGTTGTTGTTGTTGTTGTTTTTTTTTCTCACTTTTGTTGATGATTTACAGCATCCGTATTCACCCTCGGTCGGTTATCCGTCGTCACCTGTTCAGTAACACAAAAAATATGCTCCCATGCAGGGTTCTCCCAACTCACTCAGTAGCGAATGTGAGCGGGAACATTCAATGAACCCTACATGGCAAAATTTCGAAAAGTATCATTTCTTTGGAAAATTAAAAATGGCATAGTTAAGAAGGGAAGCTATGGATTCGTGAAATGTTCCTGAGAGATTTTGGGGAAGGTTTTAGGAGCGAAGAGCTATCCTGGAGACATGTCTAATGATAAGGAAAGTAACTGAGATCGGCTGCTTGAAAATGAAAGCGAAGAATCGAGGTTAATTGTGAAGTTAACATTAGTTGCTTAAGCAGCTTAAGGTAGAAATGCATGCATGCATTTGCTGTCCAAAACCCTGGCAAATTGCAGTGAAATTATATTTAGTATTGCTAACTTGTATTTGTTACTTAGGCGTGAGTCGCAATTTTGCATTAACGAGGTATATTTGTATTATTTTTTGCGCGCTGTTTGGTGAATGGGACGATGTTTATCCCAATGTCTGGAATTTGTCATATTTTCTAGAACTGTAATATTAGTCTATCATCATGGTTGGCTTTCACATGTTTAGCTAACTTGCATACATTTGTCAATTTGACGAAATTTTGCCAACTTTTTTCACATTTACCAAAATTGTCTAATCCGCCAACATGGTTGGCCTCCTTGTGTTTAGCTCATTTGCATTGATTTGGCAATTTGAGGAAATTTCGCCAAATTCGTCACATTCGCCAAAATCGTCAAATCCGCCAACATGACAGGCTTCCCTGTTTAGCTTATTTGCATTTATTTGTGAATTTGACAAAATCTGGCCAAATTCATCACCGTTATGACTGTGGCACGATTTCGTCTAAATTGCCAAATTCGCCATTGCCTGCATTTCTGGACATTAGTGCATTTTTGTGCTACAAAGACTGGTACTGAGGCAACAGAGGAGAAAAGAGAAGAGTTGAACATTAGAATGTGACGTCATGCATTCCACAAGTTTTAACTAGATCTGGGAGACGATCAGCCAAAAGCTAAAACTGCTCTGATTTTGTCATCTACTTACGTTCACTAACACCAAAAGCAAATTTTCCTCTGTATCCAACTGCAATGGAGAGCAAAAATTTTCAAATGAAATAGAATATACATATGAAAATTCATATGTGTAAACTGTGGAATAAAGATCAAATAAATGAAAGATTATCACCCGTTCTATACACAACTCAAGTAGTTGTGAAAATAAAGCCTGAAAGAGCATTCACTCTTGAGCGTGAATCGAAGCCATGACCTCTGCGATACCTGTGCAGCGATAAAACCACCTGAGCGTCTAACCCAACTGGGAGCAGTTATTGAGTGGATTCTTTTTCCCAGGCTTTATTTTCACAACTAATTTAGTTGTGTATATAACTGCGGTGATCTTTCAAAATTTAAACAGAGATACTTTTAGGGAGAACAGTCTTGGTATTTTTACGGATAAGGGATAACTGTTCTCAGAATTAGAGGGACAAGGAATAGCTGAACCTCCAGCCCCCCTCCCCAACAGGGCCTCGCTTGTCACCTAACCGGACTACCGCAAAAAAATAAATTGCATATCGACTCATTTCATGACTTTAAATGCTGTATATTGTGTGTATTGTACCTGCATGAAACGCGCCAACTTGCACAGGCCACTGTCTCTTGTGTGGTACTCAGTGGGGTAGTGATAGTTAATGAAGAAGGTCAGCGGAATGCACAGCAGGCACACCATCAGATCAGAGATGGCCAAGTGAAGAAGAAACAGCTGAACAGAAGATTTCTGACCTCGCTGGCGCAAGGCTGTGACAACTGCTACCACAATGCCGTTACCAACCAGCCCAATGACGAAGATTAATCCTTAAAAGAGAATAGGATTTGTTTGAAAAAGAAAACATTTAATTTTAAGGGATACATGTGAGATAATTATTTCGTTAACAATTGTTAAAGTCCATTTACCTATTACGTTGCTAAATTACACGGTTGCTACACAAGTTCAATTTGACTTTCAGTTTCAGTGACCGACTACTTTGCGCGCTTTGGCTGATCTACTCGCACCTTCCTACTTGATATTCTTAGTTTTCGAAATTTGAAGGTGAAAGAGAGGTGGAGCACAAAAAGATAAAATCGAGGTGACAAGTATGGAAGCAGTGACAAGAATTTTGTGAAATATTTCAGTGTAAGCCGCGCGCCCGTTCGCAAGTTGAAACCGCCGGTGTTTTCTAGTTCGGCCCTCAAAATTTTCTAGACTGACGATGCCTTAAGCCGCCCAATTTTAAATAGAAAGTCATTAATGATACCACCTCTTTGTGTTGTGGAGAGGCAGCCAGGTTCGAAAGCGCAATTAAGTGCGGAGATCAAGAGGGAGGAGATATCTTCCAGAAAACTTTGTAAAATTCGGCTGGGAGACCGTCTGAATCATGCTTTTTACAGCTTCGGCACATTCCTTTTCACACAAAGGACCTACGCAGCTCTCTTGTTCCTTGATCCCCAACACAGTTCCGTTAACTTGTTGAAAGAAAGTTAACTGGGGGCCGTCATCTTCCTTGGAAGTATAAAGACTTGTAGAAAGATTCACACACATTCGGATAAAATTGCTACGTCGGAAGTGACAAAGTCAGTGTCGTTAATTTTCAATTGACTTATCAAATTTCTTGTTTAAAATGTCGACATTCAAGGTTTAAAAAGTACTTGGTATTCTTTTCCCCTTCATTAAGGATTGCACCTTTGATCCGATATTCTATTATTTTTTCGAGGTCCCTTTTTAGGGTGTTAAATTTTTCTATAACATTCTGGCTTGGAGGTTCACAACTGTTTCCGTTGTCAAGTTGTTTTCCTAATAACGCGATTGACTTCACTAGATCCTCTTCTCTGTTCATTTTTTCTGGTTATTTTGATGGTGCAAAAGAAATTGATTTCTCTCTCATGTTGAGTTTTACCATTTTACAAAGTAAGATAGGGTTGACCGTCTTATCATTTTCATATTCGCTTACAGTACTTTTTATTGTCGCCTTGATTTTACCTAGGTAGCTAGTTTCTGATAGTAACGAAGTATTCAGCTTCCAAAAGCCATTTCCTCTGGCGGTTTGAATGTAAAGATAAACTTAGAGTAATCATGAATGATCAGTTTTGAACCCTGGGATAATGTCTGCCTGAGCAATGTTGCAATATTGCTTCCAGATTTGACCAGAATTCTCCATATGTCGGACAAATCAAGGCTTTCACAGAAACCTTGAACTACTTTCAAGGCGTCCTTATTTGTTCTTGGAAGGTCACCTTTCTTGTCTTTAACTAAGTCAAGGCTAGATTAAAATCACCTCCGATTATAATTTCTTCACAGTCGGAAAGCTGGATAAGTGACTAAAAACAGCCTGAAAGAAATCTGGGTCGTCCTCGTTAAGTGGATATACATTAGCTAGAGTTAGAAGTTTACAGTTTGTTTTGATATCACATATTACGAAATGGCCATTCGAATCAACAAAAACCTTTAGAATCTTCAAGTTGAAATTGTTATTAAAAAGAATACCGACTCCCGCTTTGTTGCTGGAGCAGCAACTAAAGTGCGTTTTGTAACCCCATTCGCTAGTCCATACCTCCGTTGTGTTTTCAGTACAATGGGCCTCTTGCAGCATATACAGTATATATACGCTAACACTTTAAGAGTACGTCTTGACGCCACGATTTCTCAGACCCCGTCCACACGTATCCGGATATTTTTGAATCCGCAACAATGTTATCGGATTCAAAAGTTTCCACTCTGGAGAGCGGATTCAAAAATTTCCGGATTTGCTTGCGAATTCGCCGGATGCGTATGGACGATAGCCGTATCCGGAAAGAAAAAGTTGCGGATTCAAAAATATCCGGATACGTGTGGACGGGGCCTCAGTCAAAGTCCCCCGGTCAAAATTTGTTCACTTCGCTCATAAATGTGAATTGTTCACCATGCCACTTCATGCAACAACAACAAAGTATCGAAAGGTCAGAACAAACAGTACTGAAGTGCGTTTTGTAACCCCAAAACATTGAATTTATTTTGAAGCGCACGTGTATTGTTTGTATTTTTTTTGCATTACACAAAACGTGTCAATCCAGTTTAGGTTTCGCTGGTTTAGGGCACATTAATGTACAGTGCATATGTTTTGTTTCACGTTGCGTTTAATACGCTCTGATTTATAATTTACAAATATTGTTTCCAATTCCGCTCGATTTCTCTATAATTAAATTTGATTAAAATGTATACACTGAATGAATAGAAATACACAATAAACACCGTTTTTTCCTTATTTCCGGTCATTTGTTCTCAACTCCCGATAAACTCGAACCTTTTTCAATTTCCGTTGAAGGTTCGAGATATCAGGAGTCGACTGTATGTAACTGTTGCACGTACATGTTATTTATGCCATTCCACATTCAAGCCCTTTCTATCGCATTGTTAAATTCTTAATTCACGTCATAGAAGGTATCTGCGGAAGGGCTAACTCAGAAGTCAGTGTTGATGATAAACTGGCATCTTTTCATGGTCGACGGAAGCTTCTAATGACGGGGGTTTTCGATAAACAATTTAAAGTAAAAACAAGCGATTATATTATAATATTGACTGACGTTTCGATTACTCCATGTTACCTAATTTTGAAAGTTGCGTAAGTGCGATTATGCGGGTAGTTACATATAGAAAAACGTGCAAAAGTTTTAGTTGCATATAGTTTTTTATGATTAAAATCACAATTTGACATGAGGTAAATAGTTTTACTTTATAGAGTCAGATTGAGTTTTCAGTTTGTGTTGGGAATTGGATTTTTGCCTGACAACACAATGTTTTTCCCGATAAACTCGCGCTTAAATCACTCACTGACTCATGGCAGAATTTTAACAAATATATTTTTCTCTCACGATGTCCCTAATTCGATTACAACACACTCTTCGATTTCTAGAACAAAGATAAAGCAGATTGTACAGTGTGTTCTTTGATTGGCTTAAGTTACTAACGATGACAGGTTCGAGGCCTATCCCTTTCCGGTCAACTAAACAATCAATTCTTAACGTATTAAAAATGTTTTGATTGCGTAAACACACGATTTCCGACACCCCCCCCCCCCCCTCCCTCATTTGTCTCGAGAGAGCAAATGTCCACAAAACTTACAACTGTTGGAAAATCAGTCATGATCATCAAATAATTATTATATGTATTGTTCATTGTTCACTGTTCATTGTTCATTCTCGTTTATATCCTGAATGCGGAAACTAGCTGCCGCTGCAGCATCCCTTCTCGGCCTGTAGACTGGTGCGTCTGCGTTCAGGGTCTTCGGTGGGGTCTGGACTGATGTGTCACAGCTTAACTCAAGTGGATACAAATGCTGAATTGGGCGCTCCAGATGTGACTTCCCGGACTTTAGCTTAGCCCCACGAATAGCCCCATCACGGCCGATGATTAGATCTTCCACGACTCCCATCTTCCAGTGTGCCCGGTTCCTCTCTTCTGACTTGATGATAACGACTTCTCCCTTGGATGGATAGGTCATGTCTCCTTTGTGCTTCAGCCGATGTCTCTCCCTCAGTCCGCGAAGGTATTCTCTTGTCCAGCGTGACCAAAGTGTATCCTTGCACTTCCTCAAATACTTAGCTCTCTTCCGCAGGTCATGTTCCTCGATGCGATGAGGCTCTAACTCTGGTAGCATGTTGGGTTGACCATACAGGAAGGAACTCGGGGTCAAGATGGGTAGCTGAATGTCTTCATCCACGTAACTCAGTGGTCTGTTGTTGAGTGCCACTTCTATGTTCAATAGTACCTCTTGAAGTTCAGCCCAGGACAATAGGCCATTTCCAATACACTTGTAAAGAGCTCCCTTGACGAGTCCCACCATTCTCTCGAACTGTCCTCCCCACCACGGTGCACGACTCAAATTGAACTGCCACTTGACCCCTTGGTAGGCGAGGAAATTCTGAAACTTTTCATCTTGCATCTTTTGCTTGATCTACTGGGCGGCACCAACGAAGGTCCTTCCATTGTCTGAATACACCTTTTGCGGTCTTCCGCTTGAAGCGCTTGAAACTCGCGAGGAATTCTTTGGTTTCCAAGTTGGGCAGCAAATCCAAAAACAAAGCACGTGTTACACTACAGGCATACAGCAACACGTATGCCTTTCCTTCTGTCTTCGCGTTCTTACGGTACCTTAACGGTCCCGCGTAATCGACGCCGACGACTTGAAAGGGCGTTTGACCTTCAGTCCGATCCTTTGGGAGGTCTCCTCGAGGAGGGGATGAGAATGCTTGTGCTTGAAATCGCCGACGACCGTGCCAACTCTTCACTATTCTTTTGGTCAATCTTCTTAGGCGCGGAACCCAGTACAGCTCTCGAACCTTTGCCATGGTACTGACAACTTCCCCGTGAAGCGTTCCAAGATGAACTTGTGTTACAAGCTTCTCTGTGAAGCGCTGACTATCGGGCAAATACACTGGAAAATGCCCTTGGATTCTGCCTCGACATTCCAATACGTCGTCTTGGTTTGGTTGTAAATTCAGTTGCTAACAATCTTCTTGATAATGCTTATCCGCTGTGGCTCTCGTCTGGACTCTTCTCACCCAAAAGATTCTCGCTTTGTTAGTCTCTTCAGTGGTCAGCGGTCCCTTAAGTCTTCCTATCTTCTTTGAACGAACGTTGTGGACGAACGGCATTATCCACGCGCAGATTCTCATCGTCTTCCAGTAATTAGACTTCTCAAGAAGGGTGTCTAGCTCATCTGTAGTTACTATCGCCACAGCAAAGACTTCTTGCGTTGCTTTCACTTCTACCATTGATTCTTCTGATGCCTTGGTCACAATATTTGGAGGCCAGTACGCTTTGTTCTTCAACCACTTCGGTCCGTTGCACCAAGAGGGATGATTTAGCACTTCTCCACCACGGCTTCCAAGGACAGCAGGATTTTCTAATGTCCCTACGTGCCGCCAGGTCACTTCTGAATGTGCTTGTATTTTCTCAACTCTGTTGCTCACAAACTGCTTATATGTGCCTGGGGATCTGATCCAGTGCAGGGCAACGGTGCTGTCGAGCCAGCAATACTTTTCCATTACGGGAAATCCATCCAGGGCTGAGGCCACGTTTGCCAAGAGATTCACTGCCATATGTCCAGACACCAATTCTAGCCGAGGGATCGTCAGTCCCTTTTTGGAGAGTCTCGCTCTCGCTGCCACTAATCACTGATTGACGCCTGACTCTTGAACGACTATAGCATACACGGCCGCGGCCACGCCTTTACCACTGGCATCACCAAAGGCGTGCAACTCGATTGATTGAACGTCCTCTTGATATGCTGCTAAGGACCTCGGAACTGTAAGTTGCTCAGGAAGGCGCTCCTCCCAACGGATCCAACTCTGCATCAACTCTCTTGGTAGCTTTGCATCCCAGTTTAGCTTGGCGTCACACACGTCACGGTAGAGGAGCTTACCCCCCTACGAGATAGGAGAGGCAAGTCCCAGTGGGTCATAGATCTTCGCCACTTTGCTTAAAATTCCCCGCTTGCTAGCATCAGCCTTCTCTTGTGGAAAACTCACGCCGACAGTGTCGTTTTCTTTCTCCCATGGCAAACCAAGCAGGGTAGCTCCTTGTCTTGCGGGTACGTTTAACTGCTCCTTTGCGTACGTTCCTTCCTCGATCAAGACTGGTTCTGACGCGGCTGATTCCAACTCTTTCACATTCGAATGCCATTTATGCAACTCGAAGGTACCCTTCGCGAATACGTTCTGGGCAGCTGATTTGATTTCCTTTGTCTTTCCACTTGTTGGGCCACCACTGATAAGGTCGTCTACGTATAAGCGCTGACAATGTCTGGGTAGTCTTGTCTGCACCTCCCAACAGGTGTTGAATTACGCCTCCCAGGAGGAACGGCGATGATGTGAGACCGAAAAAGGGCTCTAGTAAACCTCAGCGTCTCCACTGTTTGACTGCTTGGGTCCTTCAACCAGTGAAATCGTAGCGCATCACGGTGTCTCCTGTCACTGCAACTGGATGAAATCGAGAACGAACTAGGACACTCCAGAGCTTGTTTTAAAGAGGTGGACCAGGATTTAAACACTCATTTAGTGAGGGTGCACTGGAGTAGGCCCGTGCTGACGTGTCATACACTACACGAAGCTTGGTGGTTTCTGCTGTGTCACGTACCACTGCTTTGTGGGGAATGTAAAATTCATGCTGCCCAGTTGCAGGTCCGCTGACTCTCTCGACTATTCCGGTCTTGATTTGCTCTTGGATCACTTGATCGTAACGCTCTATCATTCCTTGGCTGCGTAGCTTCTTAACAACGCCGGTTAACCTGCGAAGACTTCCTGCTTCGTTGCTTGGTAGAGGTGGGTGGGTCCCCTTCCATGGAAGGCCAGTTTCGTACCAACCCTCTTCGTCTCGTCTAAGTTGCTCCTTAAACTCGGAATACACTTCGTCTTGGTTACCAGTTGCACAATCCGCGAGTCCAAGTACGTCCAGTCTGCACAAGTTGTCGTAATCTACCGTTGATGTTTGAGTCAGGAACATTGGAGGCAGATCCACTTCCTTGCCTGGTGAAAAATGGTCCATCCAAACTTGTTTTTTTCGGCGATAGGCTCGTTCGCGGCTCCAATAAGAGGTGCTGTCTCAGTCTTGATCTTGGTATAGTCACACACCCCCAAGATAAGGTGCACTGGAAGGAATTCCTTCGTGTCCATGTCGTCCATCTTCACTCCCTTTAAGTGGTCGTACCTTTCCAGGACCTGTTGGTAGCGAGGGTTTCCAGAGATAAAAGCTGTTTTATGTTTACCAAGGTCACGTCCGTTTCGAGGAGGAAATCGCCCTTCAGTGAACTTATCTGGACCTTGACGATCTCTACGGGCTTAGTAGCCACTCCCATCATCATTTCGATCTGTCTTACTTCTCGCTGATGAGGACGGATCTTTAGGCGATCAAGTAATGCTGCTGAAGCGTACGAACTCCCGGCACCGGTGTCTAGCAACGCACGACACTTAACTCCCAGCACTTCCACTACTACGACCGGATAAATCACAGTTGGTCTTTCCATTGTAGTCGCTGTCATTAGCTGGTTACTAACGCTGTTGCAGATGGACGTGTGATGTCTTCTATGACAAATCTGGCACAAGGAACGGCTCTTGCAATCATCAGCTCTGTGTTCGCTTCCGGTACAATTAAAACAAAGGCGATTGTTGCTAAGTACTTTCTTGCGATTGTCGACGGTGACAACCGTTTTGCATTCAACCGATCTGTGATCTTGTTTTCCGCAATAAACGCATCCCCGATTCCTGCCATCTCTCTCCTGTTGGATTTGAAAATTCTTGTCACGCCAGGGCTTGTCACTTTGCTTTGATTGGAACGGGGTTCTTTCTGTCCATTTCCGGAGTTCATCCACTAACTTTGGGAAATTCCATTCTCGCCTCAAGAATCGCCTGTTCGCAGAAGATCTCCTCTTATCCCTGGTAGCTTGTCGATAGTCATCCGCACGTATCCATTCACCTCTCGCAGTTTTCCCATTGTTTCCAACGACTGCACGTTGAAAAGAAGCTTCTCGTAGAAATCATGGATTCTGGCTCGCTGTGTTCCACTAATTGTAGGCAAAGACATGATGTTTTCCACGTACGCGTTCACGACCTCGCTTGTTTGGCCATACTTTCTTGACAGGATGTTCTTCGCACGCTCGTATCCCTCTGATGAAAAGGGCAAGCCGTCAATTTCTGTTCGTATCTTGGGGTGTACGAGTTCCTTTAAGTAGGAGTACTTCGTCACACCAGCTATTTCTGCCTTGTCGATCTCGGTTTCAAACTGACTCCAGAACCGGGGCCAATCCGTTAAATCGCCTCAAAACTTTGTAATTACAAGCTTAGGAAGCTTGGCGGTCTTCACGGCTTGAGTCGAGGTCGGTTCCGTGGTCTTCGCTTGCTTTGTCTCCTCGATTTTCTTCTCATATGTTAATCTCATCTCCAGTTGCGTACGTTCAAACTCAAGCTGTTTTTGTCGATCTCGCTCTGCCAGCTCCTCTTCGCTTTCCTTCGCTTGCATCCTTGTCTTGTAATTCATTTGAACTAGTCTATCCGATAAATGCGTGATCTCCTCGTCAGCAGTTTCTTGTTGTGCTTCAACTCCGGCGCTCCATTCTGTTAGCTCGTCAACCTGAACGCCACTCTCCAGTTTCGCTTGTTCGATTTTCGTTTTTACACTTTCGACCTTCTTAACGATTGCTCGCAAAACATCCCGATGCCGTTCTATTCCTTCCCTGTTCGCTTTCTCGACGATTGCTTTGGTCTTCCCTTGAGTAAACTTTAGTAGTTTTAGTTGCACGTCCAACTCCGAGGTCAACGCCTCCATCGTTGTCACGGTGTTGTTTGAGCTTCTTGGCTGATTTTCTCTTTATGTTTCGTTGTTTTCCGCTCATTGTCCCGTCGGAGGTGCCACTTTGTGTTGGGAATTGGATTTTTGCCTGACAACACAATGTTTTTCCCGATAAACTCGCGCTTAAATCACTCACTGAATCACGATAGAATTTTAACAAATATATTTTTTTCTCACGATGTCCCTAATTCGATTACAACACACTCTTCGATTTCTAGGACAAAGATAAAGCAGATTGTACAATGTGTTCTTTGATTGGCTGAAGTTACTAAAGATGACAGGTTCGAGGCCTATCCCTTTCCGGTCAACTAAACAATCAATTCTTAACGTATTAAAAATGTTTTGATTGCGCAAACACACGATTTCCGACATGGGTTTCTTGTCTCTAATGAAAAAGCATTTCGTAGATTAGATAATCAAGCTCTCCACGCCATTTCTTTAGAATGGTGAATTGTTCGCGCTGATTATAAATCGTTTGATTTTGTATATATGTCCCGTAAGTGTTTCCATAGTCTCCATTAACTATGGTGTTTCCCAATAGCAGAATGCTTGTGTTCATTAATGTACTGAAAAAGGTGTCGGCGTGTAGCCCACATAATCTGCATCACACAAACAATCCATTATGATTAATGAGAGGTGTCTTCGCTTCTGTCACTTTGATCTCATCAGCAACTGAATTTTCTTGCTTGTAACACTGGGTGTAGCTCACTGTTGATTTTCTTTCCAAGATCGGAGAGCTGTCTTCGTACAACGTCGGCTGACGTTCAACATTATTATCAACTTAAGCTTATCGCTAAATCAGTAAACAGCACCACAGTGATATCATGAATAAGACTGTTGTATGGACCGTACACAAACAAAATTATGTACTTCTAATGCTAGGTGTATACCGATCAAAATCAGCAGCAACTATTTCATTAAAACGGTTCATGTAGAAAAGTTTCAGTCCCTTTTTAACAGTTCGCCGACTCCAGTAAACGTTCATTTCGAATTCGGTTCTGGATAAAAATAACTTTCTTTTTCCATTTGTTGCCTACTTTCAGTTCATTACGAAAATCACGCATTATATCAAAGCCCATCAACAAATTTTATCGGCTCCGAAAAGTGTGTGAGTTTATTTGTCGATAGGCTGTGAAGCAGAATAAAGAATTCAGTCACCGTCTTCAAGAAATCTTATACACAGCTCGTCTTAGCGGATTAAACGGAATAAACATCAGGTTAGTACCACAAATTTTGACCTTACTAAATAATTTCCTTTGAACCTGCGGTTCCAAACCTCAGGCTCTTCCGCACATTTGTGTTGTAGTTTAGAGTTTTTAATTCTCACCGGCTTAAAATCACGGAACGCATAGTTCTGCTAGCAGAGAATCTTTCGTTGTGTTTGTTGACTCTTTAGTACTCAAAAATTGCTTGCTGATGGTTTTCAGTTATTCAAACAAGCTGATCTGCTTCGTTGAACACTCAGCCAACATGACATTTACATAACGACAGTGTCCGCTACGAATCATTTGTTAGGTCAGATACACTAACTTTGAGGTTGTATAGCAAATGTTGCGTATTACTGAGTCGTGTGCGTTGGGCTTTAGAATTCGCGCGGAACACTGGTTAAAGTTTTCAACCTGTTATTGGAACACATTGTCCATATCTAGCTGTCACTTACCAAACAACGCTAGAGCAATGACAAATGCATTACTCTGAACATCCCATGTGGTTTTCTGTACCAATTGTTGCATATTGCCAGCTACTCTCGGTTTGACTCCCGCAAGTGATGAATTAACGCCGCGTTTAAATTTCACCAAAAGTGGAACTTGCAGAGGTTCCTGGACTCTTTCAAAATTGATGATCAGCTTTCAACAGATGTTCAGTTACGTGATTTCGGTATTTTTGTTTTATTAGACTGACGTCATAAAACGGCCTACACCGATTGTGACGACCGGATTCTGCTTTGCATGTCATAACTTCTTTAAGGGAAGTGGTTAACACGATTATACTCAAACAGGACCCACCAAACCACAAAATAGATGGTGGTCTCTGCCTGCACCCCGCTTCCTTAACCTCAAAAGAACATGTTTTTATAGCATAGCCACCCCTCTATCCAGCAGTGAAAAATGACAATGAGATTCAAACCTCACTTTTCTTGCTATTTAGCAATGCTGAATCTTGCTAGCTAAATATTTCTTTTTCAATTCAAATTTTAAAGCCAATAACATTTTGTTGGTAATGTTCATGAGATAGGTGGTTTCTTCGATAACCCCCTAGCCCTGACAAGGTGGGTCCTCTTCGAACAAACTTGTTATGAACAGTTCCTAAAGTTGTATTCATTGTCTTAGAAACTGTTTTTCGTCTATTAAAATTGGAATTATTTGGTAAGCTTTGCAACACATTTCCACAAAGACGTTACACACTACACTTGATGTTAGCCGCTACGCAGGTTTAACCGAACGGTTAATTCAGTTATATTAACTAGGAATACGTGACTCGCAAAACCTCGCGAAGCTGGGGCAGGGTGGAAAGCCCTCTTTCGTGTTGTAGCATCAGATGAGGAGATTAAAAGGTTTCTGAACATAGCAACTATTTTGATGAGCATGGTCGTTTCGTAGTTCCACAGGCTAGTTTGCGGTTAAAAATCTATTTCTGACGCGATGAAATGTACAACGGGCGTGCAGCGCTGTCGTGTTCGATGAATTTATTTCCCACGGAAAATTATTTTACCGCGGCCACAAAACGTGTAATTTCTTCAATGCAATCTTACAAAAAAAAAGATTTCTAAAAGAAAGGGAAAAGATTCTGGACAGATAGTTCTGTATCCAGTGAATATTGATGAACATTGCAGTTGAAATTTGATCATGCACGCATATTTTTTCCGATGTATGCAAATTTTTTGCAAACGACGCTAGACAGTCTGACGTCATTCATACTTTGTTTTTCACCGTTGCTAGGCAACATTGCGGACACCTTCAACTAAATATATATACAAACATACATACATATATATAAATATATTTTTCGCTCGAATTCGCGCGGCTTAGCTCCACTCGGGCCGGCTTGGCCCGACAAATTTATTAACCTCGCTACGCTCGGGCCTTCGGCCCTTGCTTCGCGAGGAATAATGTTTTTTTTTTGGGTCTCCAAACGAGTTGAACCGTAAACTGACAAACAATAGTTGACTTGCTACGTTACGTAATTAATGCACTGTTGCCGTTTATTTTGTTCTATTCTCGCCCACACGGAATCATGTTATTTTTTATGTGGACCTTCATAAGTTTCTAGATCCCTGAGTTATGACTTCCTATGTGATATGTTTAATTTGCTGCGATGAATGCAAATAAAAACTGTGAGACGCAACGAGGCAAAATTCAAAATAACTTGACCGGCATTTAATTGCCATCACACACAGAAATGTGTGAATTCAAGAGTGTGTAAATGACTCCCCAAAAGTCACTATCAAATTCTCCAAACCAGAGAGAGCCCGCTGCAAATTTTTAAAAACTTAAATTGGCCGAGACAGAAGGTTAAAGGAGGGTCTGGATGGGGGTGCCTCGAAAACACTAAACACTAATATTTTTCCTTTTATAACATCAAACAGTTAAATTTTAGGCCCTTAAACATCTGACACTAAAAAATTCACTGTAACACTAAATTTGATTCAAATGTAAGCGGAAATTGCTTAAAAACACTCGATATGGAATAATATCTACAATTAATTTGCATACTGTGTCATTTTCATAACAATTTTGTGTTTGTTCATTGTTTATGTTTCTATCATGGAAAATCATGGAAGTCTTTTTCTCAGCAGAAGGGTACATTATGCTCGACAATGAAAATTTTCCTCTGTCGTTATTACACTTTTGTTATCTTTCATTTCAATTTTTTTATCCCTACTTTTTATCCCTACACCCGCGACTAACGAAAAACAAATGCAACTGCAACTTTTGCGTGACTTTGAGAATTTCGCGAGAAGAATGAGACTAAGATATATTTTTCACGGGCAGGATAAAGAACCACATCCGTTCCACGTCAAACCGACAATACAACGGTCAGTTGCCCTAGAGAGTTGCCTTCTCTATGAAACTTTTATTGATCTTTAGTGCTTGAAATCACTGTTCTAACATCTTTTAACACTTAACAGTTAACTTTTTTAAAACGCTAAACATTAAAATTTTACAAATTTTAACACTAAACATTAAAATAAAACGCCAAATAACACTTAACACTAAACCCCATCCAGACCCTCTTAAAGGTAGCAGGAATGTAGGGTAGAAGTATAATAGGCCTTAGCGCAACTCCGTGAGCCATGAGTATATAACCATTCCACTCAAAATATTGCGCCGATCAAATCGAAACTTCAACATCCCCCCCCCTCCGGGCAATCCCCGGGCATTTGACTATTTTCTGTGCCCGGGAGTGGGGAATTTGACGGGTAAGGCCTTCGCGGGGATGGGGAATTTGACCTTGCCTGGGTGGGGTGGGGAAAATTGAACCAGAAGTGTCAGGTTTCAAATCGCTTTTTTTTGGGGGGGGGGGGGGGGGGGGCGCCGAAGTCGCTAACAGCTATAAACACGTGTTTGGACGAGATGGAAGAGTTTAAAGGAAGAGATACAGCATTACAAAAAAAAAAGCTTACAAAAATTTGTCTTCAAAAGTGAGAGTGCTTAAATATTAATTATTTTTATAGATTGTATATAAACGATGTAGACTTTTTATACAATGAGTCAAGTCAAGCTGCGGCTTTGTCCCGCAGTGAATAGTGAAAGAAATAAACACTGTCGAATGAAAAACCGCTTTGGCTTAAATTGCAGAATATCCTGCCACTCGAACAACATTCTACGTAGCCGGCCAACTAATTAATATGTATTTCTAGTTCTTTAAACGATGTAGTTTTTTATGCAATGAGTCAAGCTGCGCCTTTCTCCCGCATTTGTGTCTGCAGAGGTTTTTTAGAATAGCCATAAAACAGCAAAAAAAAAACATTGTCGAATGAAAAACCGCCGCTTTGGCTTAAACTGCAGAATACACTGCCACTCGAACAGTCTACGTAGCCGGCTAACTCATTTTAACAACTTTTGCCGTGTTTCGGAGTTAAAACAGCTTACACTTGCTGATTGACATTGTCCTGCTTTTAAATAAATTCAATTTCCAATCATTAGTTTCAATGTTAAAGTTGTGGTTTTTGTAGTAACTCATGACAGGAGCCGACAACGATTGTTCTTTAGGAGGGGCATTTGACAGACAAATCCGACGATAAGGTGAGGCATTTGAACACCATTTTGGCCCGAGGGGGCGGGAATTTGAATGATCCAATCTTCAAAAGTTCAAATGCCCGGGTTTTGCCCGGGGGAGGGGGGGGGGGGGATGTTGAAGTTTCGAGTTGACCGGCGCATATGTTTTATGTCAATCTTCAATACCAATAAGTGCAGCTAAGTGATATTGCGCTTATACCAAGCGAGGTCAAAGGGCTAACCTAGACGTTCACTAGCAGACCCTAGTAGAGAAACGACGCCGTTTTGCTCACTCTTCTGCTCGATATAATGAATATACAAGTGAAGCTTGGAACAAAACAGATTCATTTCTCCAAACCCGATGGGTAGATTTCCAAACTCATCTCTACCCTCCTGTCAATAAAGAAAATGGCATTCTCTTGATGGGCCATTTCGCAAACTTTCATGAATGTATTGTCCATGGTCTTCTACGAATAAGGTGAGCAACACGCACGAAGGTTGTGCTCTTTATTTAGCTTTCATTGTAGTATGCTGTTTTGTAATTTTATTCAACCTATAATTTCTCTTGTATTTTGGTCGATAGTGTTCATAGTAAAATATAGAAATATTCCTTGTAATTTCTATATTGCTCTCCTTACTTTGTTTCTTCAAGACTTTGTTTCTCCCCTATTCCGTCAGAGTTATCACTTAAATCATTTTCCACTAGCTTTTGAAAAACGTTTTTGTAATCAACTGAAACTGTTTTGTAAATTTTACCAAATGGACATATATACATAATGAAGCTCTGACTATAGCTGACACATCTTGTTCCGCTACCTCGACCGATGTTAAGTGTTAGCCGAGATGATGATGATGATGGTTTATTTAAATTACACATAATAGCATATAAAATGAAATACAATGTGTTTACAATTAATAAGATAATATATTACAATTGTTCGTAGGGACGGGGATTACAAGAAGTCAATATAAAAAGCTATTTACAATTCCATTTACTATAAGATGCTAAGGAAATAATGAATTAATAATCATATGTGATTCTACGATGTTTTCGCCATTGCAGGAAAAAAAACTCATTCCGAAACGATTTTTTCTATACTTGAAATGGCTATAACTGGCATTGTTCCTAAGATTGTAGGAGTGGCACTCAGAACGCATGTTAGGGAGCAGGCAGTGCAGCTTGCAGTCCGGGTTATCCTTAATTTTCTGCCAAACTCTCTGACACAGGTGCACACGACGATCCTCTAAGCTGGTTATGTTGGCTTGGGCGATAGCAAGAGGGTACTCAAGGCCGGGGAACGCTATTCGCAAGGCCCTCTTCTGAACAGCTTCTAATTGATCGATTAGGAAGCGCGGGAGAGAAGTAGCCCATACAACTGATGAATACTCCAGAATCGAGCGGATTAGCGCTATGTAGACGGTGACTAGGTCCACGGGGGGTACCCCAGCACGCTTCAAGACCCAGAGGATATGTAAGCGTTTGGAAGCTTTAGAAACAATTTCGTTAATGTTATCATTCCATTTCAAGGTGTCGGACAATGTCAGGCCAAGCACTTTGTAAGATTTCACTGACTTGGAGATCACCGGAGGAGCGGGCTTGGTACTGAGAGGACATATTGTCATGATCTTGCATTTTTTAGGGTTAAGGTTCATGTTGTTCTGTAGGGCCCATTGCGAAATGCAGTCGATGTCACTTTGCAAAGATGACGTCTCCCCCAAGCTGACGGTTTCTGATATTGTGACGTCATCAACATACTTCCAATGGTTAGAGTGGAGCGGGGAGCAAGTAGCCAGATCATTGATCATTATCAAGAATAGAATTGGACCCAATTTAGTGCCCTGGGGGACACCAGCATGGGCGGGCAACCACTCTGAAATAGAGTCCAAGAGCTTTACAGCCTGGCGACGACCGCTAAGGAAACTGCATATCCATGAGATTAACCACCCTCTTACACCCAGCTGGATTAGCTTGGTTACCAGGATGGTATGGTCGATGTGATCAAATGCCTTACTGAAATCAAGGAAGCACACTCGAAGGAATTTACCAGGACTATCCAGGGACGATAGCCAGTTGTGCAGCATATCCAAGAGACAGTAAGTGGTGGAGGTGCCCTTGAGGCTGCGGAACTGTTTGGAATCGATCACGTGTTTAACGTCGTCAATTAGTCACTCAACAGAAAAATCTTCTAGCACCTTGGACAGTACTGCAGTCAGGGCGATAGGTCTTAAATCGCAGTCCCCTATGACAGGCTTAACCTTAGGGATAGGAGTAAGGCAAGAATCCTTCCACTGGGTTGGAAACACGCCCGATGACACTGAGCGATCGAGGGCAGTTTAACCAGAAAAGCTTAATAGTCGATACTCTTGACAGAATTATACTTATTTATTGATCGAAATCGTGAAAACGAAAGAACTTTCATGGCTGAGGTTGATTGAAACTGGCAGGAAAGGGTATATTTGCGAGGATAATCTTGTCTAACGATATCGTCCAATCATACAACATTTGCGGACAGATAATATCTTAAAACCTCCAAAAATGTAAGCGGTGTCTGGGGCGGAAATTACAAGTTTGTAAAAAAATGATTCTTGTGCGATGATTATTCATGCCTAATGTTCCTTGGCGTGACGGCACACATCTTGTGATACCTGGCATGGCGGCTGAGTTGCAATTACATTACCTAGCCATCGCCATGGCGATTCGTAGGTTCTAAAAATATAAATTAACATCATTCAAGATATGATATGCCTAGTAGGCGGCTTAAAGTTATTAAACGCTCCACCAAATAATACCCTTATGTCCGCTGTTAGACTGTTCACAGTCCTCCTATTTTTCCGTAAAATTCTCGAGACTCGCACGCTTCGATGGAGCTGCCGCTTTCTTGGTTTGTAAAAGCGAGCGCGATCTGGGGAGAGTGTCTAAACTACCGAGGGGAGCGGGAGTGGGGGTCAGTTGACACTCTCCCCAGATTGCGCTCGCTTTTACAAACCAGGATGGCGGTAGCTCCATCGAAGCGTACCAGTCTCGAGAATCCCACGGAAATATAGGGGGACTGCAAACAGTCTAGTCGCCTGTTGGCCACGGATTCTTTTCAATAACGAAACAGGCTACTTCGCGTTTGCCGTCTAGGTGAGAACTACGTGAGTATTTCTTTCTTTTTTTTTCCCTATAAATATAAGTAGTTAATTGTTGAAAACAAGTACCCCAATAATTTTCCCAGCAACTCATACTAGGGCAAATTAAGTTTCATGTTTAAAAATCCTTCATAACTCACTCCTTACCGCACTTTTCTTCATAAACCCACCACAGTAAGTCACAAAACAGCTTCCTCGAAACTCGCAAAATCAAAGCTTAAGTCAAAAGGTTCACGCTATTTTAATTGAAACGTGAAACGGGAAGTTAACGTTTGCCGTTTCACGTAAACCCGGTGCTAAATATCTGTAATGTTTATGTCGAAGGTCAAAATTAAGTAACTATATGTTTGCATACTTTTTCAAATAACTTTGGAAGAGGTTGTGGAGGCAGTATCAATTTTTTTTTAATTTAGTCTAGTTTAGCAAACAAGAGTACTTTCCTGTGGAGCAATGAAAAGACATGGTTCTTTCCCGAAGATATATTTCCGGGTAAGTAAACAATTCAGGCATGCTTTTCAGGCATGCTTTTCTCCCGGCCGAAAAGACTTCCGACCCGAAAAAAACGTTTTTACATGCACAAAATTCGTTTTTGATAATTTTGAAAGCAAATACATTTTAAACCAAGAAACTCGTTGAGTTAGTTTGTACAAAAACAACTAGTAATATGTATAAAAGGGATACCAAAAATACTTCTCGGCCCTGAAAGCTCTTCGGTGGCTTTGGTCCGGGTATTGCATACCCGTAGGGTATGCAATACCCGTAGGGTAGGAGGGAGGGTGGTGAGGGGGAAGGGGGAGGGGGCGTCCAAACCTGAAAAGGTCCTGTCTATGAGTGATAGATTGTTAGAATGTCAGAGGTTTGGTCAAATAATTTGGTATTGCCTGGTTACTGATGTCGATTTTACCTTTTTGATTGTATCAGTCGACAACACATTTGCTAAAGCACCAGCTCTAAGAATTCTTAGGCGGGACATTTACATCCAAGTCTTGTTAATATGTACTTTACATGACGCTGAAGGAAGGAAATTAAAATAAAAATTTCTGAGCCACGCAACAGCCTTTATACTATTTACTATTATTATTAGTATTTATTTTCACAAAACCATCAGCTCTGGGCGGAATTAATTTACATTAGACCAGGAATACACGAGATATATAATATACTGATAAAATATACAATATATATATCTTTCAGAAGCAATACGCCTTCTCGTTCTCATTCCGAGACGTGATGTGAGATGAGGAGAGATAGATAGTTTATTAATCAAAAACCTTGTAACCACAGGCTGAATTACGTTTGATTTACAATAAAATATATAATGCAATAAAATACAGGGCTAAAAAAAGCTAATATAAAAGGACAAAATATATAATTAAGAGAAAACAATATTACATCATTGCTTTATGGGCATAGTGATAGATAAAACTATTTCGAGTACGGATGGTGTGGAGGCGCCGTGTAGTAAAAGAGTGCTGACTCCTTAAATTGACTTCGCACTCATTCTTGGGAGGCAGTAAGCTATGCAGCTTGTGCGAGGGATTAGACAGGATGGAATTAAAAAGCTTATCACATAAGAACTCGCGGCGGTTGTGTAAGGGAACTAGACTGGTCAAAAGAAGCGCCTCATTGTACGAACAATCTGGATAGATAATACGCAAAGCTCGCCTTTGAAATCTCTCAAGATCTACTGAAAGGTATTGCGGGAGGCTATGGTGATAAACAGGGCATGCGTATTCAGTGACAGGGCTAATACAAGTCAAATAGAAGAGCAAAAGTTCCCCCGACTTGACTTGTGCACGCTTAAGCTGACGCAAAAAATAAGTGTGGCTTTCTACTAAAAAAATTCCTTCTTGTCGTTATTCAGTGGCTGTTTCGAGTTAAAAAGATTGCTTCGGCTATGAGTGCTGTGTTAGGGCCTGAAGCAAGTGGACACGGAGTGGACTTAGAAATCGCCAAACCCGGAATTTGCTTTATAACTGATACCCCGTTTCAGTAACGCTCTAATGCATTGCACTGTGTACACCGCTGTCTGGTAATATTAATGAGTTGAACAAAACTAACAACCAAATGTTCCAGCAGCACCTATCTGATTCGATCCTGTCAAAACCAACCTTCGGGCCTGGAATTCCACCGGCCAAGCCTGACACTTATAATCTCAATTTACAATCTGGTATTTATATTTTTAACACATTTGTGGGCTTGCATTGTGAAAGTATTTGTAATACAAGCAATGTTGTTTGGGAGCCGAACGGCTAACTCCGTTATATTCCGGTTTGCAGGGGATGGCGGATTCTCGCCTCTTGCAGCAGTTTGTGGAGATATTCTTGTTTTTCTTCCCATTATTTCAAGGAAATTGTTTTTCAAAGAATTAAAAGATTTTCCTCCAATATTGAAATAGTAAATAAATGGATTGCACATTGAGTTGGCTAAGCCTAAACCATAGGTAATAAGTCGTGCTGCGTCCATGGGGTTGGGATATTCCTTCAGATGTCTCTCCAAGATTCCATGGTAGACAGCAAACGGCAGCCAGCAAGTTACGAAGCAAATGACAACAATCAGCAACACACGAAGAACTCTTTTCCTTGATCGCTCCAAGAGTTGGGAATTTCTGATTGAAGGGTTAGATTCAGAGGTCACACAAGCAGCAAGTCTCGTATTTCTGGTCCATACAACTCTTATTACACGATAGTATGATACCATCATTATTGCTAGGGGAATTACGAAACCAAGTAAAAGTGAAGCAACCAGATAGATCTTCCTTGACAATGTATTCCCCTGCGTAGTGCTGCAGTAGTACACCGTATTGTTATTAAAATTAATAGAATTCACAACAGCTGAGTGGAATACAGGAAGGTTTTGACTTGTACCGTACACCCAGGCAAAGAAGATCAACCAAGCTGGTTTCAGATACCATGATCTTTGGCTGCATGTGAATTCTTGCTTCACAAATGTCATGTAGCGATCGATACTTATTGCTGTCAACAGACTCACGGAAAGTACCGGACCAAGATGCTGAAGAAGAAAGAAAGTAAGGAAATAATTCAGTCAAAAGTACTAATTCATTCCACGAAATTGTAATGATATAATTCAAAGTACTCAATATTGATCGGCATGATATGATACTGTTCGTGACCGAGATGTGCCTTCGTTATGGGTATACGTTTGCGCGCGCAGTAAAATAAGCTAAAGTAAAGAACTATCAAAGTTACATGTAACTTTTAATCAACAGAAAACAAATGAAAAACAAACCAGCAAAAAGACATGGCTTGTTGAGTTTTACTTTAGGTTTACGTTAACTGTTTACATCCCAGTTTATTTAACTTATGAAGCTGACTGTAAGGGGTTTTTGGGGATAAGGGATAACTAGCAAAATAATTTCATGGAGAAGAGATGAATGGGTTAGTTTAGGGATAATTGATAATAAGTTGGAATTCCTCGCTTAGTTATAGTGGATGTGTACTTGGCTTCCCCAAGCTAATCTTAAATAATCCAAATAAAACATAACAGGTTAAAAATCCCAACTGGCATAATTTACTCATGCTTTTTCTGTTTTTTTTTTTTTTTTTGTTGTTTTTTTCTCACTTTTGTTGATGATTTACAGCACCCGTATTCACCCTCGGTCGGTTATCTGTCGACACCTGTTCAGTAACACAAAAAATATGCGCCCATACAGGGTTCTCCCAATTCACTCAGTAGCGGATGTGAGCGGGAACATTCAATGCACCCTACATGACAAAATTTCGAAAAGTATCATTTCTTTGGAAAATTGAAAATGGCATGGTTAAGAAGGGAAGCTATGGATTCGTGAAATGTTCCTGAGAGATTTTGGGGAAGGTTTTAGGAGCGAAGAGCTATCCTGGAGACATGTCTAATGATAAGGAAAGTAACTGAGATCGGCTGCTTGAAAATGAAAGCGAAGAATCGAGGTTAATTGTGAAGGAAACATTAGTCGCTTAAGCAGCTTAAGGTAGAAACGCATGCATGCTTTTGCTGTCCAAAACCCTGGCAAATTGCAGTGAACTTATATTTAGTATTGCTAACTTGTATTTGTTACTTAGGCGTGAGTCGCAATTTTGCATTAACGAGGTATATTTGTATTATTTTTTGCGCGCTGTTTGGTGAATGGGACGATGTTTATCCCAATGTCTGGAATTTGTCATATTTTCTAGAACTGTAATATTAGTCTATCATCATGGTTGGCTTTCACATGTTTAGCTAACTTGCATACATTTGTCAATTTGACGAAATTTTGCCAACTTTTCTCACATTTACCAAAATTGTCTAATCCGCCAACACGGTTGGCCTCCTTGTGTTTAGCTCATTGGCATTGATTTGGCAATTTGAGGAAATTTCGCTAAATTCGTCACATTCACGAAAATCGTCAAATCCGCCAACATAGCTGGCCTCCATGTGGTTGCTTATTTGCATCCATTTGGCAATTTGACGAAATTTCGCCAAATTCGTCACATTCGCCAAAATCGTCAAATCCGCCAACATGGCAGCTTCCCTGTTTAGCTTATTTGCATTTATTTGTGAATTTGACAAAATCTGGCCAAATTCATCACCGTTATGACTGTGGCACGATTTCGTCTAAATTGCCAAATTCGCCATTGCCTGCATTTCTGGACATTAGTGCATTTTTGTGCTACAAAGACTGGTACTGAGGCGACAGAGGAGGAAAGAGAAGAGTTGAACAGTAGAATGTGACGTCATGCATTCCACCAGTTTTAACTAGATCTGGGAGACGATCAGCCAAAAGCTAAAACTGCTCTGATTTTGTCATCTACTAACGTTCACTAACACCAAAAGCAAATTTTCCTCTGTATCCAACTACAATGGAGAGCAAAAATTTTCAAATGAAATAGAATATACATATGAAAATTCATATGTGTAAACTGTGGAATAAAGATTAAATAAACGAAAGATCATCACCCATTCTATACACAACTCAAGTAGTTGTCAAATTAAAGCCTGAAAGATCATTAACTCTTGAGCGGGAAAAGCCATGACCTCTGCGACACCTGTGCAGCGATAAAACCACCTGAGCGACTAACCCAACTCGGAGCCGTGATTGAGTGGATTCTTTTTCCCAGGCTTTATTTTCACAACTAATTTAGTTGTGTATATAACTGCGGTGGTCTTTCAAAATTTAAACAGAGATACTCTTAGGAATAACAGTCTTGGTATTTTTACGGATAAGGGATAACTGTTCTCAGAATTAGAAGGGACAAGGAATAACTGAACCTCCAGCCCCCCTCCCCAACAGGGCCTCGCTTGTCACCTGACCGGACTACCCCAAAAAAGTCTATTACATATCGACTCATTTCATGACTTTAAATGCTGTATATTGTGTGTATTGTACCTGCATGAATCGGGCCAACTTGCACAGGCCACTGTCTCTTGTGTGGTACTCAGTGGGGTAGTGAAAGTTAGTGAAGAAGGTCAGCGGAATGCACAGCAGGCACACCATCAGATCAGAGATGGCCAAGTGAAGAAGAAACAGCTGAACAGAAGATTTCTGACCTCGGCGGCGCAAGGCTGAGACAACTGCTACCACAATGCCGTTACCAACCAGCCCAATGACGAAGATTAATCCTTAAAAGACAATAGGATTTGTTTGAAAAAGAAAACATTTAATTTTAAGGGACAAATGTGAGATAATTATTTCGTTAACAATTGTTAAGATCCATTTACTTATTACGTTGCTAAATTACACGGTTGCTACACAAGTTCAATTTGACTTTCAGTTTCAGTGACCGACTAGTTTGCGCGCTTTGGCTGATCTACTCGCACCTTCCTACTTGATATTCTTAGTTTTCGAAATTTGAAGGTGAAGTAGAGGTGGAGCACAAAAAGATAAAATCGAGGTGACAAGTATGGAAGCAGCGACAAGAATTTTGTGAAATATTTCAGTGTAAGCCTCGCGCCCGTTCGCAAAATTTGCTAGACTGACGATGCCTTAAGCCGCCCAATTTTAAATAGAAAGTCATTAATGATACCACCTCTTTGTGCTATGGAGAGGCAGCCAGATTCGAAAGCGCAATTAAGTGCGGAGATCAAGAGGGAGGAGATATCTTCCAGAAAACTTTGTAAAATTCGGCTGGGAGACCGTCTGAATCATGCTTTTTACAGCTTCGGCACATTCCTTTTTACCCAAAGGACCTACGCAGCTCTCTTGTTCCTCGATCCCCAACACAATTCCGTTAACTTGTTGAAAGAAAGTTAACTGGGGGCCGTCATCTTCCTTGGAAGTATAAAGACTTGTAGAAAGATTCACACACATTCGGATAAAATTGCTACGTCGGAAGTGACAAAGTCAGTGTCGTTAATTTTCAATTGACTTATCAAATTCCTTGTTTAAAATGTCGATATTTAAGGTTTAAAAATTACTTGGTATTCTTTTCCCCTTCATTAAGGATTGCACCTTTGATCCGATATTCTATAATTTTTTCGAGGTCCCCTTTTAGGGTGTTAAATTTTTCTATAACATTCTGGCTTGGAGGTTCACAAGAACAAACAGTACTAAAGTGCGTTTTGTAACCCCAAAACATTGAATTTATTTTGAAGCAGCCGTGTATTGTTTGTATTTTTTTTCCATGACACAAAACGTGTCAATCCAGTTTAGGTTTCGATGGTTTAGGGCACATTAATCTACAGTGCATATGTTTTGTTTCACGTTGCGTTTAATACGCTCTGATTTATAATTTACAAATATTGTTTCCAATTCCACTCGATTTCTCTATAATTAAATTTGATTAAAATGTATACACTGAATGAATAGAAATACACAATAAACACCGTTTTTTCCTTATTTCCGGTCATTTGTTCTCAACTCCCGATAAACTCGAACCTTTTTCAATTTCCGTTGAAGGTTCGAGATATCGGGAGTCGACTGTATGTAAATGTTGCACGTATATGTTATTTATGCTATTCTTCACGTCATAGAAGGTATCTGCGGAAGTGCTAACTCAGAAGTCAGTGTTGATGATAAACTGGCATCTTTTCATGGTCGACTGAAGCTTCTAATGACGGGGGTTTTCGATAAACAATTTAAAGTAAAAACAAGCGATTATATTATAATATTGACTGACGTTTCGATTACTCCATGTCACCTAATTTTGAAAGTTGCGTAAGTGCGATTATGGGGGTAGTTACATAGAGAAAAGCGTGCAAAAGTTTTCGTTGCATATAGTTTTTTATGATTAAAATCACAATTTGACATGAGGTAAATAGTTTTACTTTATAGAGTCAGATTGAGTTTTCAGTTTGAGTTGGGAATTGGATTTTTGCCTGACAACACAATGTTTTTCCCGATAAACTCGCGCTTAAATCACTCACTGACTCATGATAGAATTTTAACAAATATATTTTTCTCTCACGATGTCCCTAATTCGATTACAACACACTCTTCGATTTCTAGAACAAAGATAAAGCAGATTGTACAATGTGTTCTTTGATTGGCTAAAGTTACTAAAGATGACAGGTTCGAGGCCTATCCCTTTCCGGTCAACTAAACAATCAATTCTACACGTATTAAAAATGTTTTGATTGCGTAAACACACGATTTCCGACACCCTCCCCCCATTTGTCTCGAGAGAGCAAATGTCTACAAAACTTAAAACTGTTGGAAAATCAGTCATGATCATCAAATAATTATTATATGTATTGTTCATTGTTCACTGTTCATTCTTCATTCTCGTTTATATCCTGGATGCGCAAACTAGCTGCCGCTGCAGCATCCGTTCTCGGCCTGTAGACTGGTGCGTCTGCGTTCAGGGTCTTCGGTGGGGTCTGGACTGATGTGTCACAGCTTAACTCAAGTGGATACAAATGCTGAATTGGGCGCTCCAGATGTGACTTCCCGGACTTTAGCTTAGCCCCACGAATAACCCCATCACGGCCGGTGATTAGATCTTCCACGACTCCCGTCTTTTAGTGTGCCCGGTTCCTCTCTTCTGACTTGATGGTAACGACTTCTCCCTTGGATGGATAGGTCATGTCTCCTTTGTGCTTCAGCCGATGTCTCTCTCTCAGTCCGCGAAGGTATTCTCTTGTCCAGCGTGACCAATGTGCACTTCCTCAAATACTTAGCTCTCTTCCGCAGGTCATGTTCCTCGATGCGATGAGGCTCTAACTCTGGTAGCATGTTGGGTTGACCATACAGGAAGGAACTCGGGATCAGGATGGGTAGCTGAATGTCTTCATCCACGTAACTCAGTGGTATGTTCGAAAGTGCCACTTCTATGTCCAATAGTACCTCTTGAAGTTCAGCCCAGGACAGTAGGCCATTTCCAGTACACTTGCAAAGAGCTCCCTTGACGAGTCCCACCATTCTCTCGAACTGTCCTCCCCACCACGGTGCACGACTCAAATTGAACTGCCACTTGACCCCTTGGTAGGCGAGGAAATTCTGAAACTATTCATCTTGCATCACTTGATTGATCTACTGGGCGGCACCAACGAAGGTCCTTCCATTGTCTGAATACACCTTTTGCGGTCTTCCGCGTCGGGCTATGAAGCGCTTCAAACTAGCGAGGAATTCTTTGGTTTCCAAGTTGGGCAGCAAATCCAAAAACAAAGCACGTGTTAGACTACAGGCATACAGCAACACGTATGCCTTTCCTTCTGTCTTCGCGTTCTTACGGTACCTCAACGGTACCGCGTAATCGACGCCGACGACTTGAAAGGGCGTTTGAACTTCAGTCCGATCCTTTGGGAGGTCTCCTCGAGGAGGGGATGAGAATGCTTGTAGCCTGCAGAGCAGGCGTTTTAGGGCGCGTTAGAAGGCCGCCATTTTGGATGCGTAGAGAATTGGGACTAGTGGAGGAGGGGCGGGTGAGCAATACTTTTCCATTACGGGAAATCCATCCAGGGCTGAGGCCATTTTTGCCAAGAGATTCACCGCCATATGTCCAGACACCAATTCTAGCCGAGGGATCGTCAGTCCCTTTCACAGTGGGGCCAAACCACCCCTCAAATGGATCGTTTAGATCAATTTTGCTTCTTTTTCGTATTTCGTTTCCAAACTTGGCAAAAAACCTAAGGTGGTCGTCAAATTTATTTTTAGTATGAGAATGTCAAAAATGGTCAAATTGTGACGTCATAATGGATGACGTCACAAAACGAGTTAACTGAAAATTTCAAATTTAGTATAAAATGTTATGCCATCTGAAAGAACTTGGCAAGAGGTGTAAAATGCTGAAAACCGTACCTCGCTACGACAAACGTATCTTGAGTTATGGCAGTTTAAAGACATTTAAAGTGTCCCCCCCGGAACCATACTTTCCTTCTAAAAACAACCCTGTCGATTTTTTGTTTACAGTTTTTTTCCATGCAAGCTAATAATCTGGTAAAATGGACTTCTTGTTGTTCCAAAAAATCGTATCATTTTAGATTTTAAGTTTTTGGCTTGAAAACGATAATATTAGCAAGTGCATAATTGATCACGTGACACTTAATTACGTCACAAAACTGGTTTGGGGGCTCTAGCTCTGGCAAAAATAAATTTTTCCTAGTTTTTCTTCTTAATTTAGCTTCTGTCACTTAAGACATCTTATCTGCAACTTAAATGGCGTCGTTGACGCAACAAAGCGACACTCAATTTCAAACGTATTACACAAGGGGGGCCCCTATTTTGAGACTGTGAAATTTTCAAAATCTAAAATGCCATATCTCAGCCATTATTTGTCACATCGACAAACTGTTTACAGCATTGAACTCCTCTTTACGTGTTCTTTCTAACACACTAGAAAGAATTTAAAAATTCTAAAATTTTATTTTAGAGATTAATATGACGTCACCAATTATGACGTCATAATTTAACATTTAGCATCAATATTCATGTCAAATTGTTTGGCACAAAGTTCCACTTTAAATTACCAAGTTTGGTAAGGAAATGATGAGAATAAACAAAATTATCGACAATTAACCAAAAACCCCACGTTTTAATGATCCCTTTAGGGGGTGGTCTGGCCCCACTGTGTTTTGGAGAGTATCGCTCTCGCTGCCACTAATCCCTGATTGACGCCTGACTCTTGAACGACTACAGCATACACGGCCGCGGCCACGCCTTTACCACTGGCATCACCAAAGGCGTGCAACTCGATTGATTGAATGTCCTCTTGATATGCTGGTAAGGACCTCAGAACTGTAAGTTGCTCAGGAAGGCGCTCCTCCCAACGGATCCAACTCTGCATCAACTCTCTCGGTAGCTTTGCATCCCAGTTTAGCTTGGCGTCACACACGTCACGGTAGAGGAGCTTACCCCCCAACGAGATAGGAGAGGCCAGTCCCAGTGGGTCATAGATCTTCGCCACTTTGCTTAAAATTCCCCGCTTGCTAGCATCAGCCTTCTCTTGTGGAAAACTCACGCCGACAGTGTCGTTCTCTTTGTCCCATGGCAAACCAAGCAGGGTAGCTCCTTGTCTTGCGGGTACGTTTAACTGCTCCTTTGCGTACGTTCCTTCCTCGATCAAGACTGGTTCTGACGCGGCTGATTCCAACTCTTTCACATTCGAATGCCATTTATGCAACTCGAAGGTACCCTTGGCGAATACGTTCTGGTTAATTGATTTGATTTCTTTTGCCTTTCCACTTGTTGGGCCACCACTGAGAAGGTCGTCTACGTATAAGCTTCGTTCAATCTCGCTGACAATGTCTGGGTAGTCTTGTCTGCAACTCTCCAACAGGTGTTGAATTACGCCTCCCAGGAGGAGCGGCGATGATGTGAGACCGAAAAGGGCTCTAGTAAACCTCAGCGTCTCCACTGTTTGACTGCTTGGGTCCTTCAACCAGTGAAATCTTAGCGCATCACGGTCTTGCTCTTAGTTTCGGACTTGGAGGAAAGCTTGCTCTATGTCTCCTGTCACTGCAACTGGATGAAACTAGGACACTCCAGAGCTTGTTTTAAAGAGGTGGACCAGGATTTAAACACTCATTTAGCGAGGGTGCACTGGAGTAGGCCCGTGCTGACGCGTCATACACTACACGAAGCTTGGTGGTTTCTGCTGTGTCACGTACCACTGCCTTGTGCGCTGCCCAGTTGCAGGTCCGCTGACTCTCTCGACTATTCCGGTCTTGATTTGCTCTTGGATCACTTGATCGTAACGCTCTATCATTCCTTGGCTGCGTAGCTTCTTAACAACGCCGGTTAACCTGCGAAGACTTCCTGCTTCGTTGCTTGGTAGAGGTGGGTGGGTCCCCTTCCATGGAAGGCCAGTTTCGCACCAACCCTCTTCGTCTCGTCTAAGTTGCTCCTTAAACTCGGAATACACTTCGTCTTGGTTACCAGTTGCACAATCCGCGAGTCCAAGTACGTCCAGTCTGTACAAGTTGTCGTAATCTACCGTTGATGTTTGAACCAGGAACATTGGAGACAGATCCACTTCCTTGCCTGGTGAAAAAATGGTCCATCCAAACTTGTTTTTTTCGGCGATAGGCTCGTTCGCGGCTCCAATAAGAGGTGCTGTCTCAGTCTTGATCTTGGAATAGTCACACACTCCCAAGATAAGGTGCACTGGAAGGAATTCCTTCGTGTCCATGTCGTCCATCTTCACTCCCTTTAAGTGGTCGTACTTTTCCAGGACCTGTTGGTAGCGCGGGTTTTCCAGAGATAAAAGCTGTTTTTTGTTTACCAAGGTCACGTCCGTTTCGAGGAGGAAATCGCCCTTCAGTGAACTTATCTGGACCTTGAAGATCTCTACGGGCTTAGTAACCACTCCCATCATCATTTCGATCTGTCGTACTTCTCGTTGGTGAGAACGGATCTTTAGGCGATCAAGTAATGCTGCTGAAGCGTACAAACTTCCGGCACCGGTGTCTAGCAACGCACGACACTTCACTTCAAGCAGTTCCACTACTACGACCGGATAAATCACAGTTGGTCTTTCCATTGTAGTCGCTGTCATTAGCTGGTTACTAACGCTGTTGCAGATGGACGTGTGATGTCTTCTATGACAAATCTGGCACAAGGAACGGCTCTTGCAATCATCAGCTCTGTGTTCGCTTCCGGTACAATTAAAACAAAGGCGATTGTTGCTAAGTACTTTCTTGCGATAGTCGACGGTGACAACCGTTTTGCAGTCAACCGATCTGTGATCTTGTTTTCCGCAATAAACGCATCCCCGATTCCTGCCATCTCTCTCCTGTTGGATTTGAAAATTCTTGTCACGCCAGGGCTTGTCACTTTACTTTGATTGGATCGGGTTTCTTTCTATCCATTTCCGGAGTTCATCCACTAACTTTGGGAAATTCCATTCTCGCCAAGAATCGTCTGTTCGTACAAGATCTCCTCTTATCCCTGGTAGCTTGTAGATAGTCATCCGCACGTATCCATTTACCTCTCGCAGTTTTCCCATTGTTTCCAACGACTGCACGTTGAAAAGAAGCTTCTCGTAGAAATCGTGGATTCTGGCTGGCTGTGTTCCACCAATTGTGGGCAAAGACAGGATGTTTTCCACGTACGCGTTCACGACCTCGCTTGTTTGGCCATACTTTCTTGACAGGATGTTCTTCGCACGCTCGTATCCCTCTGATGAAAAGGGCAAGCCGTCGATTTCTGTTCGTATCTTGGGGTCTACGAGTTCCTTTAAGTAGGAGTACTTCGTCACGCCAGTTATTTCTGCCTTGTCGATCTCGGTTTCAAACTGACTCCAGAACCGGGGCCAATCCGTTAAATCGCCTCAAAACTTTGTAATTACAAGCTTAGGAAGCTTGGCGGTCTTCACGGCTTGAGTCGAGGTCGGTTCCGTGGTCTTCGCTTGTTTTGTCTCCTCGATTTTCTTCTCATATGTTAACCTCATCTCCAGTTGCGTACGTTCAAACTCAAGCTGTTTTTGTCGATCTCGCTCTGCCAGCTCCTCTTCGCTTTCCTTTGCTTGCATCCTTGTCTTGTAATTCATTTGAACGAGGCTATCCGATAAATGCGTGATCTCCTCGTCAGCAGTTTCTTGTTGTGCTTCAACTCCGGCGCTCCATTCTGTTAGCTCGTCAACCTGAACGCCACTCTCCAGTTTCGCTTGTTCGATTTTCGTTTTAACACTTTCGACTTTCTTAACGATCGCTCGCAAAACATCCCGATGCCGTTCTATTCCTTCCCTGTTCGCTTTCTCGACGATTGCTTTGGTCTTCCCTTGAGTAAACTTTAGTAGTTTTAGTTGCACGTCCAACTCCGAGGTCAACGCCTCCATCGTTGTCACGGTGTTGTTTGAGCTTCTTGGCTGATTTTCTCTTTATGTTTCGTTGTTTCCCCCTCAGTGTCCCGTCGGAGGTGCCACTTTGTGTTGGGAATTGGATTTTTGCCTGACAACACAATGTTTTTCCCGATAAACTCGCGCTTAAATCACTCACTGACTCACGATAGAATTTAACAAATATATTTTTCTCTCACGATGTCCCTAATTCGATTACAACACACTCTTCGATTTCTAGAACAAAGATAAAGCAGATTGTACAATGTGTTCTTTGATTGGCTGAAGTTACTAAAGATGACAGGTTCGAGGCCTATCCCTTTCCGGTCAACTAAACAATCAATTCTACACGTATTAAAAATGTTTTGATTGCGCAAACACACGATTTCCGACATGGGTTTCTTGTCTCTGATGAAAAAGCATTTCGTAGATTAGATAATCGAGCTTTCAACGCCATTTCTTAGAATGGTGAATTGTTCGCGCTGATTATAAATCGTTTGATTTTGTATATATGTCCCGTAAGTGTTTCCATAGTCTCCATTAACTATGGTGTTTCCCAATAGCAGAATGCTTGTGTTCATTAATGTACTGAAAAAGGTGTCGGCGTGTTACCCACATACTCTGCATCACACAGACAATCCGTTATGATTAATGAGAGGTGTCTTCGCTTCTGTCACTTTGATTTCATCAGCAACTGAATTTTCTTGCTTGTAACACTGGGTGTAGCTCACTGTTGATTTTCTTTACAAGATCGGAGAACTGTCTTCGTACAACGACGGCTGACGTTCAACATTATTATCAACTTAAGCTTATCGCTAAATCAGTAAACAGTACCACAGTGATATCATGAATAAGACTGTTGTATGGACCGTACACAAACAAAATTATGTACTTCTAATGCTAGGTCTATACCGATCAAAATCATCAGCAGCTATTTCATATTAAACGGTTCATGTAGAAACGTTTCAGTCCCTTTTTAACAGTTCGCCGACTCCAGTAAAGGTTCATTTCAAATTCGGTTCTGGATAAAAATAACTTTTATCGACAATCAGGACAGGCTTTCTTTTTCCATTTGTTGCCTACTTTCAGTTCATTACGAAAACAAAATCATGCATTATATCAAAGCCCATCAACAAATTTTATCAGCTCCGAAAAGTGTGTGAGTTTATTTGTCGATAGGCTGTGAAGCACAATAAAGAATTCAGTCACCGTCTTAAAGAAATCTTATACACAGCTCGTCTTAGCGGATTAAACGGAATAAACATCAGGTTAGTACCACAAATTTTGACCTTACTAAATAATTTCCCTTGAACCTGCGGTTCCAAACTCTGGCTCTTCCGCACATTTGTGTTGTAGTTTAGAGTTTTTAAATCTCACCGGCTTAAAATCACGGAACGCATAGTTCTGCTAGCAGGGAATCTTTCGTTGTACATGTGTTTGTTGACTCTTTAGTACTTAAAAATTGCTTGCTGATCGTTTTCAGTTATTCAAACAAGCTGATCTGCTTCGTTGAACACTCAGCCAACATGACATTTACATAACGACAGTGTCCGCTACGAATCATTTGTTAGGTCAGATACACTAACTTTGATGTTGTATAGCAAATGTTGCGTAGTACTGAGTCGTGTGCGTTGGGCTTTAGAATTCGCGCAGAACACTGGTTAAAGTTTTCACCCTGTTATTGGAACGCATTGTCCATATCTAGCTGTCACTTACCTAACAACGCTAGAGCAATGACAAATGCATTACTCTGAACATCCCATGTGGTTTTCTGTACCAATTGTTGCATATTGCCAGCTACTCTCGGTTTGACTCCCGCAAGTGATGAATTAACGCCGCGTTTAAATTTCACCAAAAGTGGAACTTGCAGAGGTTCCTGGACTCTTTCAAAATTGATAATCAGCTTTCAACAGATGTTCAGTTACGTGATTTCGGTATTTTTGTTTTATTAGACTGACGTCATAATACGGCCTACACCGATTGTGACGACCGGATTCTGCTTTGCATGTCATAACTTCTTTAAGGGAAGTGGTTAACACGATTATACTCAAGCAGGACCCACCAAACCACAAAATAGATGGTGGTCTCTGCCTGCACCCCGCTTCCTTAACCTCAAAAGAACATGTTTTTATAGCATAGCCACCCCTCTATCCAGCAGTGAAAAATGACAATGAGATTCAAACCTCACTTTTCTTGCTATTTAGCAATGCTGAATCTTGCTAGCTAAATATTTCTTTTTCAATTCAAATTTTAAAGCCAATAACATTTTATTGATAATGTTCATGAGATAGGTGGTTTCCTCGATAACCCCCTAGCCCTGACAAGGTGGGTCCTCTTCGAACAAACTTGTTATGAACAGTTCCTAAAGTTGTATTCATTGTCTTAGAAACTGTTTTTCGTCTATTAAAATTGGAATTATTTGGTAAGGTTTGCAACACATTTCCACAAAGACGTTACACACTACACTTGATTTGAGCCGCTACGCAGTTTTGACCAAACGGTTAATTCAGTTATATTAACTAGAAATACGTGACTCGCAAAACCTCGCGAAGCTGGGGCTGGGTGGAAAGCCCTCTTTCGTGTTGTAGCATCAAGTGAGGAGATTAAAAGGTTTCTGAACATAGCAACTATTTTGATGAGCATGGTCTTTTCGTAGTTCCACAGGCTAGTTTGCGGTTAAAAATCTATTTCTGACGCGATGAAATGTACAACGGGCGTGCAGCGCTGTCGTGTTCGATGAATTTATTTCCCACGGAAAATTATTTTACCGCGGCCACAAAACGTGTAATTTCTTCAATGCAATCTTTCACAAAAAAAGATTTCTAAAAGAAAGGGAAAAGATTCTGGACAGATAGTTCTGTTTCCAGTAAATATTGATGAACATTGCAGTTGAAATTTGATCATGCACGCATATTTTTTCCGATGTATGCAAATTTTTTCAGTCGACGTCAGACAGTCTGACGTCATTCATACTTTGTTTTTCACCGTTGCTAGGCAACATTGCGGACACCTTCAACTAAATATATATACAAACATACATACATATATATAAATATATTTTTCGCTCGAATTCGCGCGGCTTAGATCCACTCGGGCCGGCTCGGCCCGACAAATTAATTAACCTCGCTTCGCGAGGAATAATGTTTTTTTTTAGGTCTCCAAACGAGTTGAACCGTAAACTGACAAACAATAGTTGACTTACTACGTTACGTAATTAATGCACTGTTGCCGTTTATTTTGTTCTTTTCTCGCCCACACGGAATCATGTTATTTTTTGTGTGGACCTTCATAAGTTCCTAGATCCCTGAGTTATGACTTCCTATGTGATATGTTTAATTTGCTGCGATGAATGCAAATAAAAACTGTGAGACGCAACGAGGCAAAATTCAAAATAACTTGACCGGCATTTAATTGCCATCACACACAGAAATGTGTGAATTCAAGAGTGTGTAAATGACTCCCCAAAAGTCACTATCAAATTCTCCAAACCAGAGAGAGCCCGCTGCAAACTTTTTAAAACCTAAATTGGCCGAGACAGAAGGTTAAAGGAGGGTCTGGATGGGGGTCAGGGTCCCAAAGGGGGGGTCCCTGGAGCCCTGGAGCCCTGGAGCCCTGAAATGTCTGCTGTGGAGCCCGGAGCCCTATCATTTTACTGACTGGAGCCCTGATCCTTTTTTGGCTGTGGAGCCCGGAGCCCAAAGACATTTTGCGCGGAGCCCGGAGCCCAGCATTTTCAAGTTTGATCATTTGAGTTCCCCGGATTGCATTGATTCTTTATCACTGCCTTTTTGTGTTTGTTTGTGCGTGTTAACGGGCATAAAGAAACAGAATCTGAAGAGAGGACAGTACATAATACAAGTATACCCGGTTATCTCAGTTTACAATGATATGCAACAACTTATTTAGGGATTTAATGAAAACTAAATGTTATAATATTGTAGTGAGCGCGATAAAAACAACTTTATAGTAACCGGATGTTCCCTTAGCAGTTTGGTCGCAGGTATCAGTTACAACAATTAAAAAAAAAAAAAACTTGACAGATCATTTTGAAGATACAAATAATAATTGATGAAGATTAAAAGAGAAAAGAAGAAAAGGAGATCTTAAGGCAGAGCGTTAACAAACCATGAATGTGGAAAAGGTTCATTGACGATCTATTTTGCTTGTGGGATACAAACAAAGAAGAAATAGAACATTTCATTGAGCAAGCAAATTCCTACAACCCTACCATAACGTTTTACCGCTTAAGTCTCACAATTAGAAACAACATTCTTGGATACAACAGTCTATAAAGGAGAGAGATTCGAGAAAGAATCGATTCTCGACGTGCACACACATTACAAACCTACTGAAACATTTCAGTACACAAACTACCACAGTTGCCACCCAGCAGGCGTCAAAAAAGGCTTCGTTAAAGGAGAAGCCCTTGGGCTTCTGAGGGCAAACTCTTCTAACGTAGTGTTTGAGGAAAACATTAAAAACTTTAAAACACGCCTAGCATCGAGAGGTTATTCTAGTAACCTGGCGGACAAAATCCTCTCCGAAGTTAACTTCGCAGAAAGAAAGAACGCTCTTACACAAAAACAGAAAGCGCACAAGAAAATTCTACCCTTCGTGACACAATTTCAACCATCACTGCCATGTTTGAAAAATATTCTAATGGACAAATGGCATTTAATACAAAACCAGCCGCTACTAAGGGGGTGTTTACATGTGAAAACTCGCCCCGGTGCGAGTTTGATACCGGTATGACATTGTGATTTCATACCGTGTTTACATGAATGGACACTTTATTTCGACCGACGTGATTATGACGCCCAGGTGACGCCATATTGGATTGGATATCGAAGACTGCGCATGCGGTATCCATTCTGGACTCCCAGGGTAGTGGTTTCATGCCGGAGCGAACAGCCGTACCGCGTTTACATGACATCGGGATGAGTTTTCGTACCGGAATAAAAATCTCGCGCCGGTACAGTTACCGGGGTGAACTCGCACCGGTATGACTCGCTTCGGTACAAGATTTTGTGCTGGTATCATGTAAACGAATACAGAGCCACAAGAAGGAACTGGAGTGAACTCGTACCGGAATGAAAATCGCGCCGGTATCATGTAAACACCCCCTAAGAGAGATATACAAGGAACCTCCCTTGATCTCCTATAGAAAAGGGAAGTCGCTTAAAGACATGCTTGTTAAAGCAAAACTATAAAGGCTTTTATCAACACAATGGGCACACAACGGGAGTCGTGCAGGTCTATCAACCCCATTTAAACAAGTTTAATATTAAATCCACTTTTGAATAATAGGAGATAATATAACTGGCTGCTTGGGTTTAAAAACTTGATCGGAATTGCTGACTTTTTTGTTTGAGTATTTGATTTAGCGCTAAAAATAGAATTTTTACATATCAAGATTGTAGACCAGCGTGGAGCCCGGAGCCCTAAAGCAGATGATGTGGAGCCCTAGAACCCTGACATTTTCGCCTTGGAGCCCTTGAGCCCTGCATTTTTAAGGCCGGAGCCCTGGAGCCCTAAACCCCTTTGGGACCCTGGGGGGTGCCTCGAAAACACTAAACACTAATATTTTCCTTTTATAACATCAAACAGTTACATTTTAGGCTGTTAAACATCTAACACTAAAAAATTCACTGTAACACTAAATTTGATTTAAATGTAAGTGGAAATGGCTTAAAAAAGCGAAAGATACTAATCAAGACAAACGTGGACATTCGATATGGAATAATATCTACAATTAATTTACAGACTGTGTCATTTTCATAACAATTTTGTGTTTGTTCATTGTTTATGTTTCTATCATGGAAAATCATGGGAGACTTTTTCCCAGCAGAAGGGTACATTATGCTCGACAATGCCGAAATTTTCCTCTGTCGTTATTACACTTTTGTTATCTTTCATTTCAATTTTTTTTATCCCCACTTTTTATCCCTACACCCGCGACTAACGAAAAACAAATGCAACTGCAACTTTTGCGTGACTTTGAGAATTTCGCGAGAAGAATGAGACTAAGATATATTTTTCACGGGCAGGATAAAGAACCACATCCGTTCCACGTCAAATCTACGTGGAAACCGCCAATACAACGGTCAGTTGCCCTAGAGAGTTGCCTTCTCTATGAAACTTTTATTGATCTTTAGTGCTTGAAATCACTGTTCTAACATCTTTTAACACTTAACAGTTAACTTTTTTAAAACGCTAAACATTAAAATTTTACAAATTTTAACTCTAAACATTAAAATAAAACGCCAAATAACACTTAACACTTAACCCCATCCAGACCCTCTTAAAGGTAGCAGAAATGTAGGGTAGAAGTATAATAGGCCTTAGCGCAACTCCGTGAGCCATGAGTATATAACCATTCCACTCAAAATATTGCGCCGATCAAATCAAAACTTCAACATCCTCCCCCCCCCCCCCCTCCGGGCAAACCCCGGGCATTTGACTATTTTCTGTGCCCGGGAGTGGGGAATTTGACGGGTAAGGCCTTCGCGGGGATGGGGAATTTGACCTTGCCTGGGTGGGGTGGGGAAAATTGAACCAGAAGTGTCAGGTTTCAAATCGCTTTTTTTTTGGGGGGGGGGGGGGGGCGCCGAAGTCGCTAACAGCTATAAACACGTGTTTGGACGAGATGGAAGAGTTTAAAGGAAGAGATACAGCATTACATGAAAAAAAGCTTACAAAATCAAAGGCTCCTGTGAGCGAACTCGTGAATGCAGATGACAAATAGCAATTGAAATTTAGACGGCTACGGAAACTTCCTTGAAAGCTAAAAGAAACTCTATCTTTGCCCGATTGTGTAACGAAAAATAACCATTCTTGTACTCTTGTATTCTGATGCGCCGATTAAAAAAAAATCACGTGTTTTTTTATTCAAAGTTCATAGAAGCACGCCATGTGCAGCTACGTCATGCAAATTCGTGTCCCCGATAGTCCGGGGCTACTGGATTTTGCGATCGGGCTAGTGGATTCTAACCATCACTTGCCCGATGGGCAAGTGAAGTTTTTTTGGGAATTAAAATTACAAAAATTATTGTAGGGCAAGCCGATCTCACAAAGGGAAATCTGTTCAACAAAGTATCGCATTACATAAATGCGTGAAATTTTTCCTTTGGAGTTCAGTCCACGTAATCCTCAAGTAAAAATAATGAACTATGACAAGTTCTTGCTAAATAAGAATTATTTATCGACCGCGTCCTTTTGCTTCCCCATAAATTACCAGTTGTAAATTTCGAAAATGAAACATTTTTCCCTTTGAAACCTCCATGAAAGCTGACAAGATCTTAAAGTGTTCATTTCACCAGAAATTAGCATAATTTTGTTTACGACGTCAATGATGCGTGACATGGCACGTTCCGCTTTCGCGTGAAAACTGACAAATTAAATTATTTTTATTTAAATTATTTCTAAATTAAATTATTTTTAATTCTTAAAAGAAACCGCACTCTGTAGAAAAAAACGAAAAAAAACTATAACTTTGCTCAGATTCAACGAAAAATCTCCATTCTTACACTAAAATGATTGTCAAATTATTCTCTACAGAATGAATGAGAGAATTCTGACTCGTCGTGAAAAAAATTTTCACGTTTTTTTTTTTTCACTAATTGAGTTTACGACCCCGGACTTTCTGAAAAACTGAAAAAACTTGTAACTTTGCTCAGATTGAACGAAAAATCTCCATTCTTGCACTAAATGATCGTCAAATTATTCTCTACATATTGAATAAGAATTTCCTGATGCGCCGTGAACAACAAATGTTCGCGTGTTTTTTTCCACTAATTGAATTTAAAACTCATTCACTGCGCACGCCCGAAAGTTAACGACAAAACCGACCGACCGACCAACTAACCAACCAAGCCCACAGTCAACTATCGCTATAACTCGTTCATTGCGCTACGCGCATTCACGAGTTAAAAAGGTCTTCAAAAGTGAGAGTGCTTAAATATTAATTATTTTTATAGATTGTATATAAACGATGTAGACTTTTTATACAATGAGTCAAGTCAAGCTGCGGCTTTGTCCCGCAGTGAATAGTGAAAGAAATAAACACTGTCGAATGAAAAACCGCTTTGGCTTAAATTGCAGAATATCCTGCCACTCAAACAACATTCTACGTAGCCGGCTAACTAATTAATATGTATTTCTAGTTCTTTAAACGATGTAGTTTTTTATGCAATGAGTCAAGCTGCGCCTTTCTCCCGCATTTGTGTCTGCAGAGGTTTTTAGAATAGCCATAAAACAGCAAAAAAAAAAAAACATTGTCGAATGAAAAACCGCCGCTTTGGCTTAAACTGCAGAATACACTGCCACTCGAACAGTCTACGTAGCCGGCTAACTCATTTTAACAACCTTTCATATGTTTCGGAGTTAAAACAGCTTACACTTGCTGATTGACATTGTCCTGCTTTTAAATAAATTCAATTTCCAATCATTAGTTTCAATGTTAAAGTTGTGGTTTTTGTAGTAACTCATGACAGGAGCCGACAACGATTGTTCTTTAGGAGGGGCATTTGACAGACAAATCCGACGATAAGGTGAGGCATTTGAACACCATTTTGGCCCGAGGGGGCGGGAATTTGAATGATCCAATCTTCAAAAGTTCAAATGCCCGGGTTTTGCCCGGGGGAGGGGAAGAGGATGTTGAAGTTTCGAGTTGACCGGCGCATATGTTTTATGTCAATCTCCAATACCAATAAGTCCAGCTAAGTGATATTGCGGTTATACCAAGCGAGGTCAAAGGGCTAACCTAGACGTTCACTAGCAGATCTTAGCAGTGAAACGACGCTGTTTTGCTCACTCTTCTGCTCGATATAATGAATATACAAGTAAAGCTTGGAACACAACAGATTCTCCAAACCCGATGGCTAGATTTCCAAACTCATCTCTACCCTCCTGTCAATAAAGAAAATGGCATTCTCTTGATGGGCCATTTCGCAAACTTTCATGAATGTATTGTCCATAGTCTTCCACGAATAAGGTGAGCAACACGCACGAGGGTTGTGCTCTTTATTTAGCTTTCGTTGTAATATGCTATTTTGTAATTTTATTCAACCTATAATTTGTCTTGTATTTTGGTCGATAGTGTTCATAGTAAAATATAGAAATATTCCTTGTTATTTTTATATTGCTCTCCTTACTTTGTTTCGTCAAGACTTTGTTTCTCCCCTATTCCGTCAGAGGTATCACTTAAATCATTTTCCACTAGCTTTTTAAAAACGGTTTTGTAATCAACTGAAACTGTTTTGTAAATTTTACCAAATGGACATATATACATAATGAAGCTCTGACTATAGCTGACACATCTTGTTCCGCTACCTCGACCGATGTTAAGTGTTAGCCGAGATAGGGCAGTTTAACCAGCAAAGCTTAATAGTCGATACTCTTGACAGAATTATACTTATTTATTGATCGAAATCGTGAAAACGAAAGAACTTTCATGGCTGAGGTTGATTGGATTTGGCAGGAAAGGGTATATTTGCGAGGATAATCTTGTCTAACGATATCGTCCAATCATACAACACTTGCGGACAGATAATAATCTTAAAACCTCCAAAAATGTAAGCGGGGTCTGGGGCGGAAATTACAAGTTTGTAAAAAAGATGATTCTTGTGCGATGATTATTCATGCCTAATGTTCCTTGGTGTGACGGCACGCATCTTGTGATAACTGGCATGGCGGCTGAGTTGCAGTTACATCACCTAGCCATCGCAATGGCGATTCGTAGGTTCTAAAAATATAAATTAACATCATTCAAGATATGATATGCCTAGAAGGCGGCCTAGAGTTGTTAAACGCTCCACCAAATAATAGCCTAATGTCCGCTGTTAGACTGTTCACAGTCCTCCTATTTTTCTTTGGGATTCTCGAGACTCGCACGCTTCGATGGAGCTGCCGCTTTCTTGGTTTGTAAAAGCGAGCGCGATCTGGGGAGAGTGTCTAAACTACCGAGGGGAGCGGGAGTGGGGGCTAGTTGACACTCTCCCGAGATTGCGCTCGCTTTTACAAACCAGGATGGCGGTAGCTCCATCGAAGCGTACCAGTCTCGAGAATCCCACGGAAATATAGGGGGACTGCAAACAGTCTAGTCGCCTGTTGGCCACGGATTCTTTTCAATAACGAAACAGGCTATTCCGCGTTTGCCGTCTAGGTGAGAACTACGTGAGTATTTTTTTCTTTTTTTTTCCCTATAAATATAAGTAGTTAATTGTTGAAAACAAGTACCCCAATAATTTTCCCAGCAACTCATACTAGGGCAAATTAAGTTTCATGTTTAAAAATCCTTCATAACTCACTCCTTACCGCACTTTTCTTCATAAACCCACCACAGTAAGTCACAAAACAGCTTCCTCGAAACTCGCAAAATCAAAGCTTAAGTCAAAAGGTTAACGCTTATTAATTGAAACGTGAAATGGGAAGTTAACGTTTGCCGTTTCACGTAAACCCGGTGCTAAATCTCTGTAATATTTATGTCGAAGGTCAAAATTAAGTAACTATATGTTTGCATACTTTTTCAAATAACTTTGGAAGAGGTTGTGGAGGCAATATCAATTTTTTTTAATTTAGTCTAGTTTAGCAAACAAGAGTACTTTCCTGTGGAGCAATGACAAGACATGGTTCTTTCCCAAAGATATATTTCCGGGTAGGTAAACAATTCAGGCATGCTTTTCAGGCATGCTTTTCTCCCGGCCGAAAAGACTTCCGACCCGAAAAAAACGTTTTTACATGCACAAAATTCATTTTTGATAATTTTGAGAGCAAATACATTTTAAACCAAGAAACTCGTTGAGTTAGTTTGTACAAAAACAACTAGTAATATGTATAAAAGGGATACCAAAAATACTTTTCGGCCCTGAAAGCTCTTCG
Source organism: Pavona decussata (assembly GCF_977016875.1). Lineage (NCBI taxonomy): Eukaryota > Metazoa > Cnidaria > Anthozoa > Scleractinia > Agariciidae > Pavona > Pavona decussata. The sequence continues at coordinate 2,717,520 of NW_028145599.1, forward strand.
GAGGTTTTGAAAGACGTATGCAATGCCCGTAGGGTAGGAGGGAGGGCGGTGAGGGGGGAGGGGGAGGGGGCGTCCAAACCTCCCCATCGCCTGAAAAGGTCCTGTCTATGAGTGATAGATTGTTAGAATGTCAGAGGTTTGGTTAAATAATTTGGTATTGCCTGGTTACTGATGTCGATTTTACCTTTTTGATTGTATCAGTCGACAACACATTTGCTAAAGCACCAGCTCTAAGAATTCTTAGGCGGGACATTTACATCCAAGTGTTGTTGATATGTACTTTACATGACGCTGAAGGAAGGAAATTAAAATAAAAATTTCTGAGCCACGCAACAGCCTTTATACTATTTACTATTATTATTAGTATTTATTTTCACAAAACCATCAGCTCTGGGCGGAATTAATTTACATTAGACCAGGAATACACGAGATATATAATATACTGATAGAATATACAATATATATATCTTTCAGAAGCAATACGCCTTCTCGTTCTCATTCCGAGACGTGATGTGAGATGAGGAGAGATAGATAGTTTATTAATCAAAAACCTTGTAACCACAGGCTGAATTATGTTTGATTTACAATAAAATATATAATACAATAAAATACAGGGCTAAAAAAAGCTAACATAAAAGGACAAAATATATAATTAAGAGAAAACAATATTACATCATTGCTTTATGGACATAGTGATAGATAAAACTATTTCGAGTACGGATGGTGTGGAGGCGCCGTGTAGTAAAAGAGTGTTGACTCCTTAAATTGACTTCGCACTCATTCTTGGGAGGCAGTAAGCTATGCAGCTTGTGCGAGGGATTAGACAGGATGGAATTAAAAAGCTTATCACATAAGAACTCGCGGCGGTTGTGTAAGGGAACTAGACTGGTCAAAAGAAGCGCCTCATTGTACGAACAATCTGGATAGATAATACGCAAAGCTCGCCTTTGAAATCTCTCAAGATCTACTGAAAGGTATTGCGGGAGGCTATGGTGATAAACAGGGCATGCGTATTCAGTGACAGGGCTAATACAAGTCAAATAGAAGAGCAAAAGTTCCCCCGACTTGACTTGTGCACGCTTAAGCTGACGCAAAAAATAAGTGTGGCTTTCTACTAAAAAAATTCCTTCTTGTCGTTATTCAGTGGCTGTTTCGAGTTAAAAAGATTGCTTCGGCTATGAGTGCTGTGTTTGGGCATGAAGCAAGTGGACACGGAGTGGACTTAGAAATCGCCAAACCCGGAATTTGCTTTATAACTGATACCCCGTTTCAGTAACGCTCTAATGTATTGCACTGTGTACACCGCTGTCTGGTAATATTAATGAGTTGAACAAAACTAACAACCAAATGTTCCAACAGCACCTATCTGATTCGATCCTGTCAAAACCAACCTTCGGGCCTGGAATTCCACCGGCCAAGCCTGACACTTATAATCTCAATTTACAATCTGGTATTTATATTTTTAACACATTTGTGGGCTTGCATTGTGAAAGTATTTGTAATACAAGCAATGTTGTTTGGGAGCCGAACGGCTAACTCCGTTATATTCCGGTTTGCAGGGGATGGCGGATTCTCGCCTCTTGCAGCAGTTTGTGGAGATATTCTTGTTTTTCTTCCCATTATTTCAAGGAAATTGTTTTTCAAAGAATTAAAAGATTTTCCTCCAATATTGAAATAGTAAATAAATGGATTGCACATTGAGTTGGCTAAGCCTAAACCATAGGTAATAAGTCGTGCTGCGTCCATAGGGTTGGGATATTCCTTCAGATGTCTCTCCAAGATTCCATGGTAGACAGCAAACGGCAGCCAGCAAGTTACGAAGCAAATGACAACAATCAGCAACACACGAAGAACTCTTTTCCTTGATCGCTCCAAGAGTTGTGAATTTCTGATTGAAGGGTTAGATTCAGAGGTCACACAAGCAGCAAGTCTCATATTTCTGGTCCATACAACTCTTATTACACGATAGTATGATACCATCATTATTGCTAGGGGAATTACGAAACCAAGTAAAAATGAGGCAACCAGATAGATCTTGCTTGACAATGTATTCCCCTGCGTAGTGCTGCAGTAGTACACTGTATTGTTATTAAAATTAATAGAATTCACAACAGCTGAGTGGAATACAGGAAGGTTTTGACTTGTACCGTACACCCAGGCAAAGAAGATCAACCAAGCTGGTTTCAGATACCATGATCTTTGGCTGCATGTGAATTCTTGCTTCACAAATGTCATGTAGCGATCGATACTTATTGCTGTCAACAGACTCACGGAAAGTACCGGACCAAGATGCTGAAGAAGAAAGAAAGTAAGGGAATAATTCAGTCAAAAGTACTAATTCATTCCACGAAATTGTAACGATATAATTCAAAGTACTCAATATTGATCGGCATGATATGATACTGTTCGTGACCGAGATGTGCCTTCGTTATGGGTATACGTTTGCACGCGCAGTAAATTAAGCTAAAGTAAAGAACTATCAAAGTTACATGTAACTTTTAATCAACAGAAAACAAATGAAAAACAATCAAGCAAAAAGACATGGCTTGTTGAGTTTTACTTTAGGTTTACGTTAACTGTTTACATCCCAGTTTATTTAACTTATGAGGCTGACTGTAAGGGGTTTTTGGGGATAAGGGATAACTGGCAAAATAACTTCAGGGAGAAGAGATGAATGGGTTAGTTTAGGGATAATTGATAATAAGTTGGAATTCCTCGCTTAGTTATAGTGGATGTGTACTTGGCTTCCCCAAGCTAATCTTAAATAATCCAAATAAAACATAACAGGTTAAAAATCCCAACTGGCATAATTTACTCATGCTTTTTCTGTTTTTTTTTTTTGTTGTTGTTGTTGTTGTTGTTTTTTTTTCTCACTTTTGTTGATGATTTACAGCACCCGTATTCACCCTCGGTCGGTTATCCGTCGTCACCTGTTCAGTAACACAAAAAATATGCTCCCATGCAGGGCTCTCCCAATTAACTCAGTAGCGAATGTGAGCGGGAACATTCAATGCACCCTACATGACAAAATTTCGAAAAGTATCATTTCTTTGGAAAATTGAAAATGGCATGGTTAAGAAGGAAAGCTATGGATTCGTAAAATGTTCCTGAGAGATTTTGGGGAAGGTTTTAGGAGCGAAGAGCTATCCTGGAGACATGTCTAATGATAAGGAAAGAAACTGAGATCGGCTGCTTGAAAATGAAAGCGAAGAATCGAGGTTAATTGTGAAGGAAACATTAGTCGCTTAAGCAGCTTAAGGTAGAAATGCATGCATGCTTTTGCTGTCCAAAACCCTGGCAAATTGCAGTGAAATTATATTTAGTATTGCTAACTTGTCTTTGTTACTTAGGCGTGAGTCGCAATTTTGCAATAACGAGGTATATTTGTATTATTTTTTGCGCGCTGTTTGGTGAATGGGACGATGTTTATCCCAATGTCTGGAATTTGTCATATTTTCTAGAACTGTAATATTAGTCTATCATCATGGTTGGCTTTCATATGTTTAGCTAACTTGCATACATTTGTCAATTTGACGAAATTTTGCCAACTTTTTTCACATTTACCAAAATTGTCTAATCAGCCAACATGGTTGGCCTCCTTGTGTTTAGCTCATTTGCATTCATTTGGCAATTTGAGGAAATTTCGCTAAATTAGTCGCATTCGCCAAAATCGTCAAATCTGCCAACATGGCTGGCCTCCATCATTCTAGCTTATTTGCATGCATTTAACAATTTGACGAAATTTTTCCAAATTCGTCACATTCACGAAAATTGTCAAATCCGCCAACATAGCTGGCCTCCATGTGTTTGCTTATTTGTATCCATTTGGCAATTTGACGAAATTTCGCCAAATTCGTCACATTCGCCAAAATCGTCAAATCCGCCAACATGGCAGGCTTCCCTGTTTAGCTTATTTGCATTTATTTGGGAATTTGACAAAATCTGGCCAAATTCATCACCGTTATGACTGTGGCACGATTTCGTCTTAATTGCCAAATTCGTCATTGCTTGCATTTCTGGACATTAGTGCATTTTTGCGCTACAAAGACTGGTACTGAGGCAGCAGAGGAGGAAAGAGAAGAGTTGAACAGTAGAATGTGACGTCATGCATTCCACCGGTTTTAAGTAGATCTGGGAGACGATCAGCTAAAAGCTAAAACTGTTCTGATTTTGTCATCTACTAACGTTCACTAACACCAAAAGCAAATTCCCCTCTGTATCCAACTACGATGGAGAGCAAAAATTTTCAAATGAAAGAGAATATACATCTGAAAATTCATATGTGTAGACTGTGGAATAAAGATTAAATAAATGAAAGATCATCACCCGTTCTATACACATATCAAGTAGTTGTGAAAATAAAGCCTGAAAGAGCATTCACTCTTGAGCGGGAATCGAAGCCATGACCTCTGCGATACCTGTGCAGCGATAAAACCACCTGAGCGACTAACCCAACTGGGAGCCGTTATTGAGTGGATTCTTTTTCCCAGGCTTTATTTTCACAACTAATTTAGTTGTGTATATAACTGCGGTGATCTTTCAAAATTTAAACAGAGATACTTTTAGGGATAACAGTCTTGGTATTTTTACGGATAAGGGATAACTGTTCTCAAAATTAGAGGGGCAAGGAATAACTGAACCTCTACCCCCCCCCCCCCCCCTCCCCAACAGGGCCTCGCTTGTCACCTAACCGGACTACCGCAAAAAAAATCTATAGCATATCGACTCATTTCATGACTTTAAATGCTGTATATTGTGTGTATTGTACCTGCATGAAACGCGCCAACTTGCACAGGCCACTGTCTCTTGTGTGGTACTCAGTGGGGTAGTGAAAGTTAGTGAAGAAGGTCAGCGGAATGCACAGCAGGCACACCATCAGATCAGAGATGGCCAAGTGAAGAAGAAACAGCTGAACAGAAGATTTCTGACCTCGCCGGCGCAAGGCTGTAACAACTGCTACCACAATGCCGTTACCAACCAGCCCAATGACGAAGATTAATCCTTAAAAGACAATAGGATTTGCTTGAAAAAGAAAACATTTAATTTTAAGTGATACATTTGAGATAATTATTTCGTTAACAATTGTTAAGGTCCATTTACCTATTACGTTGCTAAATTACACGGTTGCTACACAAGTTCAATTTGACTTTCAGTTTCAGTGAACGACTAGTTCGCGCGCTTCTGCTGATCTACTCGCACCTTCCTACTTGATATTCTTAGTTTTCGAAATCTGAAGGTGAAGGAGAGGTGGAGCACAAAAAGATAAAATTGAGGTGACAAGTATGGAAGCAGCGACAAGAATTTTGTGAAATATTTCAGTGTAGGCCGCGCGCCCGTTCGCAAGTTGAAACCGCCGGTGTTTTCTAGGTCGGCCCTCAAAATTTGCTAGACTGACGATGCCTTAAGCCGCCTAATTTTAAATAGAAACTCATTAGTTGCTAGACGTCTGTATAAAAATTTAAACTAAAATTCGACCAGTTTGGTACTTTTGGTACATCGCGATTTCAAAAGGTATGCTGAGGTCCAGTTGAGATTTTCATTTCTTGAGTAGGTACAATCTAGAAATCATTTCATTTGGCTGTTTTTTTGGAACTTAGCGTTTGAGTCTTGTTAGTATTTTGTATAAATAGGGCTTACTTTTTTACTCTCTAAAAGCTTAGTGAAAAAAGGTTTGTACTCGATCCTGACTATTATCATGTCCATCGGCTTCTTTACGGAGGATCTTTACAGCCGATACTATTCCGAAGAATTTAAAAATAAGAGGAGAGACACTTAAGCCGTATTTTAATTGAAATTCATTCAAAGAAAGAAAGTTGCTGCTCCCTGGTTTTTGTAAATGTTTTACTTTTGTAATTTCTTTTGCACACCAGTCCTTAAAGAATATTGGTTTGATTGCTATTCTAATTAGAGATTTGTGCATAGATTTTGTTCCTGAATCTGCGCCTGAGATTTTATTTGTTGTTCGAAGTTGACCTCCGCCCAGACCTCCAAAATTTCTTAATTTGAGAAATGCATCCGTAGCTTTAATAGACGTTGTGGTGTCTTTAACACTGAGATTGCGGCCAGCAAAAATACTTTCACGATCATAATGTTTTAGAGCCAAATCTGTATTTTCCAACACTGGAACCGATCCAAAGGGCTTCCGTTCTCTAGTCATTAAGTTTCAGACCGTAAACTTTACTAAATTCATCTAACATGGTAAGAGCTGAGTGAATCGTCGTCGTCATATTGACTACAGTGGAACCTGTATTAAGCGGCACCGTATTAAGCGGTCACCCTCTATTAAGCGGTCAGTTGTCAAAGTCCCAAAAATTACTTCCCTTAATCACTGTAATCCTGACCTGTATTAAACGGTCACCTCTATTAAGCGGTCGCGGTCACCCAAAACTAAGTCCCAACAAGCTGATTTCTATTGTCTTGACCTGTTTTAAACGGTCACTTTGTAAAAGGAAACCACTTAAATATGGTAACAAATAGCGTGCCAGGCAATTGAGTTTCTAATGAGCTGCACAATCGTGGCGTTAATTTTTTACTAGTCCGTTTCAATACCATGCTCTCCTTTGTCATACCATTTTATCGCCGAACTTTCTTAATTAAGTAAGTGATGTATTCTGTACAACCTGTATTAAGCGGTCAACCTGTATTAAGCGGTCACTTAGCCATTCCCCGAGGGTGACCGCTTAATACAGGTTCGAATGTAATTTTAATTTCATTGTAGTTAACACAGATGCCTTTGGCACATTGTTTCTGATTGCTTTGGCCAATACTTCCGCTGAAACGATAATAAATAAGAAGACAAGGGACAACCTTGTCTAAAACCTCTCTGGATATCGATGTGAAAGAAATTGCTGGACCAGCCGTTATTCAGAACGCAGCTTTCCGTTTTACAGTAAAGAGCCCTTATCCACTTAATGATTGATGGACCAAAACCAAAGAAGTGCATGCCGCGTTTCGTAGATGAAAGACCACTCTAGTGAGTCAAAAGCTTTTTCGAAATCGATAAAAAGTAATAAGGCAGGAATATTATTTTATGCGGTATATCGAATGATACTGTCCATGTGCTGGATGTTTTCTCCAATAAATCTACCTTTCATAAACCCTGTGTGATCGTTCTTTTAAAATAAGTCTTGGAAAAACTGATTTAATAGGATTTGCAATAGTTTTAGCAGCAATCTTATAGTCAGTATTCGGGAACGTTATTGGATGCCAATTTTTAACGAAATAGAGTTCCGCGTCTTTTTTGGAAATCAGCTTAATGATACCACCTCTTTGTGTTATGGAGAGGCAGCCAGATTCGAAAGCGCAATTAAGTGCGGAGATCAAGAGGGAGGAGATATCTTCCGGAAAACTTCGTAAAATTCGCCTGGAAGGCCGTCTGAACCAGGCGTCTTGTCCGAATCATGCTTTTTACAGCTTCGGCACATTTTTTTTCAGACAAAGGACCTACGCAGCTCTCTTGTTCCTCGATCCCCAACACAATT